>NC_132938.1:75423818-75726848 GCF_034638445.1 Ciconia boyciana | reverse complement strand
TATGAAATCAGGCTTCCTAGTTTAGAAGTTACTGTCTACCAGTCAGTCTGTCAGTCTCCTCCAATTTTCAACCAATTTTGAAGAGGAAGAGATCTTGAGGGCACAAACTTCTAAGAAGTTCTATAAAAATATCAGGCTAATTTAACCTGTAATTTATAGTCTACTTGATCTAACTGGCAGTTTTCTGAGCTTAGAAATCAAATAAAGCATGAGGCAAACATATATCTTTGCCTCTGTTGAGAGAAAGCCCATCTAAAACTTGGCCTCCTACAAGCACCAGCTAGCTGGAACCAGAGCGAGTGAGTGAGTGAGTGTGTGCGTCAGCTTGCAAGTAGCCACAGTTTGGCTGTTACTTGCCAGCCAAACACAAGACATGCAAGGAAGCTGAGGTGGAGGAAGGCAATACCAGAAAAGGAAAGACGCCACAAATCCACTATCAATTAATTTACATTTTAACACTGTGCAATGTGTCCACACACTGAAAAGGAAAACCAAGATGAATGTAGATGCCGTATCTGCTTATTTCATAAACTGATCAGTGTGGATTCTTACCATTTTTTAATGGCTATTAACATCCAAGTAGAAGCAAACACTATCTATAGCAGTACGCATTTAAAACAAAGATAAGTTTGTAGAATTTATTTCAGACATAACTTGCAAATGGCTAATTTCTCATTGGGATACTTCCTTCTCTACTCACTCATTTCCAATAACACCACTGTCTTCTCTAAACCAGTTGATGTCTGTCTCTATATAGGCTCACAGGCACCATAGGTGCTTGTATTCCCAGCATCTAGGAATGATATGTAATCTGTATCTGTGTCTGTTGTGTGAGATGCCCTTGTTATTATGCCCTTTCAAAACTGAAAATATTCTTATATTCTGTGCTGGGAATACAGGTATCAGCTAGTTACCTGGCAACCTGTATGAATTCAGAGAAAAGTAAAGTCTATATCATATTTTTGCTTAGGGCAATCACGCAACTCATTTGTATCCTCATTTATGACAGCAGCTGCTCAGAAGAGAACATTAGATGTACGTCCCAATAGGTTTTTTCCAGCTTATTTTAGAAGTCTGGAGACTCACTCCACAACTGATTTTATGGTGACGGTTCTGAAGAGCTATAAATATAGAAGTTTTCATAAGCCAAAGCTAAAATTCTCTAAACTGAGCGTGCTATATCTTGAAAGAGAAAATTAAAAGTAATATATTCCATTTACTTTTTGTCATTACAAAATTCACACACATCAAGATGATGTGAAATTTTTACTTCAGTGCTAACTTCACAAAGAGCATCAAAAGTTCTCTTTAGAACATCCTTTCTTATTTTGCTGGAAGCACATCATGTAGTCTCGATGGTTTGCTCTTCATGGTTTTTCACCACAGGTCTACTGCCATACACCAAACAGTAACTAAAACTGTAACAGGTTTAACTGTAACTGAAGAGGAACAAAATTGCGCTTACTTTAGCTTACTGATCCTGGCTTCTGTAGTTTCAGTAAGATTTTTTGTTTCTTCTTTCCATCGATTTGTTGCTTTTTGCTGAGCTACTAACAGACGTCTAAGTTCAGCAGTAGACTTTTGACTGGTGTCTTCCATTTCCTTAAGTCGAGCTTCATATCCGTGTTCTTTCACAGCATGCTCATGCTCCATTGTGCTTATCTAGAAAGAATACAAATCGGGTACAATCAAGTCTCTCACTTTTAACTTTTTTTCCTACAACACTTGAATTAAATTTATAAACATTTGTGGAAAGCATGTAAAATACAATAATTAAACTTGTAATTATATGCTCAAATAGATACATGTTCCCAAAGCCAATTTAAGCAAATAGTACAACTGACAATAAAGGATAATGAGCTGTGTATGCTTATTTTTGTAAATAATCTTTATCCTTCTCCCTTGTGTTTTCTCCACAGAAACACATGCTTTCTTTTTCATCTAGCTAAAATGTGTTAGGAGTTTCTTAACTGCATCTAAAATCCTTTGTACATCAGAGGAAAATGAAAGCAAGCAATAAATCTTATCTGTGACAATAATGGAAGCCTGTCTGATTAGAAATGAGACAAAGATCTGGTATATACTTTATAACCGCTACCTATCTGTTACAAGACTCTGATCCTTTGTTTTTAAACTACGTTTGACCAAAGGGTTCTGGGGTCGGAACAAGATTTCCTGTTTAATTTGACTGCTTCCTTTATCTTGTGGTGCAAAGGCGAAACCGGATTTGAGATGGTCCCCATTCAGAACTTGCTTACTGAAGTAATCTTCATTGCTGCAGATTCTTAGATCCCTTTTCAATATCTTTACGCTCCTGGAGGTAAGAGCAGAGGGGAAAGTACCAGCTTTATATGTTTAGAAAGCACATCAAGGATCAAAGCTGTCACTCCCTCCAGAAGCCAAAGGTACCATGAATCTGCTGCAGGCTGTTCAGGTGCATTTAATGCAACACGTTCAAAAAGAACATCCATCTTTCAGCTAATTATCTTGTTTGCAGCTATTCATTTAGCAAAATGTTCTCTGTCCAGAAAATACAGAACCAATGTTTGACAACCACACTATTAAATTATTTATGATTTACATACTGCTCTGACAACATGGTGGACATACAAGTAGAGGAACACTCTGGACTGAAAGTCATACAGAGATTCCTAACACATTGCAGACAGTAGATAAATGAAGATCTGGAACTGGAATAATTGAAATCACTTGAAGGAGAATATGTGATTATTGAATCTATTCATCTTATAAAAAGCAAAGAACATTTGGGATCTTCTTATCAAGCAGAATTTAATACATATTAAAATACAACTTAATTAGCAGAGATTGAGTTACCCAATAGATTCTGAGGACACACAACGCTACAACAAAATTACTTTATGCAGAAACCAGGAAGCATCCTTAATTTAAACTTTCAATGAGTTTCTCTTAGAACTGCTGCCTTATTAAGGAAATATCAGTCTTACATTAAAATAAAAATAACATATAAACCATACCTTTATTTTAGCTTTTTGTTGAGCCTCTATGGCCAGTTTTCTCAAGCCCTCCATTTCTTTTTGCAATTGTTCATTCTCTTGCTGAAGTTTTAGCCTTTGTTCACTGACAAAGGTGCTCTTTTCTCTTTCTGAATCCAGAATGCTTTGCAATTTACAGATAACTTCCTGGCAACGAGATTTCTCTTCCTCAGAGCTGAAAGAGAAGAAAAGTCTTGTTGGAA
Organism: Ciconia boyciana; assembly: GCF_034638445.1. Lineage (NCBI taxonomy): Eukaryota > Metazoa > Chordata > Aves > Ciconiiformes > Ciconiidae > Ciconia > Ciconia boyciana. The sequence goes on along the minus strand of NC_132938.1, from coordinate 75,723,631 downwards.
CTCAAGAGTTGAACAACTACTGTACTAGAGAAAAAAAAAATATATATATTGGGCCAGATCTTTGGTCTGATCCAGTACAGCTGTTCCCCTGTTTCTTCCTGAAAGTTGGTATCAGCTCAGCATGTTTAATGGGCTTGACAGCTAGAACTATGCACAGGTCAGCAAAGAATTTTATCAAGATGATGGAATTCATAAACCCAATTAATATTGTAGCAATCTCAGTAAAATGATAATGTGAAACAGATTTTCATTTTTATAACATTTCCAGATTCCCAACTGAGGATTGCTCTGGTGAAGTGACAGGATTTACAATCATCAGAGTACAGAAATGACTGAAGCTTCCAGAGAATCCTACCCTTTTCATGCTGAAACCAACAACCTGGTCTAAAAACGTGTACCATATTGTACTTTTACCATTGTATTACTGGAACTGCAATAATGTCTATTAGCTCTGAACGCAGACCTGAAATTCAGTATGCTATGTAAACATAGTGTTCTGCATGTACTAGGAGATACCACACTGTAGATCAATTTATAAAGTAATAAATTCTGCCTGAATATTTCATAGTATTTAAAAATACAGTAAGATTCCAAATAATATACTCTTGTTTTCATTTTTTGTCAAACAACTGCTTGCAGTTCTCATCTTGTAAAGAAAGTCTTTCATTCTATAGCATGTTATCGCCTTTAATTCTTTTACAGTGATTCATAATTGCCCTTGCTTCAGAACTGTGGTATCTTGATACTATTCCTGCTACTGGTTAAGACGACGTGACAAAAACCTAACACATAACCAACAATTTAATTAGTCAGAAATAATTTCCATTGTTTTCCATTCCAATCTCTGTAACATCCATTACTTACTTCATTTCCAGTTGTTTCAGTTTATTTTGTGTTGTCTGTAGACTTAGCTGAAGGTCACCTTTTGTAGTTTCTGCAAGTAAATATTTCTGATGCAGTTGCTCCAGTTTTCTATTGTCAGATTCATGGCCTCTGTCTTCCCTGTAAATCTGAAGAATAAACTTACATGTAAGATCACCTTTACCTTGCACTGGTGATTGGCAGTGTAGTACTGACAAGGAGACTACTCCTCATTCTGTCCTATTTTCCAGTGATTTAAAACAAAACTGAATTTCTATCATTGTTGCTGCTACTTGGAAAAAAGTTTTCAAAGATCTGGCATTCATTTCGTTTTCTGTCTCTTGAGCTTAAGTTTAACCAGAATATATACCAGCATTCTTTCTGATTATGTCAAACATCTCTCCTTTTACTTTTTACACTTTTCAAAGAACCCTCTTTTTCAGTTTAGTATTACAGCTTTAAAACGCTTTCCAGATTAAAAAAACCACATTAAAATATTCACATGAAAATTTACAATGAAGAAAATCTACTCAAAAAATAAAAGAAGAAAATTAAGGGAACAAAACCCCCACGAGAAATAGGAAAAATCAATATCTTTTCCTTCTGAAAAGAGAACTTAAACATGATGTAAAAATGCATGCAATTGCCTTACCTTTTCAAGTTCTTCTTCCACTGCTCTCTTTTCTCTAATAGCTCGTTCAATTTGACCCTGTTTTTCTCCACATTCCTATTTTAAAAAGTCATTTTTAAATAAAACTAATAAAAAATAACTCGAAATAAGAATTCAAGAAGTGCCAAAGCCAAAACCCAGCCATTGTAAATGTAATTCTTGCTGCTGGTATGTATGCATTTGATTATATTTACCTGCTCATTATTTTCTCTATAGGATCAGTCTCATTCACTATACAGACTAAGACATGTAAAATGAAACCTTTTCTTAATAAATTTAATCCATAAATAGGTGCATATGCACTGAGCTCTTTTGGTCTCCTACATAATTTGTTACAAGTTCCTGGTTCGTTCAAGAATATGATGACTGTGATAAACAGACTTTCTCTTAGCATACTTTATCAACTTTCACATACATACCCAACTATAGATATGCAATACTCAGCCTTCCATGCTTTATTTATCCCTGAAAGAAACAGGGATACTTAAGAAAAGCCATCACATGGGAAATGTTTTCTAGAGCACAGACTCTCACTGTCAAGATGCTTGTGAACTATGATAAGAATATGCATAACTCAAGGAATAAACTTACACAAAGTAATGCGTGGATTTGCAGAACTGTATTATTTCATGCAGAGCCAAGCAAGATTCTCAGCAGAAGTAAGATATGATTGCATACACATAAGGCAAATCTGCACATTAAAAATGAATTTTCAACGCAAATATCCCTTACACCTAAATCTGAATCCCTGCACTGACTGTTAAAGATGCTGCACACAGTCGCTTTTGTCAAGTAACATGAAAGACACTGTATGTTGCACTAATGTCTGGAGACATGGAGGATGTAAAGTGCTATACAGTAATAAAGCATAGTCCTAGACAATTATCCATCAATCATATTTTACTTGACTTACTTTTACCTGAATTTAGTATTTTACTTGATAAACACACACTAGAAGTCTCAAATGTTTTGCTATCGAAAATACTTTAATCAATCAACACCATACCATCTGAAGAGCTGAAAGTTCTTCCGTTAGTCGAGAAATCTGCACATTGTATTGCTTCTTTGCAGAGTCTACCTGTGATCAAAACCAAAGTAAAACGAAAAAATTAATCCCGTGAACTGTTTTTCCATCCTGTTTTTATATATGTATATTGTCTATATGTGGTGCATGTATATAAATACAGAAATACATGGGACTGCAATAACTGACAAATCTTACTACATAAATGTTAGAAAGAATGTTTATTATCAATCCATACTGCTTTAACTAAGGGTGTTTAGAAAAAAAAGCAGAAAGGCCTTTTCATCATCACAACAAGGCCTTACAAAAAGAACAATAAGACTATCAGGAAAGCTGGTGTCCATTAGGTGCAAGTTATTTGCAATGTGTAACATACTTTTTAGATCACATAACGAAAGAAGTATTTGTTAATACCTGGAGAAACATGACAACTCACAGTTTAAAATTTTACTTTTTATGCTTTTGATAGATTCACTTTTACTGAGATAATTTCAAAATAAGAAATAGGACATTTCTAAATTTCTAAATTCTGATTAGTAAATCATTGTCACAAGAAGAGTGCTTATCCTAGTTGCTCTTTAGCTCTTGCATCTTCTCCAAATCATGTAGGACATTAAATATCGCAGTTTTAAGTAATCCACACAATTTTTATGATTCTTTCAGGTAACCACCAAACAAGGCACAAACCATCTCTATCCTCATTTTAAAGGCTCTGAAAATTTAGGCAGTATATTCCTGAAACCTCTTGAAATGAAAGGATCGGAAAGAAAAAGAATCCTTTAATCCCTATACAGTACATATGCACATTGTGTCATAGTGAAGAAAGCGACAGGAGGCAAAATCAATTACACTGCTGAAAACTTACAAATGAGCAATTGCTTTACACTGTTGTCCACTTGCAACAAAAGACATTGCCAACACATGCTTGTAACAAGCCTTTATTTCCTCTGGAGTTTCCCTTAAAATAAAGCAAGTCTCTTTGACATGCAGATAATTCCTGAGAACCTCCAGGTAGATTAGTCTGCATTTTAACTGCAGATGGGACATAACATGGAGAAAATTAATTTTGTTACTAGTCTTTTATCAGAAGTGCTTCAATTTTTCAGCTGCTCATAACAATAACAAAAATCATAACAAGACTACAACATTTTTTTAGTAATTTCTCTACCAAATTCTGATTTCTAAGTGTGCTGTGATATTGAGCCTTTTGATTGTTAGCCGGACTTGGTAGAAGAGTCTTACTTGCCTAAATAGGGAAATATTTTAAGTACTGCGATGCCAAAAACCCGACAGTATAACTTTCAACAGGTCCTATCATCTGAACGTACATGATAAGCTTCCATCAGCAACTTCCAAGATGAGGCCACGTATCACAAATTAAATACCTTGATTACCAGTCCTGGCTAACTGGGGAGGTCCCTGCTGACTAGAGATTAGCTAATGCGACGCCCATCTACAAGAAGGGTCGGAAGGAGGACCCGGGGAACTACAGGCCTGTCAGCCTGACCTCGGTACCAGGAAAGCTGATGGAGCAGATCATCCTGAGTGCCATCACAAGGCACGTAGAGAATAACCAAGGGATCAAGCCCAGCCAGCATGGGTTCAGGAAAGGCAGCTCCTGCTTGACCAACCTGATCTCCTTCTACGACAAGGTGACCTGCCTAGTAGATGAGGGGAAGGCTATGGATGTTGTCTATCTAGACTTCAGTAAAGCCTTTGACATGGTTTCCCACAGCATTCTCCTGGAGAAACTGGCTGCTCATGGCTTGGACGGGTGTACTCTTCGCTGGGTAAAGAACTGGCTGGATGGCCAGGCCCAAAGAGTGGTGGTGAATGGAGTTTACTCCAGTTGGCGGCCGGTCACAAGCGGTGTTCCCCAGGGCTCTGTGTTGGGGCCAGTCCTGTTTCATATCTTTATCAATGATCTGGACGAAGGGATTGAGAGCACCCTCAGTAAGTTTGCAGACAACACCAAGTTGGGCGGGAGTGTTGATCTGCTTGAGGGGAGGAAGGCTCTGCAGAGGGACCTGGACAGGCTGGATCGATGGGCCGAGGTCAATTGTATGAGGTTTAACAAGGCCAAGTGCAAGGTCCTGCACTTGGGCCACAGCAACCCCATGCAACGCTACAGGCTTGGGGAAGAGTGTCTGGAAAGCTGCCTGGCAGAAAAGGACCTGGGGGTGTTGGTTGACAGCCGGCTGAATATGAGCCAGCAGTGTGCCCAGGTGGCCAAGAAAGCCAACGGCATCCTGGCTTGTACCAAAAATAGTGTGGCCAGCAGGACTAGGGAAGTGATCGTGCCCCTGTACTCAGCACTGGTGAGGCCGCACCTCGAATCCTGTGTTCAGTTTTGGGCCCCTCACTACAAGAGAGACATTGAGGGGCTGGAGCGTGTCCAGAGAAGGGCAGCGAAGCTGGGGAAGGGTCTGGAGCACAAGGCTGATGGGGAGCGGCTGAGGGACCTGGGGTTGTTTAGCCTGGAGAAAAGGAGGCTGAGGGGAGACCTTCTCGCTCTCTACAACGACCTGAAAGGAGGTTGTAGCGAGGTGGGGGTTGGTCTCTTCTCCCAGGTAACAAGTGACAGGATGAGAGGAAATGGCCTCAAGTTGCGCCAGGGGAGGTTTAGACTGGATATTAGGAAATTTTACTTCCCTGAAAGGGTTATCAAGCATTGGAACAGGCTGCCCAGGGAAGTGGTTGAGTCACCATCCCTGGAAGTATTGAAAAGACGTTTGGATGAGGTGCTTAGGGACATGGTGTAGTGGTGGTCTTGGTAGTGTTAGGTCTACAGTTGGACTTGATGATCTTAAAGGTCTTTTCCAACCTATAAGATTCTGTGATTCTGTGTGATTGATACCAATACAACACTTGTCTGTTGATGTGCTACTGAACAGAATCTCCGAAATCGAAGTGCCATTCTTTACATCTTCACAGCGCAGCCTTCTCTACACCAGTGTCTGCACAGACATTAACACTTTTGGTTCTTCAGAGATTTAAGAATATCATTTAGTTTGAAAGAATATATGTCCAGATAACAAAGCTGAAGAGTACAGTACTGTCAGCATGCTGCCTTGCTACGTATATTATCAAAACACTTGTAAGAAAACTGCTCATGATGCCCATGCACCATCAATAGCTTTTCATGCTGAGAAAAACCAAAAAATCTTCCCATTCTTTCTAAACATCATAACTTACTGCCTTTCTAATTCTTGCAGCAGTATCTTCTGCAAGTTGAGACATTTCATCTTTCATTTTTTTGATTTCCTCTTCCTTTTGTTTCTCCCCAAAGAGTGCCTAGAAAAAAAAATAACAACTTGAAATACTGCTGATAATATTCAGTGGTGACATAGTATCTAGCACTGAGAGAAGAAACCACACACAGACACTGTTCAAAAAACCTTTTCTCCTTTTTACTTTGGAGTAGCTGACACAGAGACCCAACAAGAAAACAAGAACAGCGAGAACATTTTGCACTAAATGCACATTCTTGTAAATCAGAACCATGCAAAAACTTAGTGTCAGTAGATGCCTTTTTCTATTGGGACTTTCAGATTTTGGCTGGGCATGGAATTATACAGAAGAAAGCAGAGGATCTCGGACCAGAAGTTAAGGCTACTCTCCAGTGTTCTCATCTGGGGCCAGGATTTGTAATAAAAATGCCAACAGTGACGCATAGAAAGTTCTCTGTTGGGAAACTGAATACCTGTACACACACATACATGCATATGTCCTACATACAGCAAAACATTTTTTGTGGTTGATATCCTAAATCACTCATCTCTCAGAAAACTAAAAGTGAAGGAATAAAAATTTATAAGCAACTAAGAAATGTGTATGCAGTCCCTTTCATGGTGGGTAACAATGAACCAAACAGCTCTTTAGCATAAAAGAATGGCGAGAGTTACAGAAAAAGGTTTAGCAAGGAACCCTTCCTCCACAGGATGCAAGAAAGCTACTGATGTTAAATTACAATAGGAGATACTGGTCTGAAAAGATTATAGAACAGAATATAGAACTCTTGATGGGCGTGATGAAAAATCCTAGGTGGTACACAGAGAATATGTAGATGCATAAAGGGAGAAAAGACATAAAAATGTCCCTATTGGATGATATAAATTCAGCCCATAGAAGGTTACTCACTTCAGGCGGTAACAGGCCACTTCATCGGTCATACTCTCTTTTACTGCTCTCATTCAATTCAACTTTGTATTTTATTTCTCAAACTACTCTTTTAAAATTCTTCTGATGTCTTTTTGTAAGCTTAGCTTTGTGTGCTTTATAACGTTAACATAACAGAAGCAGCACTATTATGATAGCCTGTTACTCCCACCCCTCAATCTCTTACAGAGCAGGGAGAAACCTCTATGGCCACAGTTTAAGACACGAAGACTTAACTGATATGTGTACTATGCTGCATTTTTTTATCCTGTTCATTAATAAACTTCCCAGTTTGAAAAATTCAGGATTTTTTAGCCAGAGCAGTAAATTAACAAGTGTCTGTGAATTCCAGTTTATCCTTACTATGGCGTTACTCTAAACTGTTACTTATAACAAGCCACTTATTTATCTGTAACTGTTCAAGTTACTGTCTTAGAGACGCAATCTACATCACAATAATTTTTACTGGGCCACTTCTTTCTGTCAACTTCATGTGAGTTCATAGCAAGTGGCATCAAACGATCTCCTGAACTACTTTTGGATGAAAAATGGTGTTCTAACACCACTCTGATGTACTAATATTTAGCAGACTGGAAATATGATTTATACTCCTTACCAGTAAGTTTCAAATGAAAGAGTGTTTTCTGTTTTTTAAACTCTGAAAAGAAAGATTTTATTTTTACCTTTCATTCTTCATATTCTACCCACTATCAGGCTGTAGGGGAATGCTGTTAAGGATCAAAATATCTTACTAAGAAAAAGGAACTGACAAGTCCAAAGGTGGCCATCAAGAGCTGGAGGATGTAAAGTTTCATTTTTCACCCCTTTCTGAACCAGAACCTAACAGGTAAAGGGAATTGTAGAAGATCAGTTCACAAAGCAAATGAGATGCAGAAAGTTATGAGGAAATTATGAAAAGATGCCACCAAAGGGTTTCCTAAATGACTATAAATATATGGGAAGAAAGACTATAACAAGATGATAATCCTCTTTTGAATTAGAAGAAGAATCACAGAAGTTTAACTGCTGTAATGACCACAACCCTAAGCTTTGTCAATATTTTAATCTGTTCTAGAAGCAGGCCAGAAGGTAGCAGGATCTCTTTAAAGAAGTCAGTTCCCTTTTCTGTCAGAAAAAAGGAGGCAGGTCTGTCTCCTTTGAAACAGAACTGAAATCAGCAGGAGCAACACTAACTTTAATATTCCAAAAGTTAAAAAGTAAAAAGCTAGTTTAGATACTCAGGAGCTCCTCAAGTTTGAAAAGCAACTTCAGACTAAAAGGGAGCATTTATCTCCTTAACCGCTCAACAGTTCAACGTTAGCCCACATAGAATCAATTCTAAGATTCTCCATTTATTCCCACAGACATTAACTAAACTGGGTTTCACTTATTGATGGCTAGTCATCAGATGTGCATTAAAGTTCTGTCTTGCCAGCAAACACAATTCATTAGATTTCTAAAAGCCTGACTTGAACTGAAGCTTAGCATTAAAGCACAAGAGCCCATAGTAGGCAAAAGTTTATCAAGCCCTGTACCCTATCTCCTAAAGGGGCAAACAGCAGATACTTCAGGAAAGTTAAGGACTGGGAAAACAGGGTGACTATTTGCTTTGATCAATAGGCACATCAAGACTTGCTGGATTAGGCCCTGATCTTTAGGAAGTTTTGGTGGATTGTCCTGTCGTGAATTTGACTGTTTTCAAATGTATACTTTTGGCATACACATACATCATCCTATGACAGTTTAATCACATATTGTATATAAAAATTTGTTTTAAGGCCTCTCCACATCTAGTTTTCTTTGTTGACTCCTCCTGCACTTTCCTAATTCTCCTATGTCTTGCTTGAAATGGGCTGATCAAAACAGCACATGAAGGTGCACTATGTTTAAAGGCATCTTTATTTTTAACTCTCATTCTGAACATTCTGTTGATTATATCGAGTACCACCGAGGACTGCGTGAACGTATTCTTGAGAGACATCCACACCTCGTTTTTTGACTGGTAAGACTAAATTCAGCACCCAGTATGGCACATTTGAATTTCTTCTGCCATTTTATAATACACTAATAAACACCTTTGCAATTTTTTCCTGGCTGCAGACTTCACCCACTCATTACTCAGTCACTTTTCCAGATTTCTTCTGAATAATTAAGATCTGAACACAGAACTCACTCTCTTGGTGACCTATGTCCATCATATAACAAAAAAGTCCCTTTAGTTTTAGCTCTTCTTTCCTAACCATTAATAAGTTATAAATTCATAACAGGACTTTCCTTTTTATTCTGATAGCCCAATTTGTTTATAAGTATTTGATAAGAAACTGTCAAAAATTTTTGAAAATTCAAGTTCAGGTACAGTATTATCACTTAGATCATCTTTATCCAGGCACTCAACATACTCTTTGAAATTTATACCGTATGACAAGTCTAAGTAATGTATGGTGATATCACAGTTTGCTATCTTACACATTACTAATTTTAGTACAACAGACATAAAAGAAGCTTGGTTGTGTATGCACGTATGCCTGTAAGAATACATAATCAGGCACTTCACAACTGTAAGTGATGAAAGTATTCTAATATCTAAGAAATATCTTCATCCATTGCCTTACCTGACTTTTTTGTAGGTTAGCTTCCTCTAAGAGCTGTATGCAATCTTGGACTTTCGCAACAGCATCATACTTCTCCCTTTCTAGATTAGCATACTTTGTCTGAAGCTCTCTAATTTGTTTCTCCAGGGCTGTTTTTTCTGTTCTCAGCTGTTCAGCCTCTTGGACAGTAACACGTAATCTACAAGACAGTCACAATTTTACTCATTTAACAATAAGATGCTTAATTAAGACACTAATTCTTTCAAACTAAACTAATAGGAAGTATTTATTCATAAGTTGCCAAAACTGCATTCCTGGTTTTCTGCTTGTTTTTGGGCAGAGTCTTTGAGTTTAATATTCATCAAGTCCTAGAAAGAAACAGAATTAAAGGAGTTAACTCAGATATCTAATCTCAGAAGATCCTTAGAAGAATGTTGCTGTCCTGGGATACATCACTGAAAATGTTCTATATTAAAACAGAATAGAACAGCCCCAGAAGGAATAAAGTTTTCCTCTGTGGAGGAAACGGAGTAATTGGATGTGGGCAATGAAGTTGCAGCTATACCATTAGAACAAGAAAACCACTGGTAATTTTACAACAGCTCAGAAATTCTTATTGTTTAATTATGATTGTCAGAATTGGCAGGCACAAGAAAGGGCAAGAGAGTCTCAGAGGTATCCTCAAAAAAATCTCAGAAAGTTCCACAAGTGCTGCTGGTTCAATAAAGTGCACGGTTCTAAATCTCCATAGTGAGCACTTTTCAAGCAGCCATGCTTTTGTACTTTCCAACATGTTTGTAATAAAACATACAAAGCCAACCACTCTATTTTTGTAGAACCAAAGCACAATTTTTGTAGAACCAAAACCTACAGAAAATAAAACTAGCTAATTCCTTAAGACATTCTAAAATAAACTTAAGAGCCTCCACAATGGTCAGGCCAGTGAAATTCATCAAGTAGAGGTAGCCACACAAGTCTGTGCAACTCCTTGAGGCAGCACTTGACCACATAGTCACAAGGTTGGTTCCTTAGTAATCATTTGGTTTCTAGAGTTATTGAAGAGTCTACTAATCACGCTCACAAGGCTGTGACCAAGAAAGGAAGATGACTGGTCACACAATTATTGCAACAATAAATTTTAAGAATTCTTCTTAGCTATTAGGTCATTTGACTAATGTTAGTAATTCAAAAACTGTTTGTGATACTTGAATCAAAATCACTGTGCTCAGCTAAGTGTGATATCCTTGGAAAGTGAAGGGGGGAAAAAAAACCCCACAAAAGAACCTGATCGAGTCTTAGATCTTCCAGTAGATAGTGCTGGAATTAAAGTTCTACTCCTTAGCAGGTATTCAAACTACTTTTGTAACTAGCATTTATTGTTAAGAAGTGTGCTTTAACAGTTTTATTAAATAATATTTTTTGTATAAAGATTGCTGAACTAAGACCTGAAACCAAATCTTATTTAACACGGAAAGAAAAATCTGTATTAACCTCAAAACCAGCTAGCTTATATAAACATTTTCAAATTTCAGTGTGAATGTTTTTCTTTAGAACTCCACCTAAAGCTAATGAGAGTTTAGTAACTAGAATTTATGCACTAGAATGAAAAATATATGCCTCATTTTTTCTCCATTACAGTCAATGAAATGAGGTGGTCTGTTTTATAATTTTAAATACACTGAAATCAGAAGCTGTTCTGAAAGGCTGCAGAATAGAACAAATAAGATAGAGAGCAGCCAAGCATAAGACAGCTGTATTTGGAGAAAACAGAACTGCTCAGAAACACAAAACCCAGAGGCTGAAAAAAACATAATATTTTATCTCACTTGCATGTATCCTGTTATTAACATCCAATGAGCCATCTTTACCTTGCTTCTAATTGTTTTATACTAGACTGCATTTGCTGCAAGCGTTTGTCAGATGCTGTTTCTCTTTGCTGGGCAGATATCACGTCTTCTTCCTAGAAAGAATATATGTATTATCCAGACATCATCTGAGCTTGCCCAAACAAAATAAAGATATACTAACATAAAACAAGTTAGAGAACAACTTGCGATTAATTTAACGTCAGCATTCAGATAACTAACTAGCCATTCAATTGCAATAGAAAACTAATCTTTTCTCTAGAATACCTTTCTCTCCAACTGGCCTTGAAGCCTCTCTGTCAATCTGGTCATTTCATCAACCTTAGCATTTGCTGTCCGCCCATCTATTTTGGCTTGCCTGTATAAAGAAAACAGTCTATGAATTACATTTCAGTTATTATAGGGGGAAAAAAACAACTCCATTACAACTTTGTTGAAATAGCTGTGAAGGGCAGTGAGATTTCATAATACTGTTCCTACAGGGCAGAAAATGTTTCCCCCTTCCTTCTCCTTCTTACTATATGACAGTGAGAGAGGAATACCAAATTCATGAAACAATTGTCCTGTGGAAATTACTTCTTAAAGATAGCTTAACAAGAAGGCATATGTGTTGATTAAATATTTGGGAGGACTAGGCAATCAAAAACTTTACGTGATTCAATAACTTAGATATAATTGGCCACAGATATTTAATAGAGAAATCTTTTTCAGAATTAGATTTCACTTTTTAAAGCAATTTGACTAGGAATTAAAAAAAAAAATCATTAACCGCTTCTGAAGAATTTAACTGATGTGCTTTGTAATCTGAAGAGGTTTGATGAGCTGAAACAGAAAAGGAAAAAAAAAAAGGACTAGTTAATGAATCAGACTTCTTCCTCAGTAGAAAAGCTTATTGCAAGGAGCAACGCTCCTACTCCTCTGACTTGGGAACAGAAAGACATACAGAGTCCTTCACCTGGGGTGTAACCCAATTATTCAGGCTATGTATTAGGCTAAATTTAAAGACCAATGGTTGAATGTATGATAAAGTTAAAAAAGAATAAACATATTAGATAAGCTAATGCAAACTGGAGCACTAATAGCCATGAAAGCAGCTAGAAAATATTTAACACTGTTAAGAATCAACTTCAAGCAAAAATTCTGTATAGAAATAATAATTTTAATTTAATGGCATAAAAGACAAGAGCATATTATACCTGTATGAAAATCTTAAGCAAAATATACATAACCCCAGCAATTCTACAGCAAATATTTAATTTCAGCTTAATTAATCAGAAAAGCTAATTTTGTTATCATTTCTTTAAAAAGCAAAAACAAAGATAAAAACTTTATTCCCAGACACATGGTCCTCATTGCAGGTCCAAACCTTTGATCCTACTCCATCTGAATCATGCACCTTTCTCCTACAAAAAGTACTGTTAAGTTTATGAGGACATTAAGTTGCTTCCCCCAAAATATTTAAAACTATTTTCAATGTGCTGTAAAACAAAACAAAATAAAAACTCAAACCCCAGCATAAGAAGGGGAAAACAAGAAAAATATAGAGAGCTCATAAAACTCAGAACAGCTGAAGCATTAAAAATTTATTTTAATGACCAAATTAAGATTCAGATCAAATTCAGAAGTGTGTGTTTAACAAGCAACAAATTGATTCTAAAGATGCAGCTTTTATTCTTCACTGTGCAATATATCTTTAACATAATCGTGGCAAGTTATCTCCGTTTAAAAGCTTTAAGATTCTGAAATGCAGATACCTGCCCTAGCAATGCCAAGTTTCTGTCCTAGTAATGCCAACAGTTCAAACCTCAACTCTCTACAGAAATACATCAAATATGACATTGTCTCTATGCATGGCAGATTATGACCCCTTAATAGCTAGTGTAATAGTACATGAATAGTATGTAAATAGTACAGTGTAACTGTACATTTTATATTGAGTTTATGTTAACACTGACGAGAAGCAATGACTCAGTTCTCAAACACTTCTTAGGGAGTTTTTGCCCAAATTTCAATTGTTTATTTTGGGTAAGGTCAGCTTCTGATCTAAAGAAAAAAAGCTAATAATCACCCTGAAAGTACCTTCCAGCAGAACTCCTAATTTTGTCTTCTTTTTCCCAGACTACTTGGCAAAACTTAATCTGGCAGTCTTCCTTTAGTAGCACGCATACTAGAGAAATAGGATGACAATACTAGGAGCATGTTTAAAGTGTTTTATGGCTGCGTGTGTCAGACTGTATACTTTGCTATATATTAATCTTAAAATACCTAAAATTTATGAACACACATTTATAAGCTTAGCAATACCAAAAGCTCCAAAATTACATTCAACCTAGGCCATACAAACCTAAATCAAACCTAAATTCTCTTGTAAGTTGTTTTTTTTTTTTTAAATCTACTTTTCCTCTCCAGACTTGTTACTCTATCACCACAAATCAATGTAAATCTATTAAAAACATCCAAAGGATTAAACTGTCTGCTATATAATCCACACAGACTACATCTATGTAACTTCATGGTAGAGAAACAACTGGTGAAAATACTCCAGACTTCTTTGAGAATCACTGCAGCAGTTAACTTTAGAGCTATATAGAGCTGCTGCCATTAGCTTTGTGAGTATAACATAGTACCGTTTTTAGGGATGCAAGAACTTTTAGCTGATCTGAGAGGAACATGAGTGTAATCAGTGCCCGTAATTAGAGACATAAAATTCCCCTGAGAGCCTCTTTGCCCAAAACTGAGAACGCTATGGGGAGCGTAGCAATGACAAAGGTTGCTCATGATCATTGCCAGCCAGATTAAAAAGTTACAAAGAGATTTCTGAGAAGATGACAACTTGAAAGGAAACATGAAAACTTGTGATTGTGGGTGATGGACCTTAGAGGGACAGCCCGGCAGTGAAGCTGTGTTTGACCCTGCCAGGAGTCACCCCATGGGCATTGCCACCTTCTCCCAAGCCTGAGAGCAGCCGCCCCACCAGACACCAGGAGTAGCCTGCACCCAGCTGACAGCCCAGGGTGAAATAAATGGGGACCAACATATCAGGTGTGTGTATGGGAACTCAAGGGGTGCTTTCTCAGCAGGGCACAACTAGCAGACTTCAGGAAGCAGCACAAGCACACGTAAAGCTGGAGCACCCACACCTCCAGCTGTAGGGTGTGCAGATGGGGGAACATGTACTTCCCAAAAAGGGAGTATCTGTGCACATACTTTTAATCCATGCTTCTTGTGAGAAAGGGTGTGTGTACCTATATAAGAGCAAGCAAGAGTGTATGAGATCAGTACTTCATGGGATCAACTACAGAAGGCTGTTTATAGATTTGTGTTTATTAATATATTGCAAATGCCTAGGATTATGGTTTACCCTGTTATATTAACATTGATTATTAGCGTATAGACGCTGATCATCCATTTATTGATTAATGGCATGCAGTTAACTACTTTGATTGACTTAAGCCACATGTGTTGAGCAGTCTTGCCCAGACAGAACATACTAAATCAGAAATCTAGTATTCTGAAATGAGAAGGAGGATGACTACTCCAGCCCTGTGGATACTTAAATGGAAATCTAAATTCACTCACAATTTCACTGCTTATAAAACAGCAACTAATCAAAAATATGCATATATATTTGGGCATCTGCGAGTAAAAGTTCAGAGCAAGATGATCCACTAGCTTTCAGTCAGTCCCAGGGACTTCTACCTTTTAATATTTCTTCTTCCTGAAGCAGTAGTTTAAGCAGAAAACATGCACTTCCCTTATACTATCCACACTCATTGCCATATAGACAGTTATACAGATCCTTGTGTGTATACATGGTTATGAATCAGAAGAGTTTGGCCATTTTGGTTGTCATGCCATATTCTAAATTATTTGATCAAAGTGCTATCATTAAAGAATTTAATATAACTCCAAGGGTCAAGCCTAAAAAGGAGTTTCCTTTTAAACAAAGATGAGACCAAAGGAAATAGTGACATCTGTAATTTTGACAAACACTCTCAACTGGCTGCTCAACCACAATCTGAATGATTTTAAGTTTGTTTGGTGGGTTGTTTTTTGTTTGGTTGGTTTTGTTAAAATCGAAACCACTGAGAATGTTAGAAATGCAGTAATAAACTGAACATTGATAGCATTTATTGAATGTCTAAAATAGGCTCAGTTAATGCTAATTGCTTTCATACCCACTTATTACATGAGTCAATGTAAGCATGTCAATGCAAGACCAAAGATTTATAGATGAATGAGACACCAGAACAGTAATTCAATACTAATACCCTCTGCAAGGAAAGAAATTCCAAAAAAAGTAGGGATATGAAAATGTTGTCCTTTCCCTTTTAAGAATTAAATAGTAGCATGCACAAGCAAATTGCAAGTGACGACTGAGTTTGGAAATACTGTATTTTAGCAAATACCCTGAATACCACCTTAATCTTTGATTGCTTGTCACAACATTTTCCTTCTCCAAAACACACTATTTTTGAAAATAGTTTTTCCATGGAAAAATCTTGGCTAACAAAAATGAGAAGTGCTAACAAGTCCCCCTCAAAAACACATCTTCAGTGATTGAGGTAACTTGGCATTTGTAAGCAGGTTCTGATCCTAAATTTATTGTACAAAGGAAATGTAAAAATAAACGTTGTTTAAAACAAATAAAATTCTTCTAGTAAGTAAACCATAACATACCAAGCTGGGGGTGAAAGCTTAATATTAGAAGCAGCTAATTTTTATTGCTCTAACAGCAGTAAAGTTTAGACACAACCAATCTTGAAAAAAAGACCAATTTTTAAATTAGTTAATAAATATTCAACAATGACCAATATTCAATGCTAATGAATGGGTTCATTCACTCTAAACCTGTATCTTTTACTTTGGGTATTGTGACACAGTAACTTTAATATCTATGAATAGTACAACTATTAAACAGATGTTGAAATTTGTATAACACCCAATCTTTACAGTGATAAGCACTTAGCATTACAACAGATACCAATTGCTCTTCATGTAGTATTTTGTATGGGTTTGGAAGAGAGAAGAGGGAATGTCTGATGCAGCCATTCTTTCTTGGAGGGATAAAATCAGTATTACAATGAGTTCAGTCAACCTAGGTTTCTAAATACCAGCATTACCTGCAAAAGCTGCATACAAAATTGAGTGCATGCACAAACACACAGAACCATCTTTAACTTTTTACATAAGAATGAAAATTATTTTTACCATTTTTGGGGTGATGTTCTTTAAAATCAAAAGGTAAAACTAGTGTAGAACATCATAGCAGTCCAACCATATTAAATGTTTTAATCACAGTATCAAAGGAAATTACAATCACTGAAATAAAAGGAAAATTTAATGATTAAACAAAAAAAAGTACATTATAAATTTTAAGCTTATAAACTTAGAAGTTTATTTTTAAAAGCTTATTTAAAGCTTTAGGTAATGCTATACAAAAAAATAACACTGGTTGATAATGAGTCCATTTCCTTTTCATTGTCAGTCCACAAATCCACTGTTCACTGAAATTTTTAGTTTGACCTCAACCATCACTAATTAAAAGAGTTAACAGATCCAGTAAACTGGCATTGAACAGACTATGGCTGTAAATACAAATAATCATGAAATTGTGTCACAGGTATTTTTCTCATTTTCCTTGATATACTTCAGGAATGTAATTAACGCTTCTCTTACCTCTAACTTCCAAACAGCCTATGGTTTAGAGCTCTTTACTGAGAAACAGTGAATGGAAATTTTATTAAAAACATTAAAACTTGAAATTACTTTGAACATTCAAATTTCAGAACTGTAATGATTAACTATGTAACTGCATTTTGAGCAAATTGTATTCTAATGAAAATTTATCTTCAGGGTCAATTTTGTTGTGATACTGATGCTTTGTTCCTTTTAAATCAAAAAGTCAAATGTTGAATATTTCAGGAAATAGCTGAACCAAACTAACTGGAAATATGCCACCCTAACACTAATGATGGACTAATAATGTTACACATTTGTAACAAACTTAAGAGGCATTAACTGAAACCATTGTAACTATCACTATCAAGTCAGTTTGCAGTACAAACAAGGCCCATGATACAGCAGCAGGTTAAAAAAAGCTATAGAAATTATATTTAATAATTTTTTTAAATTGCCTGGTTTATACCTCAGTTGTTTTCGTAGCTGCTCTAGTTCCACATTCTGTTCCGTTACAGTTTTCAGAAACTGTTGATTGCTCTGCAAAATAAGGAGATATTTGTAACATGTTCCTTATTGTATTGAAAATGTTATATATTCAGAATTGTAATAGGGCATTTCTACAGAATATAATACCATAAAAATAGCCAATAAGGTCTATTTAACACTGTGGCTGGTCTCAAAGTTCCAAGGTTTAGGTAGAGTATTTTAGAAAGGCAAATGCAGAGTGATGTTTCCTAATCCTCCCCTTCTTTTCCCATATTTTGGTAGTGTAAGAACTTCCTGAGATGGGAATTCTAATAGCTCAGACCTACCATCTGCATTCCCATCTAGTTTAGGCATCTAGAATACCTTGTCACAGTGAGTACCACAGTAGACCACACGTTGCTGAAAAGAATTCCTTAGAGACAAGAAACAATGAGAAATTGCTCCTCCTTCATTTTTTCTATGCCAGCCATCGTGCTGGAGGTGTCATTCTCCTTCAGCTGTCTTCTCATTTGAGAATCATTTCAGGTTTTTGTTACCCTACTAGCCTTTTCTAGATCTTCTGTATACCTTACATTGAGATATTAGAGATGACCACAACTGCAGGCAGCATTCAAGATGCTACTGTACTGTGGACTTAAGCACAATATATTCCTTTTCCCCTGTCTCCTAATAATTGCTAACATTCTTCTTGCCTTTTTGACTGTTGCCAAGAATTGTTTTCAGACACTGCCTACTTCTAAAATACCTATTATGAGTGGTAACAGTTAATTTCAAGACCATCACAGACTACCCAAAGTAAAAGCTCCCCCCTGCCCACATGCATTATTTTGCTTTTATTAATACCAACAAAATGTCAAATTAAATTCACTCAGATACTCAACATCATGAGATCTTTCTGCAAATTTCTGCAGTTTACTTCAGTTTTCACTGCCCTGAATAGTTTAACATCAGTAGTGAACACTGTTGCCTCAATACTGAATCTAATTTCCAGAACATTTACAAATATGCTGAACAACTCTAAACTGAGCACATCTAGGAAACACTGCTGTTTTACCACAATAAAAAACCTGACTAATTATTCTGTCTCTTCACTTCCTATTTTTCAGTTTGTTAGTTCACCAAAGGGCATGCTTCTTTATCCCATTACATCTTTATGCCTTTGGTAATAGACCTTGCCAAATGTTTTTTGGATAACGCAAACAAACGGATTACCTTTACCTTAACATCGTCTGCCTCATTCCTTTCAAAGAGTTCACATATTTTACTCTCTCCTCTCCACATAATCTCTTTCCAATTTTATGATTTTAAGCATTCAGTGATTCTATATTTGAGGTACCTACTACTGATTTGCTTGTAACAGCAGATCAGACAGTCTGTAACTTCCAAATCCTCAGCAAAACTGCTTTAAAAGCTCACCATTGTATTTGCTTGAGATTGTTTTCAGACAGCAATAACTCTAAAGTATCTATCTTCAGAGATTAGCTTTGAGACCATCGCTGACTACATAAGGCAAAAGTTCCTCTCCGAGTGCATTATTTTGCTTTTATTAATACTAACAAACCAGCTTGTAAACAGGACAACTGCTTGCAAGATACAATCCTGCAGTAATCTGCAATATGCTACTGAACATTGGTAAGGGCTTGATTGGAGTATTGCACTGTTTCCAGCACCACAGTTCAAGAATGATGGCACAACTGGAAAGAATTTAAAGGTGAGCAAGAAGAATGATTAGATATCTTAAAAACATAGTCAAAGAACATTTAAAGACTTGACTTGCTTTGAACAGAATAGAAAAAGTGGGGAAATGAAAAAGATGGCAATATGAAAGTTTTCAATAACAGACACCATGACAAAGAATGTAGCAATCTTTCCTCTGTACCTACAATATTTCACACCAAAGAAACAGGCTTGTATTTTAACAATAGGTCAGATGTGAGGAAAAAATGTTCCAGTGATAAAGACAGAAGAGAGTTAGACTGCCTAGAGTAGGTTAGGGGTCTTTTTGCACTGCCGGTATCCAAGACAAACATTAATCAAAAATCACACAGGAATCATGTCTTTCAGAGAAGAAGCCGCTCAGCCAGAAACTTCACCATGTCTTTCACCTCAATTTTTCTACCATATTAAAATTGTTGGTCAATCCTGAAAGTGCTAGGCTAAAGCTTAGAGAATAAGAAGTTTCACAATCTAAGGATATGGATGAAGCACTAGAAGATTATTAGAGCTCAGAAAAATCCCTGAAAAAGTCAACGACAGATACTGAAGCCAGCAGTGCCTAACTAGGAATTGATAAACGTGTGGCAGAGCTAGCCTACATAAGAGGTAATAATTTAAATAAATTTTTCCTTTGTGAAGACTGTTTTGAATGTGTGACTGAAGTACACTCACCACATACTAAAATTCTGGGTGTAAGCTTACCACTGACTTCTTGAACAAAGAGCTCACAATATTAAGAGCTAACCTCTCAACCACCCTGACCTGGTGTTTGGAGTTCAGGAAAAAAAACATTACTACTTGATTTTTGGCTGGTCCCTAGAGAAGTTTGCAAATCTGAGTGGCACAAGTTCTTTTCCAGCCAGGTACGTATGAAGGAGTTTTTGCTTTTCTTTTATACTTTGAGGAAAAAAACATAATTTACTAGGTCACTGCTCAGAAGGTTTTACTTACCAACTCTATTTTCTCATTGGCTATATGCAGTTGCCGAGTCAACTGTTGAAAGCCAGTCAGTTGATCCTAAAAAGAGAATTCAGAGCTTCTTATAATCATCATCATCATAAAGAGTGTATAATCAGAGAGTTTCATAGTCAACAGAAAACATTTTCAAAAAAATTTATACATGTTGCAGGAAATTCAATATGCCTTTGTAGATTTTAATTAGATTGCTTTTAGCTGTCGACCTAGTAATCTGGCAAATTAAATTTACTACTGAAAAATGTATCTGAATTTCACTCAGTTACAAATTGCCTCCTTCCAAAACTCATACACACTTACTATCAAAATATGAAAGCATACATGAGTAGTGTCTTTAAAGAGCCACACAGACTACGACGCTACTCCAAGCATTTTTGATAAGCACAGTAGCAGACATGTACCCCTTAATTAAAAAATGCCTGAATGGACAGGTTTAATTTGCTCTTCACCGTATAGGATGTCTTGTGTCTATACAAAAAATCGTTCCGATTCAACTCCTGAGTCCCTGAACGTTAACTCTGTCTTCCTAGGAAAACTAGCATAACACAAAAAAATCATCTGCAGCATGCCAAGTGTCTTCACAGCATAGAGAAGACTCACATCCCTGAGCTGGAATATCTACTAGTTGTACTGTGTTTAACACCTCAAGGCCGAGTATACGCCAGAAACGTATTCCAACAACTCCCTTATTTACTATGTCCAACCCTTACAATGATATCCTCTTTCATCTTTGCTTTCTGTCAATTCTAATTCTAGTTGGTCTTACCTATTTCTGTTTACCTCTGATAGCTATTTTCTGCTCCTCCATTAAAAGCAAAACCTAAAATAAAAATTTATTTAACTGAAAAGTCTTTTTCTGTGGGAGACCAGTAGCATTTAAGAATAAAAGGCAGCTCAACCTTATTCTTGTTATAACGGCATTAAAATCCGCCAAGGATTTAGTTACTGAGGAAAAGTAGAATCTGACAGCCCTAAACCCTCCAACAGCTACCAATGACTCTGTATGCTCTACTATGCGTATATTACCAGTAACTGACAATGCAATGCAAGAAAACCTAATAGAAGGAACAGGAGCAAAAAGTTGGAACTACACATAGATAAGAGAGTCCTCATAACTATTACTTGAAATAATTATGAAACTTGACAGAGCACAATACCTGTACAGATCTTTTTCCTGTTTCTTGGAAAAGAGCATATTGCTGAGGTGGACTTAATACCACAAAAGAACAAAAATCAGTAAAAAAAAATATTGTTATACAGGTGAGCTGTAACCGTGCCCACAAGTCTAATGTACTTGAAAATGGAAAGGAAACGTTAAAAATTTGTAGCATCTCTTTACAGACCTAGAAATATCTGTAGCAAGGTACACACAGGCATGAATTTTCTATTAGTTCTTCACACACTGAGCATCTTTATATAGCTTGTCAGAGCAAAACAGCTTCTTTTCTGAACTAAGATTTCCTGAAAGGCCTTCCCCAGAAGGAGCAGAAGAGAAACAGGCTGCTAAACACAAGCTAGCTTTAGAAGAATACTGGTGAACTTGAATTTTAATCTGTTCACACATGCTTCTTTACCGAATGACAACTGGAAATGGAGACTACTTTTCCCACTATCCCACTGTGACCTTACAGACAAAATTCAGGATTCAAACATAGCAGAAAACACAAAAGACTTACACCTTAGAATTCAGAAATCTTTAGCAACTTTTTCAGATGTTGAACTCTACTGAAGATTTCCAACCATGCAATTCAAACATATGATTATTTATATGTACATGCATATCTTGTGCACATATACATGTATGTGCATTCCTCAAGGTCCTGCCCTTATATTTGAAACACAGAACTTTTCCAGTTGTAATGGTGCACTTGGCTGATGAATCAGTGACCACATCTGACCACTCAACTTTAGATGACTATTATGGAAAACAATTAATGGTACTGGTAGAACGCCGCCACTTCAGTTTGACTACGCACAGACCCAGAATCTCTACAGTATAGAAAGACATTCCAAAGTTAACAAAAACATAAACGAAAATTACTTTCTGCTTTTGCCTTTCAGCCACGTGAATCTGCGTTTCGGTCATGCGTTCCTGGTACTGCTGCTGGAGTCGATCATGCTCCTGTAATACAGTCTGCCAGAGCTCTATTGCTTGTTCTTTTTCCTAAGTTACAGAACAATGATTTGTATAAAATATTCTATTACAGCACATTTACCTTCATCTATTATTCTCTAAAGAGAGATGTCTTAACTTCTATTTTGAATAAATGCCATTTTCTGTACTTTTCCCTGCATGCATTACAACTATGCAGACAAAATACCAAATTCATAAGCAGAAAAACAGATGCTTACAAGTTCAAATGCCACCTACAAATGAATTGCAAGTTTTCCAGATTTTTTTTATAGCTCAAACTTTTACAGGTATTTACCATAGGCCTACAGTAGATATAATATTCAAATACCAAAATTCAGCTTTCAATTTAACTTCAACTTAATCATATGCAACAGGATTGATACATCATTGTAATAAGCTCAAAAAATTTTCCTGATCTTTTCAGTTTAAATATTTTCTATATCCCACATATACTTGCCTCCTAATATCACATTACAATGTTTTTGATTAAAATGACAAGCTACTACAAAAACCTGAATTGAACAAAGTATTTTATTAATTTCCAGGTCAGGAATTCAATATGAAGATCATGTCAACTAGGTAAAATTACAGGCACAAATTAATACTAAAAACTTCCTATAAGAATCTAGGAGAGAAGTTCCTTCAGGTTTTTAAGTTGAAAGTGTAAGTACTTGTTTCTTTAGCTACAGAAAGTCAAGAGGACCTCAAAATAGTCTCAAGGAACTCTGAACAAGTGAATTCTGAATGAAGAAATAAAACAGCTTCCCCTCATTTGCCATGGCACAACAAGAGAAATAAAACAGTACAAATGTTTAATCTCACACACTTGATTCGTCAGTTGTAGTTGTTCTTGAAGGTTTCTCACTATTCCTTCATCTGCAGGAATATCAGTTCCCAGAGGCATGAAAGGAAGAGCCTCCAGTTGCTTCTCAAGAGCCTCCTTCAACTCTGCATGCAGCCTGAAATTCAAAGAACTAAGTTCAGCAAAGTAGTTCTTTAACAAGATTTTTTTTTTTAACAACTGAAGTATACCGTACCTTCAATCTGTACATGCTATTTACTTCTAACTCATATTTAAATCTATTAAGTTATGTTCTACAAACACAATAGACAGTTTGAAATAGTTTAATATCTAGTTCTTTTAGAGATATGGTTAAATCTCCTAAACCTGGTGCTGTAAGCACTTAACAATGCTGTAAGCAATTAAGCACTTAGAGACTCTAACATTAAGCTCGTGAGTATGAGATCTTCAACTATTAAGTAGATTCAAAAGATTTCAAGGTCCTAGAAAAAAGGCTTTTTAAGGTTTAGAAATCAAGAAAAACCAGCAGTAGTAACAGGGCAGTGCAATTATTTACCTTTCATTTTCCTTGGTGACTTGTTCAAATTTTAGTCTCATCTCACTCATTTGTGCCTAACACAAAAACATGCAAGAGTAAGCACTCACTTAAGTGACATAAACTTTGGTAATTCTTTCATCTTTTAATTCTGACAGATACTGTAAAAGATGGACAATTTAATTCAGCATAATACAGTAAATGAAAAGCCACTTTCTTTTTTAAGAAAAGTTGCGGGATGCCACTTAAATTTAACAGCTGCCAAGTCCTGTTGTACCTGAGCATTCAGAAGTTATTATGAGCATTGAACTTACCTTTTGGAACTCTTACAGACTCAAGTTCTTTTAGGGATACAGTGGATAACTCTCATCTTTTATGCAGTAAGCATTTGTGATAAGAGTTTAGCAATTAACTGAGGAGAAACTTCAGTTACATGAGTCAAATGGACTGTTTTGTTAACTAAATAGTGCAACAAAACCATACTGCTTCTGTTGCCTTCTGAAATCAGCCAAGCTTGAAGACTGTATTTGCAGAATCTTTATGATGGACAGATCAAACAAACTAAGTGCATTAAACCAAAACCAGAATATAACTTCTGCATGTAGATCACAAGTAAAAATTGCTTTCTGTATGACACAGGTTTTAATTGTTAAACATATCACTTTGCTTTTTGGTGATCATATGAAGCATTAAAAAGTTTCATTCTTCTGTAGTTGAAAGGAGGACAGTCCCCCTCCACCCCAGCCTCCATGATAATAAATATTTAAAGAATTATTTGAATCTGAAGAATTACTAAGAATGAAGAAGGCTCGGTGTATCTACACTTGCAGGACTGCGCTGGACTGCATGGCCAAGATTAGACATCTAAGGAAAGGGGGAAACAGCTGCCTCATCTGAACATCACCTAGGAAAACACCTGCAACCATATCAGAACATCTAGAGAAATAAAACATGCATGTTTCATTTCACAACACTACTTCTCCAAACACACAGTAATCTGTGCAATTTAGACAATCTCCCAACCTTTTCACAGAAAGCTCTCCATTCATCCATTTGAGGCAGACTGCAGAGCAGCAAGTTTGTGAAGCATGGTGCAGGCATACTTTCCTTTATTGACAAAAACTAATGGCCTAGATATTAATACTAGAAAAGACTAAGACTACACAGTCTGAAATGTTAGGAACATCCATACCTGATAAAGCTGCAGCTGTTCTCTCATTTCTTCCAAGTGTTTATCATACTCTGTGATTAGAGTTGACAAACTAAAAAGTTGAAAAACATGCTTAGAATAAATTTTGTAAATGCTGAAACTTTGTTCTGATAATTAACTAGTTTTACAGAATTCTTAATCTAGAGAACAGAACAAAACAGTTACTTTTCCTTTTTTTCCAAGCTCAACATTCACCAGAATCAAATGAACAAATTTAATTACTACTTTTAAAGTATGATCATTAACAGCAGATTTCCTGTATAACAGAACTAGAACATGGGACATTATAAATGAGCATTAATACAACATTAATATTTCATCCATAGAATCCCAAACTATTTGTTACTGCTTTCACATACAACAGTAAAGTAGTCTATAAGGCAACGTAAAATAATGTAGTTCTACTTATATACTTTTTCCTTCCTAATATTTTTGTAATTGATAGTAATACTCTGAAAATTCTATATTAGTCTGGAGTGATAATGCCTTAAAAGCTAACAAGAAAGGATAGGTTATTTTTTATAACAGAAAGGAAATGACAATGATTATTAAAAAATTTAGTAATAGGCAACTGTTAGCTGAAAAATGTCAAATAAGCATTTTTAAAAACATTCATCTGACCTCAACAGACAGCAGTTACCTGGGCTGCCTAGATCAGTACAATCTTACCTGCGCTTTTGTTTATTATCTTAAAATTTAGACCAGAGAACTCCTTCCTTCATCTCTCATCCTTTATTTTACAGATTGTGCAAAAGTCATATATTTAATTTACTGAATAAACAGAACAGTATCTAAAAACAACTGCTACAGGAACACATTTACAGACTTCCATTCACAAGTTCTGAGAGCTGTGAACACGTGTACATAAGACAAGGTTCAGCTGGATATCTACGCTTTTAAAAGCGCATGACAATTTCTTTTGAATACTTTGTAGTATTCCCACTTAATATTTGGAATCAGTTACCTTTGGTCCATCATCCTGGATCTGGATATGCCATCATCACCGGGGGCATTTTTCTGTAACGGTATACGTTATATATTAGTACTTGCACGTGACTGCAAGTAGTTTTAAATTTTTATATGTAACCCAAAGCTGTTGTTCTGCCTGTACTGTAATCATACACAATATCCCACATGATCACTTCCAGGTTTATGTTAAAAAAAATCCTTAAGTGCTGGCCCAGTTTGAAAAAATTATAATTTTGTTTTTTTTCCCTGGAGATGCTGATACAAAGCATAATTGCATCTGAGGGGGAATCATCTCACTCTTAAAAGAACAATCATAAGTTTGTGTAAGTGCTAAGTTCTTTTCCATGCATCTCAGCATCAGGAAAGTGCTGATGCTCTATCTTCTGCACAGACTTTCAGACAGGCTTATGGTACCCAGCACAAAGTTTTCTAAGAGATTGGTCTCACGTGAAGATGAAAGAAGCCTATAAAAGTGAAAAAGTCTACTAAAGTAGAAAACAAGTATTCTTTCAGGGGTGTGTTCTCCTGCACATGACAAACTTTTGAAAATCCACCAAAACTACCAGAATTCACTGTTATGACAGTTTTATTCTGCTGCTGCTTGGAAAAACAACAAGTAACTCTAGAGTTGTGTGATGGACCCAAAGCAAGGCCAGGCCACACTGAAGTGGGCTGTGCTCTATGTATGCAAAGATGTTTGTCTCAAAACCTCATCACAAAAATTCTTACTACTTCCATCCCTGAGTTCACATACCTGCTCAGCTCTCAAAATCTCATCTGTTTCATACTGTCCAAGTGCCACATTTAGCCTCTGAGCTGAAAAATACAAAGTTTGAGAATCATAGCTACAACATGGGCCATTATCTAGATAAACCCAACTGGCAGTCAGAGATGCGTTTAACGGTGTAGTGCTTTGAAGGCACACTACATGCTTCATAAAATTCTTCCATTTAGCACAATTATTTTAATGAAAATAGGACTTGAAAAAGCCTACAAAGACTGTGTAATAATAATGAATTCCATTTCTTTCATACTCCCTTTTCTTTTAGAAATTTAAAAAAATGAAGTTTCTGCCTAGAAAACCCACATACACATATGCATCTTAATGATTCACGAGGTCTAAGTGCAACAAATCACATTGTGTGTCCCATTTATTTAGCTGGATGTTTGACAATGAACCTGTTGTTGGGAACTCAGCCCTGCGGTTCTCAATAAACTTTCAACAAACTTAGGTCAAGAGAGCTTCACTGATAAATGGATCTGAGCACTCAAGTACATCCAGAAGAAACCCAAACAAGAATCAAGAAATGCAGTCTGTCAGTATCTGCTTTTTCTGAAAGAAGCAAAGCATAATGAGTACTGAGATTTCACACTGCTGAGCTGGGAACATCAGCTAAGGCATCACTCTTCCTTACTTGTCTAACTTTGGCTATTGGGATTTCAGAGACTACTTGTACTACAAATGAAAGAACCAGCAGAAGGTTGGAAGGGATAAATAACAGCTCCTTCCACTTGTTCACGGAGTGTTCTTTGACCTAACAAAAACGTAGTATAACCAGCTGGTCAAAAGAGGTGATTATCCTGCTGTATTCAGCATTGGTGTGACCTCACCTTGAGTGCTGCGTGCAGTTCTGGGCCCCACAACTTAAGACGGGTGTGAAAGTCCTTGAATGTGTCCAGAGGAGGGCAACAAAGCTGGTGAAAGGGCTGGAAGGAATGTCCTATGAGGAGTGGCTGAGGACTTTGGCCTTGTCTAGTTTGGAGAAAAGGAGGCTTAGGGGCGAACTCATTGCTCTCCACAGCTTCCTGAGGAGGCGAAGTGGAAAGGGAAATGCTGATCTCTTCTCCCTGGTACCCAGGGACAGGACACGTGGGAACGGTTCAAAGCTGTGTCAGGGGAGGTTTAGACTGGACATCAGGAAGCATTTCTTTAGCGAGAGGGTGGTCAAACACTGGAACAGGCTTCCTAGAGAGGTGGTTGATGCCCCAAGCCTTTTAGTGTTTAAGAGGCATTTGGACAATGCCCTTAATAACATGCTTTAACTTTTGGTCAGCCCTGAATTGGTCAGGCAGTTGGACTAAATGATGGTTGTGGGTCTCTTCCAACTGAAATATTATATTCTATTTTATAAGAATCTGAGTGACACCTTTGTAACTGGAATGAGGAAAAGAGGAAAAAGGAAGGCACAAAGGTAATGCATACATTTTGATTTAAAACAACTTCTTGCCTATTTTTCTTGATACACATCCAATGGTTTTTCTTCTGGTTCTAATCTTCTAAAGGACAATATAGGAAAAAGACAGAAGGGACAGAAAGGAGGCAGTAGTAAAAGGATGCCAAGGAAGAGGAAGGGAAAAGTAGCTGCCCTCACCAGCCAAAGCAGTCTCCAAACATGAAAGGCCATAGGTGCAAAAGGGGACAAATCTTAAACACCCCTTACAGATGTACTCACCTTCAACAGTGAATCATTAAATACATTCTGATAAAAGTTGTATGTATTTAGTAGCTTATCACAAAAAATATGTAATGGAATGGATGAATTATTATTTGTAGGGTTGGCTGCTGATGCTGCAAAAAGCATTCAGGTAAAAATCAATTTATAACCAATCAGTGCCAGAGACTAGCATTTCACTCAGAGAACCTTCTTTACAGCTACATATCTAACACAACAAATATTTATTCTACAAAGCTAAATATAATAGTGCTTAGAGAATCTCTTTTTATGTGTATTACATTCAGCATTTTAGAACTTCAATTTCACATTCATGAAACAAGAGGAACATCAATCCATGTATCAGACTTAGAGCAGGCCTCAAATAACTTATGTCTCAGGTGGCATGCAAGTCAACTTCAAATTTGTCATTTGGCACCTTTCAAAATATATTAAGTTTTTTAAAGAAAGAATTAAACTTCTTGATAGAAAAGGCAACTCCTATCACTTCACAGTGAATTTAGTCTGAGCTCTATTTAGAGCCTAAAGATTTATACAGTAAGAAGCTACACCCAAACAAATTAAATACATATGAAAAAGCAAAATACCAATATTTGAAAATCCACGATTTGTTCACATCATAGTATAATAAATACTCATATTTACGTATAATACATACTCACGTATAATAAATACTCAATAAAGATTTGGACTTTTGAGCTGGCATGACTCTGTTAGCTCAGACAGAAGCTTTTCTGCTACTCTGGTCCTTGGAATCAAGAGCTGGTCTTTCACCTTTGGCAACCCAAAGCTATCATACAAAGTTTAGCATCAACTGAAATCTTGACTTTTGAGTGATGCACAGCCATAGCACCTTATGCGCTGTGATCTTGTCCTACTTCCTGCCGTGCTATCAAGTTTTCCTGTAACGCTAATCAGTGACAGGGACAGCAACATTCTTGGGACAACACATCAACCCATTCCCTATTTATAGGAATATAAACTGTGAAGTAGCAATTTTTGCCAGTATTTTGCTGGTAAGTAATTAAAGCGTGCTCTGATTCAGTCATATTAAGCTTACATTAAAATTATCAAAATTGTAACAAAGAACACTTAATTAAAAATACTGATTTTAGTCTGTAAAGCAAATTTTATGAGTAATGGGCAAGACAGCTTTTTTGCCTTTCAAGTGTAAGCCAAGCATAGGAAATGCAGTAGTTTCTTAATTAGAGAAAAGAGGCATTATGACAAAAAATGCATGTATTTTTGCTATTACCCTCATTAGCAGCTTTTAATTATTAGTCTTCAGCTAACTAAAAAACCAGTTTTGATGCTATAGCATCACTATAGCAAACACTAGAAGAGCTACAGAATGTAAATCTTCCTTGCTACAACCATAGGCAAAAAGGTTTCTACCCTCTGTAGAAATTGACCCCAGCTCCCGAGAGGCAGCGCCCAGGCCTCGGCTCCTCTGCTCCGTCCTTCAAACAGCCCCAGGGCAGCATTTGGGCCAACCCGCGAGGTGTCGGGAGCAGGCGGGCAACCCACGAAGCCGACCACTCGCAGAGGTCTCACCTGGCTCTCCCCCACTGCCGAGCTCAGTGGCCATATTTCCAGTGGAAAGCTTCACCGCCGCTGTGAGTTCCCCCCCAGGAAAACCTGCAAAAACCCGGGGAACAGCCGGTTTATTTCAGCCGCTCGCCGCCCCCGGTGCCCGGCGGGGCTTCGCCTCACCAGCGGACAGGGAAAGTAAGAGCCACTCGGGAGAGAAAAGGAAGCAATAACTTCCAAGCGCCGGAGACGCGCTCCCCTCGCCTACCGACTCCTACTTCTTCCGCAAAGTAAAGCCGCGGCTGCGGCTGGGTGGGGCGGAGGCCGTAACCACAACCTCCCCCTCTGCACCTACCCCTTCCCCTCAGCCCGGCACGACAACCCCGCCGCCACCGCCGCAGCCTGAGAGGGGAACGGCCCCCGCCGCGGCGGCCGGCACTAACGCGCCTCAGCGACGGTTATCCCCTTCACGCCGCGCTCCCATCACGGCTAACGGCCGAGGCGGGGCCTGCCGGCCGGCGAGGGCCGCCGCGCACCCACCTACCCGCGCCGCGGACGCCTCAGCTCTTCCCTCAGCGCCCAGCTCGTCCCCGGACGGGGCGTCGGTCACGTGGCAGCGGAGCGACCGAGCCCGCAGGAGCGCGCGAACCGAGGAAAGCGGCCGGCAGGGAGGGGGTGAGGACGGCCGTGTGCGCATGCGCGCTGGAGCTCCGTGGCGACTGCTGGTTAGCACTGGAGGTTGTGGTGAGGGAAAGCGGGAGCCGAGTTGTTTTTCAGAGTCGCAGAGGATGTCTGGAGGTGTAAGAAATCCCTTGTTAAACTTCTCTAAGAAACTTACGGGTTAAAGATAGGTGCTTACGCGTTAAAATTCTCTTCAGGAAATGCCGCCGCTGCTGCTGGTAGTGGCTGGAGTAGCTGGGGGGTGACCGAAACCGGGAACAGTTTCGAGCCCTCTGGGAGCTCGTGCCTGTATCTAGTAATGAAGTCTTAACTACAGTAGAAGCTGCTGTCTCTTACACGGTTTCCAACTTTTCCCCTGTCCTCTTGGAGCAATTAAGAAAAACACCAGTCGAATTACTTCGTGCTTGTTTTTGCCCTTGTTACCAGCGCCGGTAAGGTTTGGGATGGAAGACGTAAATCCCCCTCGGTAAGGAGGGACACGAGGTGATTACAGCGGCAAGCAGCAGTAGCCTTCTCCTTGCTGGTGAGGTGCGACGCTTGTGTGGCTGAGGTCTGAGCCTATCGGCCGGGTGCTGTCAGCTCCGTGTAGCTTGAGGCCATGCAGTGTGAGTGCTTTTAAATGGCTGAGAAAGTACTTGCTGTAAAACTATTTCATTTAGCGTTTGCATCTCTTCACGCTGTATTAACAACCGGCTGAGGCGTAGCGTTAAAAGGTAATGAGAGGTCTCCTCTTGCTCTTTTAAATTACTTCTACACCATTGCTATGTGTTGGTGTTTTTATTGTAATTGAAAAGCATGCCAGTAGCCAGCTTACCTAAATCTGTGCAATGTAATAAACTTAGAACTCGCACCAATGGCCATTAATTCGGAAAATCTTAGATCTGCTGTCCTGTAAATTGAGCAACCTTAGCGGTAGGTAGAACTCTAATGAAAGCTAGTGAATGTTCTGCGATTTTCCTTATTACTTTATGGTTCTTTTTAAAATTGCATCTTTAAAAATTGCATATTTAAGAGTAATATTGGTTTACAACAATGGGCTAAATCATGTATGTTCATTTTGGTACACTGTAAGCTGTCCCTGCAGGAGTTAAGGTTTTTACCAGAAAAAGTAATCTGTCTCTCATATAGGTACAAATAGGAATGTGTGATGCGTCTTGTGTCTCATCTTCATTTTAGACACTACAGTTACAGGAGAGTCTAAAGTAGTTTAGCAGGTTCTATTCCTTTACTTTTTTTTAAACTTGGTATGTTGTGACTCTTTTCCTGAGACAGTCTTTCGAATCTTGTGCACAAGAAGCTTCACATTCCTTACTTCAGTCAGGGGTTGTAATAGCTAGTCATGTACTTCTCCCTGGGTTTTAAGATCTTCCCAGGCTACTTTTATTAGAAGGCTATATTATTTTAAAACAGTACTGAAAGCTGGAAGTATTTTCAAATAGGTGTTTCAGATATTTGCCTTGACCAGTGAATGCAAAGAGTTAAATATATTGGCACAAACTGAAAATAGAATAATAGAAGGAAATGTTGACTTCTAAGTGTATAATGTTAATTTAATAGTGTAGTATAAAATGGGTTCATAACACTTTTTTAACTTTCTTAGATGCATCCATCTACTCTTAAACTTCACTCTTTTGAGTAAGTGATCCTGCTTGTGGAAATGTCTTCTTTCCTTTCACAGTTAAGTGTGCATAAGGCATGTGCACTTCATTTACAGGAATGCTTGTTCATTTCAGAAAACACTAGGAAGCATCTGTGGATACTTCATGCTCATGCTGCTCAGTGTTTGCAGCTTAGAAAATTGAACACACAACACTTGCCTACATTTCCTGTGGATTAATATTTTCTACATCAGTTCAAGGCTAAATAGCCCATTGAATATGTTTCAGCAGCTGTTTGTGTTGTGAGAGGGACTTGTTATTTAACATATTGCTCTTTTATTTGGTGGCGTACATTTTAATTATTGCAGAAGAGTTGTCACTGTACTTGCTTAGAACACCTTTTCTTACTAGTTCTCTCTTTTTGTTTTAAACTATGGATGATTTAGCTTTGCCTGTTTGAGTTACTACTAGTACTGGACTATGAGCCAGTTTCTGCTGGCTTAAGAATGCTGTTAGGACACTGTTGGGTGTCTTCCCTCCCCATGCTTGTACATTGACTGTTTTCTTTCAACTTGTGTCATCTCGTTGAGTTGGAGTGAACATTAATGATGGTAGAGTTTTTTGTAGTTTCTAGGGCTATCCCAGGTCTCTTGCATAAAGCACATCTGATGCTTGTCTAGCATATCATGCAGTTAAAATGCTGACGTAAGAATTTAATTAGTTTTTGGTCTATTTAAATACAAACTTGTCAAAAGTGATAGTCCAGTATTTGACTTTTTTTTTTTACTGGACTTCTTAAATTAAGGTGTCTAATTACTAAATCTATTGCTTCAAATTTTCTCTAATCTGTCACACTTCTTTGGTCACATCATCGTCTCCTTGACCATGAGTATATCTACTTGCCTAAGGTCATTCTAACTATTTTACTGACTTGAACTCAGAGAGGAGGTCTCGTGCTTTTCAGCATGAACATCAGTGAATGGAAACTGGCTAGTGTGACTGTAGCAGAGGGTATGAGACACAGTTCATGTGTAGTCATAAGAGCAAGGCTATGGCATATAGGGAAGTGTGATGCATGTGGTTACATTCTGTCTCATGTAGTACAACTGTTGATAACACCTGCAGAATGTGGTAAGTTATGCTTACCTTTCTGTGAGTCCCAAGAAAATGGGTAGCTGGGTAGAGATGAAAAAACACAATTTCGTATTCCCTGCTGAAGGAAACATAGTTACAACTTAGCTGCTGAGCTAGCACCTCACTGGTCACAGTGCATAATTCTCTGTCAGGCTATGTACTGCCAGTTCGCTTCTTGTATGGCTAGGAGATGTGTAAGGGAACAAATCAAGGATCACTTTTGTGGAGATGGGATGGAACTCGTGATACTGAGGAGGGGAGGGATAAGGGGCCATGAACTTGTTGGAAACTGGGCTCCACTGATTCTTTTGCTTATTAAATAGATGAAGGCTATTCTTAAGGTTTGTACACTTATTTCTAAGTAACAATGGCTGTTGGAGTGCAGTGTTCTCTGTTCTTGCTGCTTTGCAAACGTTCCGTGTTTTTAACAAAATGTGCTTGCAGTTTTCCTTGAAATCCTGTAGTTGGGCTGGTTTGCAATGACCACAAAGCAAAATTTTAGCTAATTGTTTCATCTTCTTGCATCTCAGATTCATGGAAGCTTTTTCTCAGTCTGTTTTTCTCATATTACCAAATCATCTAAGATCACGTAGTGAAGACTTTGTTTTGTTTATCTGTTCTCTTGATAAATATTTCTGATGATTTTGGAAGGTGTTTATTTAGGTACATAGCATAGTTGAAATGCCTTAAGCTTGGTAAGAGTTCAGAGTGACTTGTAACCATACAGGTATAAAAACCTATGAAAAGCATTCATGTAACTGTTTATGTAGTTGCTTCATAAAGCTAAACTATCCCAGCTCTTCTGATGTCTAAAAACACGATTTGATGATTGACTTGGTATGAAAGTGTGCTTTTTTCCCTGGCCAAGCAAACAGTGTAGTTGGTGCTGAAATGGAATCTGAGATCTTCTTTGACAGAAACTTCCTTTCTCATTTATGTAGTACATGAAGATGGAATTTACGATTAAACACACATGGGACAGTTTACCTGTGAGCCATGAGCCAGTAACAGTTGTGCTGAAGTCGGACAATGCAGGACTGCTAATGGAAGTTAATGCTCCCTTCTTTAATGATCCTCCAGCACCACTGGGAGAGCCGGGGAAACCTTTTAGTAGACTGTGGGACTATGAGGGTAAGTGTAACTGTTCTGCTGCAAATATATCTGATTTGTGTAGACACTGGTGGTCCTCTGTAGTTAATATGCCTGGTCTTTATTTAAGAGTCTATGATGGTTATTTTTTCAAACTGATCTAATGGTTGTGAGTGTATGACATCTAATTCACTTTGGTTTCCTTGGTCACATTACTGCTTTTAAAGATCAGATCTGAAATGTAAAGGAAAAAAGTTTCCTTTCTGTGGGGAAGAATACCGGGAGAGAATTTAGTTGTAATCACTGCCTTACCCCTGAACAGCTCCTTAAGTAACTATAAGCCACATACTATATTCAGCTGTAAACCACCCCAAACTATACCAAGAGTGATGCTGGTTTTCAGGGTGGTGAATTGATTTTCATCACTAACACTCCTGGCTGTAAGGTGAGTGGTTGTTTTATTGTAGTGCAACAATACAAATGACAGGAAAAAGAAGCAAATATGTTATGTCACTCGGTGTCCATAAAGAAATGGAGTACGATGAGCTGGATTGATTCCAAGAATGATGAGGTTGACTTCCTGATCCTGTCAATAG
This sequence comes from Ciconia boyciana, assembly GCF_034638445.1. NCBI lineage: Eukaryota > Metazoa > Chordata > Aves > Ciconiiformes > Ciconiidae > Ciconia > Ciconia boyciana. The sequence goes on along the minus strand of NC_132938.1, from coordinate 75,688,872 downwards.
TATAGGCTTAGTTTCTGGGTTACTGATATAACTTGTGGAATAATAGAGGCAAAATATATCAAAATAATTTTGTGGAGCATATACATAAATGCGTTTGCAGTAGGTAAATAGAAGCGAAATCCTAAAGATAGGTTCTACTTTTGCTTTAAGAAGTAGAGAGCAACAGCTAAAACATTTGTCTATTTTAATCACTTTTCCAGAGTATATTTGAGGGAATAGAAAGGTGTGAAACAAAGGGCAGCTTATAAAATATGATTCAAAACTGTACCCAAATGGAATGGGGAGTATTGTTATAGTAATGCTGTTTTCTTTCTCCTTTCCTGTCAATACTTTCACTTTTACCTGTTGCTTTGAATAATGAAAGAGTTTAATGTTTGCAGCAGTTCTCTACTTCCTGATTATTGAGCTATTCTAATTAAAGCTCTACTAGAATAGTATTAGCACCTCTTTGATATTATTATACTAAACAGGCTTATGTAAAAATAAAATAAAGTTATCAATCTATCTAATTATAATTCTAACTAAAGCTTTCTAATAATTTCATTGCTGTGAGAAACACTGTTATAGTTCTGCTTTGTGTTCCTGAAGGGTGATTCAGCAGTTGCACCTGGCTTTCAGGTACACCTGGAACAGTAATCCCCTGTCCAAAATATCAGCCATCTACAGGGAAAAGCCATTTAAGAGCTAAATGCTTTCTTACTATTTCTGAGATTTAGCAGTCTTAGTTATGGGGTGTGTGCTCTGCTGCGAGTGTATGTTTCTCTTTTCATTTTTTTCCTGGTGTCTGGTGCTCTGAATCCTCAGGCCACCAGCGAACACAAGACTTCTCCACTTAAGTGCTCTACCTGGAGTACATGCCGTGAGTGTGATTGACTAGGATCACTCTATCTTGGTCATCTTTGTTCACAGCAAGCATACTAGGTGAAATAGCTGTGTGCTGATGCTTTCCTTACTGCATTGGCAGCCAATGTTAGTTAGTAGACCTGTCATTTTTCTGCTGCATGAGTGTTTCCAAAGCTGGAGTTGGTAAAGTAAATAAAATTAGTACAGTGCTTTATAAAGCTCTTTATGATGATAGGCATTAAAAATAAAAGCTCTTGAAGTTACAATTATGGCACAGCATTTCAAATAGTTAGGAAGCTGTCAGTAGCATGTACACAGCTAGGCAAACTCTGGCATGGCACCAGCCAAAAATCATGAAAACAGAATTGTTTTAGTGGGATATGAAGGTGTTGGGATATTACAAAATAGTTAATATAAAATACTGACAGCCTGTTTTTTTTAGTTGTAGAAGCATTTTTCCTGAGTGACAGAACCGAACACTATTTAGAAGTTGAACTTTGTCCGTAAGTACGGCAGTCTGAAAAAGTCACAAATGTTAATTTGCATTTCCAGTTCTAATGCTTGTACGATATGTGTATGAGGAAGACTGGGTACAGAAATTGTTCCAATATGGGGAATGTACACATTTGTGGCAGAACTGTACACTAATAACTTGGCATAATTTTAAGAAAATTGTGCTCTGATTTTTTTGACAGCCATGGACAACACTTGTTGCTGCTGCTTTCTGGCAAAAGAAGAGTATGGAAAGTAAGTGGTCAAGTACATTCATAATATACAGAAGAACTAATTGTTTTTAGGTACATGTTGCATGATTGGAAGGTGACATTACCTCTTTTTTTATTCCTCCTTTGACAGGAAGAACTTCCTTTAGAGTTTGAGGTGACCAGAATGAAAACCAAATGGGAGGGTAAAGCTCATCTTCCTTGGAATTACTTTCCACCATGCACTAACAAGTTCAATGCATTTGCAATTCATGGCTCAGGAGAAGAGAGAAAATATGAAGCGCTTTATCCTGTGCCTCGACATGAACTACAGAAAGGACAGAAACCAGATTTGTAAGCATGAAATTAGCTCTTTTTTAATATAGTTGCACTATTCTTGGAATACTTAAAAAAGCTAATCTGGCTTTCAGATTGAGTGCCACGAGTATTTTAATTACACTGCTTAGCCCCAGATCCATTGGCACTGTACTTTGTATAAAGCACTGTGGCAGATAGCTGTAATTAGTGCTTGATTTCTATGTTATCCCCTAGGTGCATAGAAAATGATGCTTTCAACACCATTGGCATCTGTTTTATCATCTTCCTCAGCTAAATCATAGATAGATTGTTCTACTTTTTCCTTGCCTCCAGCACCTCCTGAAATGCCATTTAGTGTTAATTTTACCAGATACATTTCCAGCAAATCTCTTTTGCTTCTCCCCTACTGTTCTAAACAACCTCACCTCTACAGATGGCTCCATATTATGGAAAAATTTGAGAAGGCAGACTAAACTGAAAAGTATAATAAAAGGATACCCACTATCAATGGAAAAACTAGAATATCTTGATTTTTAAATTGTGCTTTGGGCCTGTTTATTTTCTTTGACTGTGAGGCTGAGATGATTTGATTAAAAACTGCTACTTCTGGGCATTTTGTATAAATGAACTAGCTCTAGAGGGTATCCTATAGTTCTTACGCAATCTTGTTACTCAACATACAATGACATCCAGGTAAGGTAAGTTTTAGACAAGTTATCCTTTTTTGCCTTTATTTAAGAAAAATGTAGCTTCTGCAATTGTTTATTTTAAAAAATTCTAAGCTATTGCTAATAAAATACATTATCTTTATCAGTGTTCCGTAAGAAATAGATATTTTTCTGTTGTAAACTGGAGAATGCCTGTAATGTTTTTCAGGAAGAGATTCTTTCTATTCTTTCTATTGTACCTCTTCCAAAAAACCCCTTGACTTTTTCAGACATTAGTAGCAGATGCAATTATGTTAAGAGGTTGCTCCTTGCTACTTTCATTGCTCTTAGTTTGTCTTTACTCTTACAAATTACTTCCTAATAAGAGAATTCAATTTACCTTTTTAAATGATTAGTGTAGTGTCAGATGTTCTGTCTACTGTTTGGCAGTTGTTTAATGTAAGTAATTGGCTTCAGTAATGTAAGTTTAATGTTAGCAATTGGTTTCAGTGTCTTCCTTCTATTGTTTCTGTGTGGTAACCTAAAGGAGAAATTCTTAGCAAGAACTGATTCATAGTGTTTAAAAGAAAACAAGACTACTAGTCTTACAGAAAAAGTATATTTACTAGCTTCATTATCCTATTCAGTCTTCCTCTTTTCTGTAAGGAAAGGATATCCCTGTGATATGATTTTGCAGGTGGTCAGGAGTTGTAAATTTTTACTCTCTTGGAGTGTGGATAAGTCATAAAGCAGGATATCACTGTGCTCTTGCTCTGACTGCAGTTCCAGGCAACGTAAGTTGAGGGAGTTTAAAAGGTGAGCACTTTGTTAACTTCACTTTATGCTGAGTGATACTTGTTCATAGCTGAGGATTTTGCCCTGTGTTTTCCAGTACAAGATTTTCAGAAACACAGTAGTGTGTTTTATTTGTAAACTCAAGTTTTGCAAAATGAACACATGGAATGCTTTTTACATTTCCGTCCAAGAAAACCTGAAAATAAAGATTAATTAAACCTATTGAGGATACTGCCTTTTATTAAGACACATACTACAAGACTTACAACTTTTTTGTTTATCTCGCCTCTCTTTGCAGTCATCGCCTGGAATTCTTCAAAGATTTGAACCTGAAAGGACTAATGGGAGAAGACTGGAAGCAGCCTGAGTCAGATATATGGAAGTCTCTCACTAATTAAATGGATTGAAGCATAAATTTTTATAGCATTAAGGTTGGATGAAGCTGTATGGAAACAACTTCTTCATTCTGCGCAGAGTTCCTAAATATCAGATTAGTAAGGCTTTCCTTGACACCAAAATCATTGATCAGTCTTAAAATCAACTGTAAAGTATCTGGGCCAGTTGATTCTAAATGTATGAAGTATGCAATGGCTTGTTATTTCAGTTCATCTGGGTATGGAGTTTTTCATCTGTGCAAGAGATGAATCTGCTCCTACCAATGAAGGGGAAAAAATGTGCTGAAATTGCAGCTGTGTTTTCACGAGAGCTCTAAGCATAACAAGGCCAATATCTGGCTTGGAATCTTTCAGTTTCCTGTAGTTGCTGCATTTCTGCTGTATTTTCACTGCTGCTTGTTTCTTGGCTGTTGAATGAAATTCTTATGTGCCTAATTTTTTTGATTGTAGTCAGGAGAAAGAATGCCTTCTTCAGGAACAGAAAAGAATATAGCTATCATGGCATTTTGTGGCCCTGTACTTGCATTGCAAGATGCTGTGGAGGTATAACACTACCCTTTCCTATACCTTCCTATACCTGAAGTTTTCCCTTGCACGGTGCTGAAGGGGGAACTTAGTCTGTATTACTTTATTAGCAGACCTCTCTGCTTCAAATTCAGTGTGGAATTTCTAGTGATACTTAGGTACAGAGGGTAGATTTACAAAAGGTTTTGTGTATTCCAGGAAAAATTTCTGGCAGAAATAATGTTTAGTGAAACCTTTTGATATAGTTGTGTGCCTACAAAAGCTTCTTTGTTCCAAGACCTTGTCATGTCACCTTAAGGATTCAGCTCAGACGTATGAGAATTTTGTTTGCATGCCACCTAACGTTGGAAATACTCTAATCGTATGGGCCTACATTTTCTACATATGGGCATGAATATTTTTAACAGTACTGAATACTGTTAGATGGTAACACCTAATCTGTAAACTCTGACAGGATTTACAAATGAGGTGTTCCTTTTTTGTCTAGCATAGTAAGTGCTGCTTGATTGTGGTTGCTGAATTGATCCTATTAACTTAGAAAATGGGAAGCTTACCCAGTAAGTAAACTTACCCAGGAAGCTTACCCAGGAAGCTTTCCCCTTTACTAGAAAGAGGACTTCCTGCATCCTGCTGAAATGTCATCATCACAGGATAAAAGGTGGTTATGTTCTCTAGTTTTGGGAGAAGGATTGTTTTGGGAGTCTGAGAGAACATGGCTCAGTCATAATTGAGGGAGTATCTTTCAGAAGTTATGCCCTGAGGATGTGGTGTTGGGTCTCATCCTTTTGTGTAGCATTTTCTACTGAACAATTTAGAATCCTACAAGTTTCTGGAAGGACTGGTGTTCTTATAGTCTAACATCCTGCTCAAAGCAGGGCTATTGTTTAAGCTGGATGAGTTTGCTCAGGGCCTTGTTGAGTGTTGAATAACTCCAAAGATGGAGCTTCAAATGCTCTGGGTAGCCTGTTTCAATACTCAGCTAGTTCTGTTATGAAAACTTATCTAATTGCCATTTCCCATGCTGCAACTTGTGTCCATTGCCTTTTGCCCTTTCTCTGTGCATCTCCAAGAAGAGTGACTTTTTTTCTGTAACTAGTAATTACATAACTGAAGATAACTGTTAGCTCCCCATGGATTTCTTTAAACGTTGTCATTCTCAATTTGCCTTTTGTGACTCATTAGTAGGCACCTTCCACTCAGATAATACTGACAGACAACTTAAAAGTGTAACTTGGGTTGTAACTCAGAGGCAGCAATGCTCCCAGGCCCTTCTTCTTTATTTAGCTCATAAATGGTTCTAAAAATCTTGTGTGTAGCTTTAGACATCAAAATGCCTGTAAAGTTTTGCACAAGACTGAACTCTAACTCATATTACTAAAAGGATTCCTTGTTCTTTTCTGAGTTTGTATGCAGTAATAACCGTAGTCTCATGGTCATGTTTTGTTTGCTATCTTTAAACTTAACTCTGCCTGTAAATTCTGCCTGAGAAGAAAAGAAGATGGGAATATCCTGCCTTTGTGAAGAACATCTTGGTGTGATTAATATCTGAGATAGAATGTTACTTCAGAGTTTTTGTTTGGCTTTAGATTCCTTCTTTGTACTTTCAGTTTTATAGAACTATACTTTCAAGTTTAAGGATATTAGGCTTTTTCAGATGCAGACTTTGCACTCAGCCATCCAATTGTTTTTGCTATCTTTTAATTAGACACTATAGATTCCTTGCTATAAAGTGCCATCTGTTGAAAATTATAAGTATTGTACATTCAATTGTTTGGCTTCTTTTCTACCTTCAATCCATGTACAGTTTTCTAAAGAATGGCATCATTCTGAAGTACTGAATAATCCAATAAATGTTGATTAAAAACATCTTCTAGATACTGACATCTCAGAGCTGCTTTTGAAATTTCAGTCAAAAGCAAAAAACATTTCACTAAACTTTTAGACTTCATTTTAAAGACTTTGTCAAAAAAAGTGTGTGCAAAGGTTCAAAATGAGTTTACTGTTTTTCTCACAAAGGTTGTTTTCACGTGATGAATGCTGTTTTGTATGTAAAGGACAGTAAATCAAATTATTTATTCAGAGGCTTCATCTCATATTCATTACCACTTCAAAATTACTACTTCAGATTTGACTTTGATGCAAATTAAAAACTTTGAGGGAAATAGATTACTTTCCCTAAATAAGTAATTTAAAGTAAAATAATTGTCTCTGCAGTACAAAATGTAATGCTAGATGCTTCTGAAAATGGGAATTATCATACAGACTTTATTCAAGGCATATGCTACTCCATACTGCTGTCAGGTGGTTCACTTGTATGTTTCTAAGCTTTAAGAGTCTGTTTGAACTGTAAGTGCTGGCTTTCATCAGAAGGTTTTCATATGGGTTCATCGAGTTCAGAGTTAGAACCTGTGCACTGACTTGCTTCTGAAGGTTTAAAGTTACATTAATCCCTTGGTATAAACTTACTGTAGGAAGGAGTCTCTACATAAGGCAAATGTTAGAAGGAAGCACAGTGTCTCGGCACATAGTAGTGAATTCATGGCTCATCAGTGGACAATACGGTGCCTGCCAGCATCACTTAAAGCTCCCAGGACTTTGCAGGGATGGGTATCAATGTTCATTGGGATGACTAGCTAGTTCGTAGGTTTCTCGCTCTTATCTGCTTTTTAACCAGGCCTTGTTCTACACTGGTGAGTCCAGTTGTAGCCTGTCTTTCCTAAGTTGCCTCTCTTTTTTGATGACGTGCAAACATGAAGAAAAGACAAAACAAACTCTGTTCTGCGTGAGTTCCATTTAAGTACATGGTCATTAATTGTTAATCCTGGTTTAGAAGGAATGTGATTCAATCCAGTCTAGCTCAGTGTATGTGTGTATATACATGCATACATATATATAGGCATTCAGCATTGTGCTGGTTTTGTATGTCAAACTTGTATCGAGAATAATACAGATAACTTATCTAAATTGTCACACTGGGTATACTTTATGTAGGATATAAATTTGTTAAAATGCAGAGCTATATGATAGAAAGCCTAGATCATGCAAGCAGTCTATCCACAAATCCATTTCACTTTGAAATGGATTTAAACACTTCAACCCTGTGAGCACTTCTTATCCATTGTGCTCTCAAAAAAAAAAAATTAAAAAAAAAAAAAACTTCAACCTGTCTCATAAATGTTTCCTGTGGATAATATTTGGCCTTGTGCCACTTACATCCTGTGACATACTGAGTCTAAGATGCAGGAATTTTATTCCTTTGGAAATGGGGGAATACCCACTGGGGAGTGCACAGTATTTGATTTTTTGTTTCGTTTTGTTTTTAGCTCTGCAGAGGCTTTAGATAACCTTAAGTGTGACATGTGAAAATGACAATGTTGTGGCAATTTTAAATTATTTTACCATATTTAGCCAGAATTCCTAAGGAAATGAGGCCGTTGGGTTATCACTACCTTCTTGCCTTTCTGGCAATGTTGTCATCACCTTTTCCCCCACTACCACAACAATTTTTAAATCTATTAGCCAATTTCAGCAGAATCAGAGGAACAGACAGCCTCAAAAGATACTGGATTCTTGCAAAATGTGTGGACATGAATAGTTGGAGGCAGTTCCTCACTATAGCACCCCAAACTGAGGAAAAGGAGAGATCATCTCTTAGCCCTTATCCTGTAGTTGTAGTGCCCAATACTTGAAGCAGTAGGTGCATGCTTAACTTCAGCTGTAGTACTTATAGCCTCTTACCTTTAGACTCTGATTGGGAAACTAGGAAATGTGTGGAACTTAAGGAGGTGCTGTCACAGAGGTGAGCTTAGATTTCATAGACCTATGCCCTAGTGTTATCTTGAGGCAAGAAGCTTAGGAGACAGAGTGTATGTATAAAATATAAATGTATGAAGAGCTATGTTTTGTTAGTCCTGCTGCTAACAGATACCAGACATGGTAAATATCCAAGCATGTTTTCAGTGCTTTTTTTTTTTTTTTTTTTAAAGTGGAGGCAATAATTCCTGTCCTTTTTCAGGAGAAGATCCCACACAAAGGATAAGGGATGGAGTTCCCCCAAGTTTAGTGCCCGGCTTAGTTGAAAACACAAGAACATAGTGTCAACTTGTCATTGCCTCTGAAAATACACTTCTGTTTAATCCATTTTCTAATTCAGTAGGTTCTGTTGTAAGAATGTTGATCCTAAAGAGGAGCAGAACGTGAGCTTGAAAACACTGCTCTTACTTAAAATTCCAATTGAGATAATTGATATATTTCTATTGCTTACATAGTGCTCAATACTAATAGGCGTGTTTTTTCCACTGTGGCCAGATAATTCAGCAGAAACTTTTAATTAGTTCTTATATTCTGCTACAACCACCCCCCTGTCTATAGGGCAATAGAATTATCTGTCTTAGTTTATACTGTCGTATTTGATTTACTAAGTTTAATGAAATGCTGAGCAGTTTTGCTATAATGTTTTTAAATTTTTTTTTCAAATCTTCTTAGTAAATACTTGAGCAGTTGAGGCAGAATGCAGATTTGGATAGTTGCAACCTCTTACTTAGAAGATGATCAGACTGAATAACCTGGAAAACAAAAATACTGAGCTTCATGAATGAAAAATATACTCGTAAAGAGAACTTAGCTTTGTTTCAACAATTCTGTCTTGTAAGTGCATTTCTAAGCTCCTTGTGATAGTATGCTTATTACTTGTGAACTTGAACGTGAAAACCAGAATTCTACATGACTCAGTCCTCCTTATAACGTCAGTGAATCTTTATAGAGTTGGTGTTTGAAAACATCTTATGACTGCACTCCTAAAGACCTTGTTTTTTATGCTTCTTGCCACTAGGTGGAAGAAGAATGTTATCAAAACTATGCCTTGGTGCTACCAGCCTAGTTATCCTTAACCAGATCCATTCCTTCTTACTATTTCCTTGATCTTAGAAAACTGATGTTTCAGTCAAGCTGATGATGGCTTATTTTGATTTTTTTTTGAGACACCTTTATCAAAAGAAACACTATGCCATGCTGTGTAGTTACAGTTCTAATGTTTATTTTCCTACAGTAGTATTTCTATAAATAATTTTGAGACAAAATTAACAGAAAATAAATGCTGTGAGGTGTCAGTCTGTAATATGAAAGATGGTGTTGTGATATGAAAATGATTTGAATATTCCTTTTTTTTTTTTTTTTAACAAATGTCATGGATAGTCTCTTGCAAACTTCCCAAAAAGGCTATATTTAATTCTGAAGGAATGTGTTTTGTTGGGGTTTTTTTTTTTTTTTTAATACAGCCTGGTTTGTAAGAGATGGTGCATCCCTTCAAGGGTGAGGCTTGAGTGGTGTGAACACTCTGGAGTGAAGCTTAGAGAAGAATGTGAAACAATGTGAAAACTGTAGCTTAAGAGGGACAGAAAATTGTTGTTCTTCGATACAAAAATACAAAAAGAAAGTTTTCTTTAAAGAAAACTTGAGTGGTAATGTGTCCTACTAGCAGAAGTGATTTGTGTCTTAAATGCAAAGATGGAGCAACTTAGGCTGTCCGGTACGGTAGGTGATAAAATCTAACACTGCATGTAGTGACATTGCACAGCGGGGGTTTTTTATGCAAAAGCTCTGAACAGGAGTAAAATTTTGGTGATGTCTTTGTATACGTTTTAATAATTTTCTCTAACATGCCAGGTCAGATGTTAGAGCTAATAAGCTCTAACTTTGTGCTAGATTATATATGTTTTGTTTGCTATGGCTGGCATAGCTACTGTATTATCTGTTCTAGAGAACTTATTAGAAATGCGAGTCAGTTAATATTTGTACTGCCCAGCACTATGATGATACAATACTGATGAATGTGATGTTCAGTACTATGTTGCTTGCTGTTCCTTTTTCCCAGGCTGAGGTGTTTTGTGAATGTTTGTTGTATTTTAAATTCTGACCGTGTAAAATACTTTCAAAATATGAACAGCACGGTACATAATTTGCTGCACATAAAATTTAAAACTATTCTTTCACACTGCCAAAGCCGTCTCTAAAGTGGACTTCATTGCATTTAATTGTGGTACATTTATAATAACGCTATTGAAGTTTGATAGTTAACCTGCATTTATTTTATTGATTCCTTCCTTTTGCTTTCCGTGAGTGCTTTAGTTTACTACAGGGTCTCTGAACAGTGCTTCAGCAAAAGTACTGGGAAGTGCTTTAAGCCTGATTATAGAACCCTTATTTACACTGGTTGTATAAACAGCTATACACATGCTCATACAAATAGTCCCAGTGAGATCAATGCAACAGTTTAAACATAAAGTGTATCGCAATTATGCCTTTTTCCATCTACTTGTCTATCTGTTGAAATTAGTATCAGTATTATCAGGAGAATTCAGTTCTAGGAGCTAGTTCTGTCTGAGCATACTGCTTGGCACTGCTTGTTTTCTTTCCTCCGGTTTAAAACAAGCAAAAGCCTTAGCTGCAGGGTCCGTGGGAGGGTTTTAAGTGATGATTCAGGAGGCACTGTTTGTGTCTGCACTAGCTAGGAACATACCAAAATATGTTCGTGATTAATTTTCAGAAATTATGCTAAAGACTACCACTGAGTATGTGTGTAAATGCCCTCTGCCAGTTATGTAGTTTATTTGCAAATACAAATGTATTCTTATGCATGTGGTAAATGCACATGGTTACGCATTGTCTTAAAATAGCACTGAAATAAAACCTAAATTACTGTACCTTCACTGCTGTTTTAAAACCAACATAGCCAGACTAGTTTAGTGGCTTTCTTGGAATATGCAACAGATTCTTGAGGGGAAAAAAAAAAGGAATTTTCAGATGTCATCTTTTTAAAATATAGAACTTCCCTCTGTAGAACACATTTTTAGCCAGTTTAATCTTGTCTTTCATTTCATGAGTTCGCTCTCTTGAACTCAGTCACTGCAGGCAATGAAGTTTATATCTTGGTGCCAGTAGTGGCTGTCATAAAATTATTCATCTCTTTAATTCTAGGCAATGTAATTGGTTCACTTCCTCCTTACTGCTGAGTTTGCTTCATCAGCAAATTAAACATTTTGGAAACTGGTACTTGCTCTTTCTCAGTGCTTTATAGCTTATACAAGCCATGGTATTTATATTTAATTGTGCCTGGCACTTTAAATAATTGGTTCTTGTTTTAAAGTTGCATATTACTTCCCTAAATATTAACAGGATGGTCTGTAACTTCTTATGCCAGGTATCTCCTTCAAACCTTTTTTAATTTCAGCAAAATACTTAGCTGTTTCAGAGGAAGGTAGTTCATGAAGTCAGAAGACAAAAATGTGGTCTTGTACCCTCTTAAATTCTTATGACTTCTAGAATAAAATCTTGAGCCTTGGTGAGAGGTCTCTATTATTGTCAGGAGTCGTCTTTTGTAATCTCTGTGAAACAGTTTTTCAGAAAGTATTCTGTATATCTTCAAAAGAGCTTTTTGCATCTTGACAGGTAAATTCTCTGACGATTCTTCAGGGAGCAGGAATATACCACTGGCAGGTAGAATTGCAGGCTTTAACTTGCTCAGTGTTGAGTGGTCTTTCTGCCTCACAGTGACAGGTTCTGTGATGGGGAATGCTCTTGTTTTATGAGCATCTACTGATTAGGCTAGGGCTGTCTTCAGCCTGGAAAAGAGGTAGTTTGAGGATGTGGTAGAGGGCTACAAATTACTGTATAGAGTTTGGATGCGTGTAACAGCAAAGAGAAGCTGGATGGGGGTTGACTTGTTCTAGTATGAGGAGGATGGACCTTCATATGAAGCTAGTGAGTCCCACACTCAGAGCAGAGAAAGGTGGTGCTTTTTATAACATTGTATTGCCACTGGGTGTTTGAGAAGTTTCTGTGGGCTCAGTGGGAGTCTGGGAAAGGTCCTTGGAAGAAAGATAAAGTGGAGGTTTTTAGGTACATAAAATCAGGTTCAAGAAATCCCCTCAGCTGAAAATAATTGGAGGTTGGGAGTGTACTAAGATAAGCATATGCTTTCTTTACTTCCTGTTCTTACTCTTCCTTAGGCATCTACTTATGGATAAAGGCCACTGTGCTAGATGGATTCGTGGTCTGAAACACTATCTATTCTTATATCCGGAAACCCAGCTGAAGGCATTGTTTTGTAATTCCCTGCAGTTGTTTCTCATTACCTATAAGTTATACTAGAACTGTGTGTTACAACTGAGGGGCAAAGCAACTCTTCTTACTCATGTTCTCAAAATCTCATGCTGAACTAAGGTACTGAGAAGTGGAAGAAAGCTGCTAGAATTCAGGAAATGGGGAAGCTCATTCTTAGCTACTGTGGGCTGAGTGTGAATATGAAATGAAGAGGGCATGGGAAACACGGTGAGACGTGGAGCTATGAAGGAAGACTAATACTGGGAAAAGGATATAAAATGTAAAAGCAGCTGGACAAGAAAACAAAAGGGGATGACTGGGGATACATCGTTGAAGGACTAACGGAAAGTAGGAGAGAGTAGACTTGGCCTGGCAAGAAGTTCAGGAGAGTCAAGGGAAAGAGCTTTGAGGGAAAAGAGGAAATGGAGATAGGGTCAGGAAAAAAAAATGGAAAAAAGTTCAGTGACTTCTACAGGAGATTCTCTTTAGATCCAGGAGTACTTTCACATTGTATTGCTGTTAGCAGATCACCATGAAAACTAAGTGCTAAATTTATCTTTTGTAGTCTGGTGGACCATGAAGAACATAACTAGCCTCTCATTGCCATTGCTTTTAATCTGTACTGGAGATTTTAACCTGATGAATAAAATTGTAGAGGTGGAATGTGGGGCAGGATGGGATTACATTTAGTGGTCAGTTGTGAAAAGTTAGGTTTCAATGACTTGGCAAATACCACATAAAATTCTGTGTCAGAGAAAGAAATACAATTCCATTTACCAGGATATCATTCAAGTTACTAAACTGTGATTCCATCCTTTTGATATGTGTTTGTTTGTTTGTTTGTTCTGGATATTCTTCCCAGCTTCTGCAATAAATGCAGAAATCTTGCTGGTGACAGATTCATTCCCTGCATGCTGTCCCTCATGTGAAATGAAAGTGGAGAATAAATGTGGTAGTTCATGTGGTATATGTAGTTCAATGTAGTGTAGGATCATATAGTCATAGACAAGAAACTAAATATGAAATATATAAGGCTGCAGAGTACTTGGTCACTTCTGAACTCTTGAGTAGTTTATGCCACAGTGGCTTTTTATGCTCCTTTATTATTGTTTGATGGATCCTTTCGATCACTTCTACAGGCTCTTTTGCCTTGAGGGCAATAGGTAAAGTGATATGAGTCTGTATATCACAAATCACTGTTCAAACTAGTGTTAATCATGTTTTCCTTATATTGTTAAATAGATCTGGCTGTCTTATTTGAATTTTTAAATTGTTGATATAATCTGTGGAGAGAGGAAGAGAGTCAAATCTTCCTTTAAGGGACCTCATACTTCAAAATCTGTCAGGTCATGTAGTAATATTATTCTTTGGGTAGGAAATGGTGATTATATTATATCTATTCAGAAACTATTGATGAGATGGTTATTAGTGAAGTCTTTGGGATGAAAGATGGTTTTGAAAGTTGAGTGCAGGCTGCTGCTTAAAAGGGGGCAGCTTTGTCTTGCCAGTGCCTCTGGCTTGATATCCCTTTTGCGCTCACAGTGGAATTTTTCCAGCCATGAGGTGAGTCAGTATAGACAACTCTGTCTATAAAGAATCAAATAAGCCCTTTCCCCACCCAACCCTGACCCCATGTCCTCTGTCTGAGAGGGGGAAAAAAAAAAAACAACACCAAAACACCTTCAGAAACCCTAAACCAAAATAAACTTCAGTTGAATGAGTATTGACATAAAGAAAGGAACATAGAGATGGACGTCGGGTCAGGGAAAAGGGATAACTACTACAGTGTAAGGTATTGGCAAATGTAAGACACTTGCTTCCTTTGAGGGAAGTGGATTTTTGTATATACTGGAGGTTCCTTCAGACATGAGTCCATTTCCACAGGTTGCATACCTGTGCTGTGAAGACTTATTGAGATTTAGCATTCAGGACTGGAAAAGAATATCTGTGCTAATGAGAAGTGGAAATTAATTTTTTTATTTCTGCACCTGTTTAGTTAGTTTTCATAGAGAAGTAAATTGACTGCTTTCCGTCTCAGTTAATCTGTGGATTTGATGCTTGGGTGAGGCTCTCCAGATTAATTAGCAGGTTTAGTAAATGATATAGGGAAAAGTAATCACATTCTGCATGTGTTAGCATCACAGTGCCAAGTCTTTATTTTTGTCCTCCTGAGTCTACAACGCCTGATGTGCTTAAAATCATGATAGCATTGCCTATAAGATGTGTAATTTATCTGTTAAAATGGGGACTAATGCACAGATTACATCATAGGCATTGACTGTATTCACCCAATTTTGTGTTCACTATAATGTGAGATGTTGAATTCCTCTCTTTGGTTAACACCTTCCCCCTCCGTGATTCTTAAATGTATTCTGAAAGCCCTCTATAGTTTTCAACATCTGTTTTTTCTGTCGAAATCCATTCTTTTTCCAGATTAGCAAGACCAGAATAACCTCCTTAAAGTAGAACTTTGTCCAATGATCTGTGCAACTTCCCTCCTTTCTCTGTTTAGCTTGTGTATCAACGTTTACAGCTCAAAACATTGGTTTAACCATTACAGACCTTAAAAATTGGATTTTAGTCAGAAGAATTGTCTGCTCTGTTTAAACTTCATGAAACATCTCCTGTATTTTTTTTCCCCACTTATCAAAAGATGTTTTAATTAAAAGAAGATGGTGCTAATTGACAAATGTAATGATTCTTTTAAACTATTAAATATACTGCTCTTAAAACCAGGCATTTATAGGTACAAGTTAATGGCTATTTTATTAAAACTACTAATTGTCTAGTTTTTTTAGCAGCTGTAATGTAACTAATTATAGTCATAAGGACTGGATTGTTTAAAATAAATTCCAAGTATTATACAAGATGAGTTTTTTTGTTTTTCAGTAGGCCACATAATGGGAACCACCTAGCATTGCTTTCACATTTTTTGGCACTTGTGGTCTTTTCTAACTTAGTTGTGATGTTCCCTAAGCCATATCACAAATAGAATTAATTGTGGATGGTTGTGTGTCTTTCAGCATCTAATTAGAACATGGTAATTACAAGCTGTTTTGTGAAGCCTAGTTTCCATTGGATTTGTGTTCCATGTTCCCTGAGCCCTTCTATCTGCATTAGAAATCACTTAAGAATCTTAGGTCTTGTTAGAAGAGTGACGGTTAAGGAGCTTGTAATTGCTGTCAGACTCTGATTGAGCTGAGTATCAGTCATCTGTTTCTCACAAATGGAGACAACAGGAATATGTTGAGATTTTTTTTTGGTGAAAAGATTAACTGTTTCTTTGCTTTCACGCATATCATCAGCTTTCAGTAAGGTCTGTGAGCTTGTATTTGACATCTTAGAAAGTTTTTTTTAAACAGAAGGTAGTCTGAAGCTTTTCACATTTGTTTAAGCTCCATTAGCGCTGGTATTGAAGGTTATTTTTATATCTAAGGGTTAATTGGCAGAATCCGAAGTGGTGTGTGGGTCTGAAAGGCTGGGTGTTAGGAGACATTGCACACTGGAAGAGCTATATTTTTAAGAAATCCACTGATGCCACCTGTTACCCGCTCTGGAATATTAATATTTGTGATTAGATATGTCAGGCCATAAGTTGCAATGAGTAGTACCATACAGCACAGAATGCCTATTTGGAATCAAGCAGTCTTGAGTGCAAGTAAATTTGAAAACTGAAACCAGAAAACTCATACCAAAGTTCACACGGGGCACAGGAGGGAATCTGGTAGATGATGAGGTTGTAATTTCAAATGTCCATTCCACCTTTTTAAATCAACTCTGCTGTTCCCAGAAAACTCTGCTGGAATTGCCTTGCTGTAATGATTGGCATATTGATTGGATTTAAAGTACATAAGCATCTGTAGTCTGAATCAAATTTGGGCACAGTTCTGAGATTTGCTGAGCAGCATCTGCAAGCTTGTGATTAGCAAGAATTCCAATCTAGTATTCTAGGAATTGTGGATGCTTCCTTTCTGACAGGATCAGAGCCCTTGGCAGTTACAGAGCCATGATATTAAAAAATCCTACAAACATGCAAATTATATACACCAATCTTTATTATGAACCAAGAATCCTTCGTCACATAATTAGAACATATTGCTTACAAACAGTTTCCCAGAGTGTAGTTTCTTACAGTTTTGTTTCCTGTGCTCCCTGTGCCTTTCTGTCGTCTGATGCCAATCCTAAGCAGAAGATAGTTTTTCCTTGAACCTCCTTCTACCTGTTCACTGTCTTTTTCACCACAAAAATTGTAGAAGTTTGTTTATTGTTAATGCATTCTGCTTCCCCCACAGCCCCTTTTAGATGAAGTTGCTCCATGGATTCAAAAGTAATAAGAACAGGACAGATACACAAGTAGTGCAACCACATAAGCTTCACTTTTGGATAACCAGACAAAAGTTCATATAGCTGCCAAAAGATAGGGCCATTGCAAAACCTCCAGGGTTAAAATGCCTTTACTAGTTTTGTCAATAGGAATGTATATAAACTATCATTCGCTTCAGTTTTGAGTGAGTAAAATTATAGCTTAGTTTCTGCAAAAGACATTGCACTGGTTGTAAGGTTGTTGATTGCTGAAACTTCACTTGACTTACAATTTGTATATAGAGTTCATTACTAGCTATATACAGTATGATGAGCAATTAATAAAATGAGTACAAGCATCTGGTCCTTAAATTTGTTTCTCTGTTTAGTAATTAACTTCTGATGGAGCAAAAAAAGTTATCTGATGACGTTTTGATTTATGCTCTGTGAGTCTGTGTGTAATTTAAATTTGGATACCATTTTAATTTGAACTGGTAACTATTGCAATTATTTGCATGAGGATAAAAGACCACTGTCTTTTGTCTGACTGTGTATACCTGTGGTTTTTGTTATTGATGGAAAATTAGCATGGATCAGCCAAGCTGCTGACTGAAGAAGAGGTTAGATGTGAAGTTAAATTCAGTATTTAATGAATGGTGACTCTGAGCTTGTTTTATCATTATAATTGAAATTGAAATTCTGTTTTCAGGTGATTTTTTTTGACTGAATATGGAGGAATCCTCTCTGGAGGAGACTACTTTACAGTGAGTAGTATCCTGCAAGGATAACGAAATGCCATCTGAAACTCTCATTTCCTCTCTTGGCATTATTACCTTTATTACATTTTCTTAAGAGTTAAAGGACTTCTTATTTGTGTTCTTATCAATGAGATCACAGAATTTTCAGGGAAAATAACTTCAGAATGATCAGATTTTTGGAAGGACACAATTCACGTTGTTTTCGTGTCTTCATAGCCTTGCATTTCCCTTTAATTTACACAATAAAACTCGACTGCATTCTTGAACTTTTACTGAATTAAAGGCATCCTGATGGAGAAAGTTTTCTGCAGACAGTGCTCTCCTCTTCTATAATTTTCCACTACATATGTGGGAAAAAAGGTAGTTATTTACATGGGGAAAACAGTGAGTAAGGAAGTCTTAGAGTTCTAGGTGTGTTCAGTGCTTAGAAACAATTGAGATCCATGTGAAAAGGATTCTGTTCAGGACAACAGGTTGTAAATTTCCCAAAATACTGACAAAATCCTCCATTAACAGGGGACAATAATTGGATTATAAATAAGTTGGGTACAGCTAATTGGGTACAATGTCACTGACTTCATAGTTATTCCTGTAAGTACAGCATTTCTCTGTAAATCTTGCATGAGAATTGGGATTAGAGTGTGCCTTGCTATAAATTCACAGGAGGAAATAGAGCCCTTGTCCTTTCTCCTTGCTAGCCACAGTGATGAGAGTGGTTCCTGGTAATTTGTTGTTCTAGCTTGGCCAGTAATTAGAAAGTGATGGTTAGAGGTTTTCATCCAGACACTAAAACATCAAAATGATGAGTTGTGAATAAACAGGTAAGTATATGGGTTGAAAAGATACTCTGGTATTCTAATGTTAATGGTAGAGAAATAAAAGTACATGATTTCATATTTGTATGTTAACCATTCTGCCCACACGTGTACTTTTTCACATTAAAAAGAATTTCTAGAATAAGAAAATTAGATCTAAAATATTTGCATTGGTTAGTCACGTTTAAAACAGATTTGGTTAGTCAATTTAGGTGCCTAATAAGACTTGGGGATTTTTTAAGGCTAGGATTTAGAAATGTTTTTCTGAATTACTTTATATATAACAGCACTAGACAAAAGAAGACTTTTAAATCAAGAAACGCTTACTTATACATGGTGCTCTGTTTTAAGTGGAAAAGGAGTAATTCGAACTATTTTTAAGAGTAACTTTGTTCAAAAACAATATAGCATAAGATCCAGGAATATGTAAAATATTTCTGATTTTTAATAATAAATTCACACCTTGCCAACTATTTCACTTAGTAGGTTTCCATATAAAATATACTCTCTTCAAGGTTAAATGCAAATAATTTTTTAATGATGTAAAAATAGATGAGAACCATCGTGGTAAAATACATTTCTCTGTTCTTTTAATGTTTTTCCTGGTTTTTCATTTACAGAGAGGCTTGCAAATTGACAATTGTTGCCCTTTTTACCATCTGCCCCTTCATGATTTTTTTTTTTCTTCTCGTTGCTAAAACCTGAACATTTCACTTCATTTGTTTAAGTGTCCTAAAATAAATAATTGAAATAATGCACTTTGAGTAATGACAGGATACCTCCGTATCCGTTGTAAGTTGGCTCAGGTTCTCCAGTTAATCAGAAAACTATTCTGTGGATATGTCTTTATATTCAAGTTTATACTTAAGCTTTATGGACACTCTATGAAGACCAAAGCTGTTTTTTCCCTATTAATTATCAAAAAGTCCAGCCTCACTTTAGCACATTGTACAGAATACAAATACATTTTTTCAGTAGCTCCCGCTTTCAGTTAACTGCACACTTCAGTTAATGTTTTTAGAGTAATAGGATTTCTGTAATGTGTGAAAACTTTGGCAGGTAGCTTTTAGAATGTTTGTGTACTTTAATGAAGAGTATTAATTTAAGACAGAAGTTGTGAAAATGGTTAGAGTGTGTCATCAAGACTGCAGAAACTTTACTTGATTATAGTCTTTCATTATACTTTTAAGGTTGTAATCTGGCTCCTGTTGAATTAAATGACAAAACTCATAGCAGTTCACCCTGTGTGATCAAAATGTTTCTTGTACTTAAGCAGCAATTGCTCTTTTCGTAGGTTTGGTTGTTTGGGTTTTGGTTGGGTTTTTTGTTTGTTTGTTTTTTTAAAATACTGCTGCTGTTAATACAAATGCACTGCTTCTGCTGTTGGGGTCAGGATTTGGCACGGAGGCTATCCCAAGGTGAGTTACTTACTTGATGCTTTCTTTTGCAATATAACAAAAGGTCTTGTCTTCAGTTGGTCAGGTGAATTAGTTACAATTTTGTACTCTCAGGCTCATCTCAGGCTTGCTTAGCCATTCTTTTCTGATTTGGAAGATAAGCAAGAGTTCCCTCCATGATGGACTAAATTACCATCAGGGATTGGAATTTATGCTGTAGTATATCCAGTCATCTGGTCAGGACCAAAACAGAATTTTTCTGAAAAAGCCAGTTTGGCTGACTCTGGTATGTTGTTTTTCGTGCAAATAGAGGGGAGGTTTTTTTTTTTTGTTTTTTTTTTTTTAATTGCCACAGTTTAGGAATACAAGATATGCAGCCACAATTGATAGGGTCAAATGCAGTATTGTGGCAGCAGAACAGTCTTCGGAAGTGAAATTTCTGGGAATAAACTAGGTAAACTTGTTTCATCCAAGAAGCTCCTCTCTGCAGAATGTATAATGAAGCAAGTGGGGACACAAAATCTGTGAGAGGGGAAAAGTATGATTCTAGATTTCTGCAGGCAGTCTTTGCCTTTTCCAGCTCAGTGTTTGATTGCATCTAAGGCTTTTTTTGATATCCCTCAACCATAGATTATGTGGAGGTACTCTTACGCATATCTGCAACATCTTGTGTGTGTGCAAGCACACAACTTAAATAAAATTGGAGCCTGCTGTTCCAAAATGCACATAAATATTCTTTGTCATCCATCACTTTCTGTCCTAATGGGTAGCACTTATGTTGTTGCAAGTATTGTAACACCTACCTACTCATGCAGTAACCAAGGCTAAAGAAAAGAGTAATTTTTCTGATTTTTCTTAATTTTTTATGTTTGTCTGTAGTCAGTCAACATGGTTGGACAACATCATGATTGTCCTTTTATTTTTAATGAGTCTTTGAAAAAGCTGTAGAGGAAAAAGGTATTACCTTTATTGGTAGTGTCCACAGTAAGAGTGAATTTAACACAGTAAGAGTGAATTTATCTTTCACCGTGGTTTAGACATTGCTGTCTTAATCCAAAATGTCTGTACACACTGTTTTATAAGATTAATACATAGAAACTAATTTACACTCTTATATCAATGATGAATTGAAAAATCGGTGGTTTTCAAAATTAAAATTTCAAATTGAAATAAAAAGTGGAAAAACTGAAGGTACCACTGAGCATTTTGATAGAAGGCCTGCACTCTTCAGTGTATATATAGATTTTATGAAGTACTTGTTACTGGCATGTACAAGTAATAGAACTGTTTAGAAATTAATTTCACTGTAACTTGTAAGATTATATGGTGTGCCATTTAATAGCACCTGTAAATCTGTTTTTGTCAAAAGCTGATCCTTATTGTGTTCACAAACTTTTGTCTATAAAACACAACAAACAGTCTATGATGGTTCAGCTACATGTGTAGTCCCAACTGCTATTTCATTTTCCATTGCCCAGTTGTATTAAGGCAACTAAAAATGACTTTAGTGATAATTTTCTCAGTTAAGGAACTATTGAAGTTACCACAGCTATTTTAATAGCAAGCATGAGAAAAGTTCTTGTGTTGTCAGTCCCCATGTGCAATCTCAAATGGGAGAGGAGGAGGTATATAGGAATGGCACTAGTTTGGAAGATGTTCCAAACAGTCTGCTGTATCCAGCAGGAATTACTACTCAGTTAATCTAGTGGAGTTTGATCTCTTTAACAAAAACATTACATATCTCTAAGTATACTACTGGTATGGCAGTTTGAAGAAAGAATACTATTAAAAATTACAAAGTAATCAAAATCAGTGTCTGTTTCAACATGTGCACTTTAATGCTTGCAATTATAACATTCAATAATTCTTTTCCATAGGTAATCTTCTGTATTTCTTAAATGTATATGTTGACACTTTTGTTGGGGAGTCAGTTGAATAATCCCTAAATAATAAATAACTGTGAAATAGTAGAGAAACTTGGAGATCCTTGTCTGAATAATGCAAATAATGAAAATATTTTGGAGTATTTGAAAATGCTTTAGTTCAAAGTACTTTGCCAATATCACATTACAAATGAGGTTGACATTTTAATGACTTTCTTTTAAATGCCCTGCGAAGGGGTTGATCTGCTATGAAAAGTGGATATAAGGTGGAACAGTTGGAATGGTGTGTCATTTATTCGTTGAAAGTATTTGCCACCTCAGAATAATGAATTCCATGTTATCCATGGATATATGATTGGAAGAATATATGAGCATTTTATCCAATACTTAAAGACTGAACTGGGTCAGGAGCCTGATTTGTGAGTATGAACAGTTTCTTTTTGCCAATAAAGCAAGATTGGGCTCTGAGGCCACCGAAGTCTGGAAATAAGTTTCTTCCTTTTTGACTTTAACGGGTTTTGGATTAAATCCAGAATGGAATGTCATCTGGACTGTCATTTGCAATGAGACTTTTCAGCTAATGAGAATATGGAGCATCCTATGTAAGTTGATTATTTGCATACAATTACAAGGAATGAATGTTCTAAAGGAAATGTAACAGCTATATGCAAACAAGTTGCAGAGAATATTTTCAGCTATATTCCTTCCATGTGGGAACACACTGATTTCAAAGCCCCAGGGCTATTTATAGTGCCCAGCAGCCCTGATTTCAGAACTTAAGCAGGATGTTGTTAGAGAAAAAAACTACTGTAGCAGCTTTTCCTTCATTTCAGGCTTGGTGGTTCTTTAGTACTTCAGAATTTTCTGGCTGCCTGAAGGACCCTAGGTGGTCTCTGTTTAACTCTGTTAGAGCATGTTTTCCTATTCACTATTGCAGCAAAGGAATTGGAAATTGCTCTGTCCCTGCCAAATAAGTGTATTTATTTGCTGCTTTAAAAAATTTAGTATTTTGTTATCTAACTACCTGATTGGTGGGAATATAATAGCATTCATTTTCTTAATATTATACAATATTATATACGGTTGTTATTATACAATACTAGTTCAGTTAATGCCAATAAACTCTTGATAATTACTTGCAAAACCAACTCAAAACCTCATTGAATTTAAAGCAAAATTGAATTTCGCTGTCCTGAGATGTGTGGCCGAGACACAGTTGTATCTGATGAGATACATATGTGGCCTTGAGTAACATGTTAGACTTGCAGGTGGCTCCATACGAAAGCCAGAGACTATGAATTCTGGTTTCATCACATCTAAGATAATTTAATTTTTAAGTGTAAAGTATTAGTGGAACTCATAACATTTACTTGAACACTGTTTTCCTGTTCTGTATTTTCTCCATTAGTTACCATTTGGTGTATTTTAAAATGTTAAGTCAAAAATGGAATCTGGGAGAGATCTGGGAACCAGCTGCCTTACTCTTGTGGATATAGATAAATCGGTTCCTACTGTCAAGTAATGACTAAAACTAATTGAAAACAAACATCTGGTCTGGATTGCTAAAACTGTGTTGTCTTATGGTGAGAGTCATATTCAGGCAAATGAGCAAGTTCTATCATCTAAGGGGCTACACTTCAAGTACTTCTTAGGTTTTGCATTGATTGTTATAAATTATGACTGTGGAGGGATAATTGGTGCTTTAAACTTCTCTTCCTGGGCACAACGTGCTTTCCTAAAACCCCCTTAACAGAAAATATTTGAGATTATTTTGACCAATCTTCTAAGTAGTGATGGTATTCATATTATAAAGCTGTAGCTTAATCTCTCAAATTCAGAGAGACTTGCTTGTTCATGTTCTGTTACCACCAACTGTAAAACCATGGTTTTTGTGACTAGTTGGAACATTTATTTATATAAAAAATAACTGATACCAGTTTTCACTTTCTTCAACTGTAGAGTAAAAATTGTTTTCCAGAACATCAAAACACTTTGCAAAACATGTTTTTTGTTTTTCAGTTAGTCATACTTGGTAGTCACAAAAGCTGTTATAACTAATCCTCTTGTAGGGAAGGAATAAGCCCTTTGTAACAGCTACAGTTTAATTATAGCCACTGTGTACCTGTTCCTTTTGGATCCAGATTCTGACTTTGCAGATTTTCATGTAATGTATTTCAGAGTGACTCTTGGGAATGATCTTGTGGAGCTGCTAAAATTGGATTATTTCCAGAGGCAGAAACAGAATTCTCTCTAATGAGATTTTCAGAATAATGGAGAGGCTGCGTAGGTTCCTCACTATTTGTAACATGCATGCAAGAATATAATGGTAAATAAGATGACAGTGTTTATGAACTGTTTATTCTAGACAGTCCATAACTTATGGTTCATGGTAATGAGTTAACTTTTCTTAGATCCATGTGGATTTTACAGGATTTATATATTCTGCAGTGTTTCACCTTTCTTTGCTCTAAATAGAACCTTTAAGATGAAACTCAGTAAAGAATAAACTGATTCATAAAACATAAAATGTTACCCCAAAAAATAAAAGCATGACTGCTTTATATAGACAGTCATTCTGTAATGTTTTTAGTAACTCCTTTTTAGAGCATGGATTTTACAGGTGGCTGAAAACAATGGTTAATAATAGGGCTTCTTTCAATTAAAAACAAAACAACTGTTGGCTGTTACTGAGCATTACTGGATGTTGTGGTTCTATCAAAAAATCAGACACTGGTATCATTACAAGTAATGAACTGGCTGATGATCATCTGTTTTGCTATAGTTGGAGCACGTTTTGACTGTGACCTTTTATCTCTCTCTGCAGTTGAGAACATTCCCCTGGTGATGGAGTTCGTGCAACGCATAGGTCAGTTTTCCGAGAGTAACAAAAAACGGAAACGTGTTTAGACATGTTGCTGTGTTATCTTCTATGCTATGGTTTGGGTGAAACCTTGTCTTGGATTCAGTACACCTGTCTTAAAGTCAGCTGTGTGTCTGAGTGTGGCTTGAAGTCTTTAAAAACATTCTCTGAAATTCCTTGTAGTGCCACTTTAAATGTAAGTTTAGCAACTTTAAATGAAAGTGTGTTAAGTTTTCTTTGCAGAGTGTTATTAACTAGAGGGATTCTGGATTAATTTAGCAACCAGGTCTGGTCTTTGAGCCATAAGCCATGCTGTCAGGGAAACTTAATTACACTTTAAGTGGGATGCAAATGAGTTGTGACACTACATCATTTCACATGAAAGGTTCATTACTTACATTAACTGCACAATGCTCTCTCCTAAGCATAGGGCTCATTACAATTTTTCTATTTTTTTAACATGGCTACATCTGAGTGTGGCTTTTACTTTTAATATGTCTTTTCTTACTACATGTCCTTTCTTTAATCGTTTAAGCTTTAAGCCGTTGAGTTTATTAAATGAGATGAACCTGAGTAGCGTAGAAGGTACTAAAATAAAGCCAGACTTTATAGGCTTCCAAAACTCTCACTTTGAATTCATTTGTCCTCTTCTGAGTTTTCATGTGTGCAGAGCTGTTGCGTGTACTTTGATATGAGACATCTCCCTTGGTAGGGACATACATTTCTCGCTTCTTTCCCAGAAATATTAGAAGAAAATAGATGCCGTTATTCTGAGTGTTTTACCATATTCATTGGGTCGTGATAAATAATGATTCTTTTACAATGGAATGAAATGTGTTTATAATTACTCAAAATTAAGGAATTTTGATTCATTGTTGGTCATTCTCAAGTGAGAAGGTAACTTATAATGGTATGTCTTAAACTTCTAGACCAACTCCATAGTTGCTTGGTAGGTTTGTGCCATCAACCAGTTGTGCTTGTACTGGTGAAACAGGTCAAAAGGAAATTTGTTGGAAGCAGTGTTTAGTTGTCTTTAAGTCTTAATCCACCAAAAGACTTAATTTTCATCTTAGTGCTCCTCTACATAATCTTCTCTTTCTTGCTTTAAAAAAGGGAGGGGGGGTGTGGGAGAGAACCTTGCTTTTCTGGCACAACAGTGTGTGGACGTTTAAGTCCATTAATTATTATTTCTTGCAAGAATATAACGTCGATATTGACAATTTTTATAGTATATCCCTCAGGTTTTATTTTCAGCTTGCATAGTACAACCAATTGATAGCACTTTGAAATAACATTGAAGTTGTCCGTTCTTGGGAAGTTCTGCAAATATATTTGATAAGAAAATAAATCTTTGGGCTTATTTTGCAAACAAAATAAGTTTACTGATAATAAGTTCACACTGAACTAAATTCTAGTTAAACCCTTTATTGCTGCTTAGGTAGGGTGTTGAAGGCTAGGCTCTCGGGTACTAATCATCACTTCACTGCTAATTTAATAATTACCAATTAATCTAATAAACCCCATTCCATTTCACTAAATTTACTGCTCATGAAAAATGCCAACATGATATCCTTGAAAATACCTGGCAATCCAAGGTCAGTGTTTTACTGCACCTGTCTTCTGTATAAAGAGCAACTTTATTGCCAATCCCCTTGTGTTCCTGAGGAACGTGCTGTGACCCTGGCTGCAGAGGGTGAAACAATGATGCTGTCTCCATGCCTGCTCAGGCTGTTGTCAAGCGCAGAGTTTGAATTCATGCTTTGGTAGCATCAGTTATCCTGCTGAAGTCAGTGGGGTCACTATGGAACAGTGGGACTAGTCCTTGAAATCAGTGGGCCTTCCATAGGCCTTAGTTTCATTATGACTTTGGTAAAAATGATACCTGAAAAAGTTCTAATGAAAAGTTTATTAGGTCAGCAGTCTCCCTCAGTCCTATTTTTATGCATCTCTGAAGTATGTACATCAATGGCTCATTAACTGCAAAACTGCGATTTTAAGAAGGGTATCCAAGTTCATAAACACTGTTTGGCATGCTGCTGTGGACCTAAGTAACAAAATAACTTGCTTTTCCTTAGGGGGACCTTGGGTATCATCAAGCTGTCTCTTAATGTATCTTTGCCTTCTATTAGATTAGAACACGGAAAAGTGGAGATTTCATGAGCTTCCCACTAAGTTTGAAACAATGTATGATATAGTTTTGTGAAACTTGTGAGAATGATTACCCAAAATTAATGTGCAGCATCATTTTTAAGTATAAATGCACCTATAACTATTTTCTGGGCTGAAAGCTGGTTCATACATAACTATCACTGTACCATCAACAAATTTTGATCTTGCTCCTTCTTTGAAAATTAATCATTCTATGGATATACCTTTCGTTTAAAAATGTAGAACACATTAGAAAATGAAAACAAAACTTTTTTGAGGTATTTACTCTTTTTTATTAGATTATTCCTTCTCATGTTTTATGTTTTTTAAAATAAATTTATGTAACTTGTCTCATACCTTGAATTTTCTGAAGGCTATGTGAACGAGCTGACTGTAATTAGATTCTAGAAAAACAGTTCACAAGCTACAATGGCTACATACCTTGTTTAATGAAAAATTCACAAGAACTCAGGTACTTCACTGGTTCTTCTCTAAGGCAGAACAGATTCATTATGACAGAAAGGAGACACTTCTGCCATGGTGTCTTTCTGTAGGTTATATGTTTGTGCATATACATATTCCCAGATCCAGCAAGAGGGGGACAGACTTGGCAAAGTCTTCAGTTTCACTGAGTGAATGGAGAATATGACTTAAGAACTTACTAACCTGTTCACACAGAACAGTCTTCACAACAGTCGTATACGATACAGTCATGTGAATTATCCAGGCCAAGGCAAAAGCTGGTTCAGAAGCTCTATTGGAATGTTCCACAGGTTTTATTCTGGTTCTGTAAGAAGAACTAGAGACCTTTAGGTGCAATCAGCTAAGGCTCAGAACTTGTAACACTAGCTAACTCTTGCAGTGTGGAAAAACAGAGTTCATATGGAATCATTGAGCAAAGCCAAGCAAGAAATGGGATTTTTAGTTCATGGAGAGCTTGTTTCCCACAGTTGCGTGTTGTTTTGGTATTTTTGGTGGACTGGAGATTTGAAAGCTTCACCTTTTTAATAGGTTGATGTGTTTTTCAGAAGTGTTTGAAAGCTTACTTAAATAAAATGAAACTTCAATTTCCTTTAATA
Organism: Ciconia boyciana; assembly: GCF_034638445.1. Lineage (NCBI taxonomy): Eukaryota > Metazoa > Chordata > Aves > Ciconiiformes > Ciconiidae > Ciconia > Ciconia boyciana. The sequence continues at coordinate 75,661,306 of NC_132938.1, read as the reverse complement.
GCATCCCTTAAGAACTGAAATACTCTAAAATACCAAAACTTGCCTTTAAAAATTCTTCAGACGTTACCTTTTTTTACGTATATAATGCAGTGAAAAGGACTTGATGGTTATTAAACTTTTTGGTGTTATCTAGCATTTTCTTGTCTTTAAAAAAAATCAGTGCTTGGCCCCCCCCCCGCCCCATCTCCAGCTTTGATACTTTTTTGAATGAAATATGTGCAAGAGGTAGTGGGCAGTCTGCTCTAGAGCTGAAGAGGGAGTTGTGACTCTGAAGGCAGGGTATTGTTTACTGTGCATTCCCATTTCTGGGAGCAACCTGACTTTAATGGCTGTTACATAGGAGGCTGGACTGAAAAAAGGTGTGGTCAAAGGTCCTTTACTTTCCACTGAAGTAAGAGGGAAGGGAACAGAAAAGGCTTAGAAGGCAGAGGCATAAGGAGTAATAATTATGATAATGGAGCTTTTGGGGACGTTCTTGCTTTTTTCTTTTCTGTTTTTTTTAGAGACTGCACCAATTATCTACACTAGAATTTTTTCCAGACTCAGAGTAGCCTGAGCTCAGAGTAGATGAAAGAAGAGAGACCATGCTGTGTATTAAGGAAGTTGAATGAAGTCCCTACAAATGATGTTACAGAATGAGTAGTAGTGTGATTGAACAGGTACAGGCAAATCTGAACATAAACTAGGAGATGTAAATTAAATGTAGTGAAAGAGACTAGCATAGACATTGCTAGACATTGCTAGACATTAATCTAGCAATTATATTTAGGATTACCCTTTTTAACAGCTGCCACTGAGCAGCATTACTTAAACATGTCTTTTCTGAAGAGGCAACTGTGCTAGTAGTCATGCAAGTAGTATTAAAGAAAGAAGGATGTTCTTAAACACTACAGAAGTGACTTTGGTAACTGCACTCCAGGTTGCTACTGGAAGCTTGGGGATCCTGTTTCTAACTACTGTTAAAACAGTCAATTGTGAATTTTAATATTTCCACTTCAACTTAGTAGTAGCTGATTTACGGAGAGGCTGGAGCTTAGGCCACGTATATTCCATTCATGACTACATAGATGTGAATATGAAGCACAAATGCATAGATATTCTATATATATTGTAAATAACTTTTGAGGGAAAACAGCTTACATTGTTTTGCACTTTGGAACTGTTTTTTCTCTTGTTAATATTTGAAACTCCCCGTGAAAGTAGTTCAGTTCTTGAATTCTGTTTTGTAATAAATTTAGATTTTATTATTACTTAAGTATCAGATTACTATTTAATTGCAGTTAAGGTAGAAAAAATGCCTTTGCAATATCTGTGAGAACAGAATGATTCTAGGCAGTGCAGCTTGTTCAGTGCATTAACAATACTTAGATTTAAAACATTTGCCCCTTCACTATTATTTCTATGCAAATCATTAGACTTTCTGGAATACAATGGGAGGAGAATTGCTGAGAACTTTTGAAAAATGCAGCCTTGTTGATTCTTTAAAAATGACTGGGAAATAGGTCGGAAAGATCTTGAATCTCTAAAGTTGGTTACTTGTATTCAGCTAGCTAGCAACCTAGAGGCCATCTGAAATGCTTTGGTGTAAAATATGCTAAGCTGCATGGTAGTGAAACAAAATATTGATAGAGAAGTATTCCTGTCTCATTTGATTGTGTGTAATCTTGGAGGGGGGACAAGACACAAGTAGAACATCTGCTATGAAAAACAAATTGCAGGACTTTGAGATCAGTCTTCAAACATTGTAGTAAAGTAGCTGTAAAAATATTCCTAAGGAAGCATGTATTGGGGAAAAAATGGACTACTCTAATATATCATTAACAGTTAAGGATCTCTAGCACTACTGTTCAGACGTAGACTTGCAAATAGTGTTAGAAATTCAGTATAGTTGTGGAGAAGTATAATACCTAAAACAGTTTTGAGGAATAAAAAATATACCAATAAATTACTTGTCGGTGTAGGTAATAGAATACTGCATCATTTTCTATCAGCTAAAGTAAAGGTTATACACAACTGTGTACTCAAACAGTATGATCTTACTGGAATATTCAGCATTGACTTCCATGGTTGCTGAGGGCCAGAATGCCTGGGACTAAGTGGGTAAGTGATCTTCAGTGCACTCCTCTGCATGATTGTTTTTCTTCTGCTGCCCCTTTCCTGCTGCCTGTTGTGTCTGTTGCTTTTGCTGATTGAGGTGAGTTGAGAGAAATGGGGAATGGCCAGCACTTACATTTTAGCCTTTGCTGTACTAGCCTTTCTAACTCATAGTGGGGAGGGTGGGAATTGGGAAGAACTAACTTATTACTGATAAAGGTCTTGAGACAAAAGGTAGCAAGGAAATAATAATTATTTCAAAGATCCCGCCTTCAGCTTCTCCTGAGGCATAGCAGTTATGAACTGCCCAATTTATTATTTGCAATGTGCTTTTGTAATTGAAATATTTTACCTTTTCCTGCAGTTGTTACAATTTCTGAAAAAGGTGCCATGGTATTTAGTAGCAATAGTGACAGCAACATTTGACAGACAATGATTTTTGAACTAAGGGAAAAAATTACTTTCCTTGAAAAAATAAAATGTTGACTGTAAATATTATTCAAAGTGTTCTGAATAAAAAGAGTGTGGTAAATGAATAGCTTGTTTTGCTTTGAATAGTAAGATGTTAAAAATCACAAATATTTACATTTGAATAGAAGCACTAAGGTACTTCACTGTCTTTACAACTAATGGTCTGTAACCAGAAACACTACTTTAAAGTAGCCTTTATAAGTATTATTTTTTCTGCCATGAAATTGCACAGAAGGTGGGGAAAGTTATAGATTAAAAGTAAATTGCAGGAGACAGTTGAGACTAGACATTGCCACCATTATATTGAGTGGTATTTTATGCTAAATTAGTTTAAATGGGACTGTCTTGGAACTCTCATCTCAATAAGATTTAGCCTGAAACAGGAGTCACACTATGCCCACAGTGGTCACTAATTTAATTTTTTCCTTTGTGGCTTGTCTTGATCAGGACTTTTTCCTGTCGTCTTTGTTGTCAGGAATTTTCTGCCTATGTTCAGAGAATATAGGGAATCTGACCCGTTTGCTGTTGTGGGGTGAAATTATAAATTACACCTTCTTGGTTTTGTTTTTTGGGGTTTTTCAGGTTTGGGTTTTTTTTTTTTGGTTGCTGTAATCTCATGAGGACTATAAAGCAAGGCTAAGGGAGCATTAAATTCTCCTTTTAGCACGAAGCCATACTGTTTCCACTCAACCTCATGTGATGAGGAAGAGGCTTAATTCTGTCTGGTTTAAAGGTGTCAGAAATTGTGATTCATTCTCCACACTGGAGAACTTGAACTCTTTCTCCTGTCTGTATTAGCTGTCACAACAGCAGTGTAAACTATAAAAAAAAAAAAAAGCTTGCTTTTTTTGTATTTTATAAAATGAGACAAGGCTTAGCTGAAAAAAAGGCATTGCTGATACTACATGGTAAGTGGAGTGTATAAACTCTGTTAGGGACATATATGCCTGAAAGCTTGTTACCCTTTAATCAAGATGGCAAAACCAGCTTGATATACTTACAGTATTTAATTTTCTCTTGCTCTTCAAGACATGGACACTCATCTCATGGTGTGTTCGCTTTCAGTAGTTCATTGTGTCTGTGTTGTGAGGCCTCTGCTAATATCATCCCCCTCCTGTATATGCAAATGAAAGCATAAGTGTTTAAATCAATGACGCTAACAAATAAACAGCATGTGGCTGATGCATGACCTGTCAGTTAGAAAATACAGTGTGTAGGTCATATTGATGGCTTCTGGTGAAGAACCATACTGAATATTGACAGCAGAAATCTGTATGTGATGAACATCTAATTGGGTTTATGTTTACATGGAACTATAGCAAGTTAACAATAGAGAGAAAAATGTGATCCAGCTTTCTACTATGGAAAACCTATAAAGTATTATAACAGTAATGGAGTTAATAATGTGTTCTAGAAACATGTTTTAAAACTTAATTTCCAATATACAGGCTATATGAGCCTTTTATTTCTGTTCTATATAAGAACAAAGTTGGTGTGAATAACAGAAAATTATCTCTTCTCAGGAATTCTCAGTTTATTTACTATTTTCATTTTAATTTCTAGCTTTCCTTGGATTACAGACATTTTTAAATGTAAATCCTAGGATTTACAGAGCATGTAAAAAGCAAACAAAAAAGCCAGAGGAAAACGATCCAAAAAATCCTTATTACTACCTGAGTGATTGAATTTCTTTTGGCAGACACCTTGTCCAAATAATAACCGCAAATATGCCATATTGATGAGGTGCTAATATGCTTTGAATTACCACAGGTTTCCCTTTTGAACAAAATAAATTTGTGTTAAATTTTAGTTCTTCAGGATGGCTAATATAAAAAAAAAAAAGAGAGTCTGTGTTACGATGTCTTTTAAAGGGATTTTCAGGAAATGATCATGTTAGTCCAAGGTCCAAGAGTAGTTGACTATTTCAATTCAGGCTACTGTGGATGAATTTTCCAGGCAGCTGAGTCCTTACTCTGAGTGCAATGCTTTTATTTTGGTATAATTTATTCAGTAGTTCTGAAGTATTCTGAAATACTGACATATAATGCACTGTTTTCTGGATTGCGGGTCAAATTTTATCAAGTTACACGCAAACGTTCTACTGAAGTTTTTGTCTTGTCTTCCTGTCAGACTACGCTCTTTAACTATAAAGAAATACTATATTTACTGTGTACAAATTAATAACTGCTTCAAATTTTGATCAGATTAGAAAGCAGGTGAATTCTATCTGAAATAGAGTAAAAGTAATTGAGCCTTTATACTTCCAAAAGGTAAGTATAGTTCAGTATTATTGTAAACACAGTGAGCACCTATTCAATGCATTTTTATGGCTCTGATACATTTGTAATGATCTTAGTGGAGAAAATCAATGAAAATCATATTACTATGCTTTCCACTTTTTCTGGCAAGATGATTGCCAAGTGATTTTAGAAGAACCCAGTGAACACACACCTCATCTTTAGCAACCTAAGTCTTTATTTAAATAACTGCAAGAATAAACATGAAAATTGAGCCAAATAACTTGCCTTGTATACATAATTTTGAATTATTTTTGGCAAAGCACTTTAGCTATAACATGGAAAGATGTTTGTATGTGCATTGTAGCTTGCCATCTACATGATTTGTACAGAAACACTTGCCAGTAGGATAAACTCTGCAAAAGTCTAACAAATTAAAGACCTTGCTTAAATGTCTTGTTTTAGACTTGTTTTGTAGACTCTGTGATAAATAGTACCTATGCTGATCTTCTGTACAGAGAAAGAGTGTGGCAATGCCTAATCCAGTGGTACAGACCATTTCTGCCATGGCATGTGATATGTTCATTTGCCTGTTGTTACAGTTAATCAAGGACTGAAAAATCTGGAGTGTAGATTCTAGGCAATGGAACTAGGCTGCATCCTATACTTTTGAGATAGGAAGATTCATAATAAAAAATGAAAGTCCTAGTAGGATACGGCCTAGTTTTCACAGAATCTTTAATAAAAACGAATTCTAGTAGCATCTCTTTGGTGAGCTTTCCTTCACTGTTATAAATTATGACTTCAAGATCTTATGTTTTTGGAGATGCCAAAAAAAAAGTATGTAGTATGTCTACAACCAGAACATCCTGTTAGTCTTAGCAAGTTCTGAATCCTTTTAAAAGGATAATAATGAGATATATCAGGATTTAATAAGTATTATGTCATGGCCAGTTAGGACACTGGCTTGGCACAGGTCAAATTCATTTAACTAATGAAGGCTGCAGTATTGCGTGAACAGCCCAAAAGATGGTTAGGCAAACAAGGGACTATTGAAAGTGAATGTAGAAGCAGCAAGCGATATGATTTGGAAATGGCTTGATGTTCAGATAGAGAGGTAAAGAACTCTTACCAGTGTACACTCTTATCAATGTGGGTGTAGCTTTGGGATTGTGACCAAGTGAAGGTGCATGGTATACAATCAAGAGAGCAAAGTACAGTACAGAATTAATACATTGATACCATGTCAGGAAATGGCCAAAGGAAGGTAACAGAAAAGATGAGAGGGATGAAAAGATTTATATATGAGGAAAAAAAAAAGGCTGTTGTACATGACATATTAAGTAAATATTACTAATTGTGTAACATCTTAAAAAATTTTGTTCTAGTCTAATGCTAGTCTTAATTTTAGGACAATTTTTTTATAGTCCATTGTGTACAACTGTGCACAGTGAGACTTAACACCTCATTACAGTTTTTGGAAAAATGGAATTCCTTAATGATACCTGATATTCCATCCACTTGAACTTGATCCTCTCATTAGTAAAGGAGGAAGAAAGATACCACTAGTACCTTCTCATTCTAGAGGATTTTGAACCTTTTTTTTCACTGCAATTATTGCCTACTTCTAAGGGGCTAGCAGTGTGCCTTGAATGACTTCACACAGTTTAAAAAAGGAAAAAAAATCCCAACCTTGTAAAATACTTCAATTTAAGAAGTGTCTGTTTACTCTTTCTTTTCCTGGAAGTAGGTGGATTAACAGTCACAAAAGACTCGTTTGGAATTGAATGTATGCCAAAAATATCTTTTTATAGGGTTTCCTCTGTAATTTAGCATTATGCTAAATAGGCTATTATTTTAAAGCACCATTTTACTTTTCTAACAAGCAGCCTGCAGCTTTTGCATCTGTAAGCCATCGAGACACCCATGCTCGTGAATGTTGTCTGCAAACAGATTTTTGGTGCTTTTTTTTTAAATGAAACTAAAGCCATGCTTACAATTTGAAACATTGCACCTCAGAGCAAAGTAACTTTCAGTTGATTACTTTAAACTTCCAGTCTTATAGCCACAGCATCCTGGAGGTGGCAGCAAAGTACACGCAAGGAAAGGAAAATGAACACTAACGCATAAACAAGCAAGAGATTAATGATGCTCTGCAGTACTGATGATGACTCTGACTAAATGCATCAGCCTCTTCTAGCTTAAAATGACAGTGCAGGTAAATAGAGCGTTGATGTATTTATCTATTGTTTTGTAATTATATTGGGTTTCATCCAAATGCACTGAATTCCTCCTTTTACATCTCCATTTTTAGTAGAAGATGGAAGTTACTGTATTCTTTCCCTTTCTTTTCCAGTATCATTACAAGCAACTAAGGCAAAAAGCCCTTTTGATTAAATTTTTTCAGTTTTATGCACAGATCCAACACAGTTCAAAACCTATCTTCGCGAGTCTGCCTATATTTTTCAAATAGCTTTCTTAATCTGGGAATATATGCATTTCAATCCCTCTTGGTTTTCATGTCTTCAGCGTTCATAATGATATGATTAACTGGCAAGGTGATTCATACTCTAATAACAGATTGCAAAGGACATCATATTAGACATCCTAAGAGCTCTCTTTACTCCAAAGTATACATACAATAATGCCCCAGCAGACATGAGTTATGACTGCTGCACCTTGAATAACAAGAGCAGTGAGTGCTGGCAGAAACATTATTAAAATGAAAGAGAGAAAATTCCTGGCTGCCAAATTGCAACTGTTGGTTTCAATGTTAAACTTGTTTGTCAAAATACTATTGGGTGGAATCGATAAAAGCTGCAGCCAGAATGTTCTACAGGTTAGCAGTCTAATGCAGGAAAGTTCATTTTAGATCCATCTAAATGGGATTTTTTTTTTGTAAAGAATATAGTGTAACCTTTTGCAAATGCGTAGCTGGCTTTGTTGGTTAAAAGAGAAGGCCTGGAGCACAGAGCCATTTATTCGCAGACACAATGTAGGCAGTAATGGAATAATTTCTCTGCTCCCATTGTACCTGTGTGCCTAAATCCCAGCTTGCATGAATGGCTTCAGGGGATCAAAAGATGTCATGTTCAAGAGGAATTTGATGTTTGGCTTCTATGAAACAAGATGCACACTAAAGTTTTGTATGAAGTGGTTACTGGGAGAGGGAAAGAGGCATGCATCTGGCTAGCAAGAGAAAACAAGCTTTAAGGTCTTGATTGCCTCCTTTAGCTTTGGTGGTGAGAGTGATGGGAGCTGTAGCTATCAACTGCATGGAAGTAGTGCCAGTGGGGCCGGCACAGGTATGAGTAACAGAGAAGGGGTCTATACCCCACAGCTGTGACATCTTTTACTGGAGCTGGCCATAAGCTTCAGTGAAAGCCTGTAAGGAAGCCTGAAAGCAGAGTATCCTGTATCCAAAGGGAAGACAGGTATTCCTAGCACCTATCTGAAGAGGAAGGAAGCCGGAAGCCTGAGAGCTTTCCAGTAGGAATGTGTAAGGAAAGGCTGAGCACTTGTAGAAGCTATTGCCAGGCAGTGTTTCTTTCCTACTGAGTTAAAGAACTTGCAGCACAGTTGAATCGTCTCTCTACTCTCGGCTTCTCACTCTGTGTGGCAGTTGACAGTGATGGTGTGGTTCTAGATTGCCCCTTTTGTGGCAGGTATGACTGAAGTAGAATCTGTCTGCTAATCCTTCTCTACCTATGAGTTCTTGCACAGTTTGCAATTTTATCTAACCACTATTTCATCCATGGCTTTTTGTCAAATAAAGGAATCACAAATGTTATCGATACTGTTTCTAAATATGGTGGTATGATAGCATAACTATTGTAGCACGTATGTAACTATGTTATAACTAGTATCTAACATGTAACTACCTAGCTAGTGTGCATGAGCAGTAAGAGACCCCTATATTTTAAAATACACAGTTAAGCCATTGGAAATATATTTTGGATTTCTTTAGAAGATTTTAAGTTTTATTGCTTAAGTGAACTGCTAAAAAGCTTTTTTTTTTTTTTTTTTTACATTGATTGACTATGGGTTTTTTCCCAAGGATGGGGATGAACAGTAACATTCCAATAGATTTTAAGTCTGTAAAGACATCTTTATTATTCTATCTTCTTCATAAGTGTTAATCTGTGTTAAAAAAAAAACCAAACAAAAAACCCAGGGATTTATCCTGAAATATGAATTTCAACCAAGTTGTTCATTTCAGGGAGACTGCTCCTGAAGTCCTCAAAACTGTTATTTTTAATTAATAACCTTTTAGTTTAGCTTGTGTGAAGTTTAAAATCACCTAGAACTTGCATACTCACTTCACTTTTGCTTAAACCACTAGCAAAAGTTCACATCACTTTTGCTTAAACCACTTCGAAACAAGATTCAAGTTAATTCCAGGCAACATTTTACCGAATATGTGGTCATAGGTAACAGGATTCTGACCCCAAATTCTTGTATTATAACAAATTTCTAATTGAATTAGAATGTATGTTTTAGGAAGAAATCTACACTTCACTCCTAGGCATTAAGTGATGGGAAACCAATCTGATCAAGTAGGTGTTGTCCCAAGTGATAACTACCCTTACTGTTAAAAAAACCAACAAACAAAAAAACCAACAAACAAACAAAAAAACCTCTTCAATAATGTATTTTCAACTTCCACTCTTCAGTCACTGGCTCTGTTTCTCAGATTCAATTGTATCTTGTAAGTTGTCCTGTTGGTTATCGTGGGACTACACACAGCACAAAATACTTGATCTGAACACTGATATTATAATCTGCCTCACAGCATGCCAGTTCTTTGAAAGGAGGAAGGTAATATTTCTACTTCCTGAACTCCCAATGTGTGCCAGTGAAACTGAAATAATCTACTAGGCTTTACTAACAGGTCAAATATTTATAAAAACGGAGTATAATTATTTAATTTGAGCAGGCAAATGTAAACCGATATAATGTCTTGCTTTTGTGCATTCCTTTTTCCCTTTGTTAATCAGACAGACCTAGAATTCTTTCCAGCCATAAGCCATCTCCCTGATCAGTTATTGTCCCCTAAGCCAGGTGTGCCCTGGGTGCACATGGAATGTTTGGGAAATCTTTTCACCCTTAAGGAGATCTCTAAGTGACTAGCAAGAATGCAAAGATGAAACAGACATTTTATTAAAAGGGAGTGTTAAAAATTAGATTCAAAATAAGTAAGCAGTTCTCTATTGCTAGTTTTCTGTAAAGAAAAATAAATTGTGTTGAAGATGACTGAATAATTTTGATTTGAAATGCACCCCATAAATGTTAAAGAATTTCATCCTAAAATCAAAAAGAGGATGCCAATATAGAATTTTTTAATGAACAGATTAAGCCAACTCTTTCAGCCATTATTACAAATAACGATGTCTGACTAGGCCAGTAGCTTGTAAAAGGACCATCAGTACAGTCTTTATTTGATTTATTTTATAAAGACGTTGTGGGTCCTGCAAAAAAATATATCCACTGCTAGCCATGTAAGCTCAGATTTTTTTTTTTTCTGCTCTTATGCTCTCTCTCCTTTGTGGACCTAGTCTTTATGTCTTTTCCCTTATTAAGATCTCAGACATTTAACTTAATAACTTCACATGCATCAGCTCAGCTATAGTAACTGTCTCCCTGCACATTTTCAGTATGATACAAGTGCGAATTTAAATGTCTTTGTTGTTTGAACTAACAGTTTTCATATGTAGCTGGCCAAAATCGTGCACATACGCTGTGACTGCTGCTCAGCTGATTAGTAACTCATTAAGCTATGGGAATATAGCTGTCTGTATGATCTTTGAATTCATGACTGATAGATGTGTATACTTTTTTTTTTTTTCTCCATATTGGGCCTGCTTTCTGCACTGAGCTGCTCATACTCCTAATTATTAGTAGCAAATAATAATTGCATATTCATTTAATTCTTTGGGCTCCCTACTCTATTTCTTCTGTACCTGGTTTCCTCACTGGGAGTGATGAATCAGACACTTTGTAGAAAGAATGATTGTTAGAGGTTAGCAGGACTGTTAGAGCTAATACAATGAACTAAGACAATGTTAAGCTGTATCAGTTATGGTCTTCCTAACAGTCTGTGTTTTGTATGGGTATTTATTTCACTTCTGAATGACAATTCAGTGAAACTAGAATTTAGCAGAAGGTTGAGAAGCAATAGAATGGCCTATCAGTTGCACAAGTAGAATGGCAGATTGCTAATACTGGCTGAAATGAGGATTGCAAATTCTTTGCAATTTATTTGCAGTTTTCAGAGACTGAAGCATTAATCTTCTGAACCTCAGTCCTGTGACATATGGAGCCATCTTAAAGGAAAATAAAAAACTTACTGAAAATATTTTTAGTAATAGAGACCAAAATGAGAGTGGACAATCTTTATACCATTTTTACAAGTTGTTCTCATTACAGTCTTAAGGCTATAATGCTGTCATGATATTCCTTGGATAATGACCTCCTATTCGTGTACTCCAGCTGATGAAACCCATTTGTATGTTTTTTATAAAGCATGCATTCAAATTTTCTCCACTTGTGTTAAATCTCTACTGATTGTAGCTGTCATCAGTTTCTGTGAGTGGGAAGAATCTGATCAAATCTGTATTGTCGAGAGGTATACTTTAAGAAGACATGCTTATATTAAGGCTGTAATATGTTACCAGTCGCAACACTCAGAGTCCACAGCTGGGAAAGGTAGCCTTTAGCTGAAGGGTGAAACTGTAGCTTCTGTCCAGAATAGGCAGAGCCCGTTCTGGTCTGATGCTTAGCCCAGGTAATTCCCCTGTCTCATGGCTTTCTAGGTTGTGACTACTTAGGTAAATTAGTTAAATGTGAAGAACTTACATGCCTTGAATATGCAGATGTTATGCATTTCTAGTTATTCTTTATCTCATGCAAAAATGCTACTGCTATGAAGATTGCCAGGGGTTGGGTGAAGCACACTCATGGATGTGAACTAACTGAAGATGAAACTAAGAATCAAGTAATATTGATGGGCACAGGAAAGTATTTTGCAGATAAATGCAGACATTTGCAGATTTGGTGTGACCTCCTTGGAAGAAGATGGTAGCTATGGTTAATAAATCTGGGCTATAGCTTGCTGTCATGTAGCAGGAGCCTTCACCCATGTTCTTGATGAACGACAGCTTGACTTTACTGCTCATTTTTGTGTTGCTCCTTACCTGGTCTAGGCCAGTGCTATATGTATATGGGTATATCTTCAGTACTTAGGGGGTTCTACCCAGTTAAAAAACGTTGCAACAGATCTCAGCAATACAAGCACTGAACTCAGTTCTCTGGTGCCTTCCTGCAGAGTTTTTGATTGAGTTAAAAGTTTTTGTTTCTTATCTTTAGTAGATTCCATGGCAAGAACTCAGGATAACTGAGTGAGTGCTTAAACCTTTGGGATAAAGAACTCTGCTGGTATTTATTTAAAGGTAAAGACTGCCTTTAAGGGAGACAATGTCTGCACTAGTGGCTGAAGATTGTGGAACGAATTGAATGGGACTTCTGCCTTCCCCCATGGATAGTCACATTTCTTTGAACTTGCCTTCTTTTTTCAAAAAAGAATTCTGGCAGCTCTCTTCTGCTGCAAGATCTCTTATGGCAGAAGTTCATAATATATTTCTTGTCTAGCTGTCAAAAGAGGGAAGGAGAAAATGACCAAATTTGTCTCAGATGTAAAGTCATGCTGTGTAATGTATTAATAAACAGAACTCACAAATAAGTGTTCAATGCACCAGGAATTTTGGTGCAGCATTTCTCTTTGTTACTAGTGGCCATTCATGTATCCTCTGCATGAATTAAGGTTTTTTTCATTTGTTTAAAGGTGGAATTAATGGTAGACTTCAACTTCAAATACTTTTAAATCCACTGAGTTAACTCACATCTCTTAATATTTGAAGCAGAATTCTTTCCTGTTTTCTCCATTTTGAAACTTTTTTAAACCTGTGTAAAATCATGTCATTTGCTGTCAACAATAAATCTCAGAGTTATATTAAACATTTCCAGGCTGGAATTGACATGCAACCCATGAAGTTACTTTGTTTCACATTTGTCTGTATATTATCAAGACCCTGTGACCCTGTTCCCTGCTGATATAGAGGTCTAGTCACATCAGTAGAATTTCTCTCCTTGATGCTGACACATAATCTAATATTTCTATTAAACTCTAAGTAAATTTCATTGACATGGAAAAATGTTTGGTGTAATTTAACTTAAGAAAAAACAAAGACTTTCAGTACCAAGTCAAATACTTTTAAAGGTTTTCCTGTCACTTCACTCTCATATAAATAAACAATCCATCTATCCTCAAATACAAGTGCCTAGGGTCTTCTATAACATCACTCTCTAGCCATTACTTTTCTTTTTAAATTAGTAGATGTTCCAGACTGTTGTCAAAGACACGCTGGCACTACTTCAAAAATCAGAAATAATGCATCTCTGTTAGCGCAAGAAGCAAAAGTGATATTAACTAGATCGTAAAAACAGTAATCAGGGCAAAAGGATAAATAGTACTATAAAGTGTATGTGGGCTTTAATAATATTGAAAATGAAATGATCCTAATCACTGTGCTGAAATGGGATTTGCAAGATTCTCACAGGCATGCTGTATGGTCACCAGTTGCTTCTCTAGGTAATTTACAAGGCTTCCTGCTGTTTGATGAAGCACAGGTGCTAAGGCTGTCATCCAAGGCAATGACTTATTAGCTTTTGTGGTACTATAGACCTCATGTAACCAGCACTAAATCAAGTGTGTGTATACAGAAATAATGTTTTGCAATGATGACCCATGGAGACCCTTTAGCTGTTCTTGCCCTTTTACCATTGCTGTTGTTTTTTGTCATCTCTCATCATTATTTTGAAATCAGTGAGATTCACTTTCTGTCTTAATTTCTCAGCAATGAAGGTTGCTTCACTGTAGTTTTATTGCTATTGATTTTCTGTTGATATGTCATACCACTAAGGAGTCTAGAGTAATATTGAGAAGGTGAGATACCCCAGGGCAAATGAGATCACCGAGAAATTTGGATGCCTGCAGCAAGTCTCTTTCATTGTGCCAATCTCTGGTAGTCTGTACCATCTTTCTAAGCAACACTGGCATGTGGTAAAAATATGTCTCAGTCGTAGTTTGGAACATATTATCTACAGAGCTTTTCTTCAAGGAAATTCACTCAAAGGTTTCATCCTCCCATTTTCATGACAGTGACTATCAATCAAAGTCACTGCCTGTTGATTATCTGTGTACCCTTTGAATAGACTAGAGAAATCTTTAATTACTATTAAATGCTTGCCGAGCATGGACATAAGGGAAAAAAAAATCAGTCAGGCAAGGTGCAAGTCTAGTGTAGACACTGAATTATAATGAGAGGACACTTGAGAAAAGTAAATGAAATAAAATGAATTAGTTGGAAAAGCAGAGGTAATACACAGGGGGAAAAGAAGATTTGACAGGAGAGCAGAGGCTATTTTTATGGCACTGTGTGCAAGCTCCTTTCCATCTCGTGATCTAATATCTCTGCCTGTAATTACACTGATTACATGTTGGGAAGGGAGCCTACTAAAAGAATGTTTTTTATATTACTTTACTTTGGGACTTTTTGGTTACAAACAAATGAACACAGTTCTCAGCCTCTGCTCTTCATTAGTGTTCTTTCCTCCTTTGTCTTCTCAGGTTGAAGTATCTTGGGTTGTTTTTTTGATAATAAGCTTGTGTAAGTGGGGCCAGACTGAGGCAAAAACTGGAACTAAACTGAACTTTTCTGTAGCCTTGAAAAGCCCACTGAGCTGATGAGAAGTTTTTGTGTGTAGGTTTTAATTAATTAATTTATTTATTTCTAAAGAAACTACAGACATATTCAGAAATAAAGGAAAACAGGTCAAGTCCAGTATTTAAGGTTCTCATTTAGATTGCCATTTCTTCTCCAAGGCATGTACTGAGTCCAAGGAATGTACTAACCCGCCTAGTGGATGAGGGAAAGGCTGTGGATGTTGTCTATCTAGACTTCAGTAAAGCCTTTGACACAGTTTCCCACAGCATTCTCCTGGAGAAACTGGCTGCTCATGGCTTGGACAGGCATACTCTTCGCTGCATAAAAAACTGGCTGGATGGCCAGGCCCAAAGAGTGGTGGTGAATGGAGTTTACTCCAGTTGGCGGCCGGTCACAAGCGGTGTTCCCCAGGGCTCTGTGTTGGGGCCAGTCCTGTTTCATATCTTTATCAATGATCTGGATGAAGGGATCGAGTGCACCCTCAGTAAGTTTGCAGACAACACCAAGTTGTGCGGGAGTGTTGATCTGCTTGAGGGGAGGAAGGCTCTGCAGAGGGACCTGGACAGGCTGGATCGATGGGCCGAGGTCAATTGTATGAGGTTTAACAAGGCCAAGTGCAAGGTCCTGCACTTGGGCCACAGCAACCCCATGCAACGCTACAGGCTTGGGGAAGAGTGGCTGGAAAGCTGCCTGGCGGAAAAGGACCTGGGGGTGTTGGTTGACAGGCGGCTGAATATGAGCCAGCAGTGTGCCCAGGTGGCCAAGAAAGCCAACGGCATCCTGGCTTGTATCAAAAATAGCGTGGCCAGCAGGACTAGGGAAGTGATCGTGCCCCTGTACTCAGCACTGGTGAGGCCGCACCTCGAATCCTGTGTTCAGTTTTGGGCCCCTCACTACAAGAGAGACATTGAGGGGCTGGAGCGTGTCCAGAGAAGGGCAGCGAAGCTGGGGAAGGGTCTGGAGCACAAGGCTGATGGGGAGCGGCTGAGGGACCTGGGGTTGTTTAGCCTGGAGAAAAGGAGGCTGAGGGGAGACCTTATTGCTCTCTACAACGACCTGAAAGGAGGTTGTAGCGAGGTGGGGGTTGGTCTCTTCTCCCAGGTAACAAGTGATAGGATGAGAGGAAATGGCCTCAAGTTGCGCCAGGGGAGGTTTAGACTGGATATTAGGAAATTTTAGTTCCCTGAAAGGGTTATCAAGCATTGGAACAGGCTGCCCAGGGAAGTGGTTGAGTCACCATCCCTGGAGGTATTGAAAAGACGTTTGGATGAGGTGCTTAGGGACATGGTGTAGTGGTGGTCTTGGTAGTGCTAGGTTTACGGTTGGACTCGATGATCTTAAAGGTCTTTTCCAACCTATACGATTCTGTGATTCTGTGAGTCGGTGAGCCGCTAGCACAGTTGCAGATAAGGTGTGACCCAAAGATCAAATGAATAGATTTTGCTGATCTATGCTGGCACAAGTGGTGGGGACAGATGAGGTGACTTTGCCCTGTACTCACAGCCGGGAGCTCTTGGAGCCATGCTGCGGAGGTACAGGGAGTTGTTCAAGAGAGGGTCAGGTGAGCTAGTGGCCCCTATTGGGTAAGTGCTGATACCAGGTTTTATGTGAATGTTGTCTTGCTTTACAACTAAAATAGCTTTGCTACAGCTTTTATCCAATAAATTGGTTGGTACAACACATCCCTACTCTGTAACATAGCTGGATTTTAGTCTTCTGCTTGAGAGAAGTTGATTTCCATCCTTTACCTCCTTCTCTGCCACGAGGAAGGCGTATGGGATAGATAGGGATTTTGGGTGTGTGCGACATTTCAGCCACAGTTGCATTTCACATGCAGGTATTAGGATTTTTTACACCTGTTTTCTTTGTATTTTGTGTGTCTTTAAACGTGACTTTTAGCTTAGACTGGATCTATAGATGCTCAAAAGAAATGGAGAAACAAATACTAAATGAAGTTATAGGAAAAAGGCAAACATGCACAACAAGATGCTTATTGAAAACAAAAATATAAAATCTCCCCATTCATAGAGTGCTACTGAGGTATGAACACTTATAAGTTATAAATAGGAGGTTGCTACTGAATGCCACAAGGAACTAAGTCATACTTCTTGGTCAGAAAGAGACATCAAATGTAATGAGAGCCAACTGAAAGGTATTTGAGACTTTGCTCTTTTGCAGTTTGGAGTGAAACCAGATTTTGAGTTGTAAAAGAACTCCATAAGCATAATTCACTGAAATGAGAGGGTGATAAAAGACCTTTTGCTTTATTTTTTCTAGGATAAATTATACTCAAATGTGCAGGAATGTTCTTTTCTAGTTTGAGAGTAAGTGGGCTTGTATAATAAACATTTCTGTAACATTCAGCTACTTTAGCCCAGACAGCTCAATTAGGGCTGTGCAGTAAAATACAACTTCTGTGCACTTTGTGAGCACTTAATGTGACTGAAAGCCTGTTAGCAAGAAATCTCATAGAAAATAGGTCCTGTCAAGTGTTTAAGGAAATTGAATTGGCATATATTTAACTCATAGATCTGAAAAGCAAGAGATTTCTGGATGCTGAGTAATTTAATTATATTGTCATATTTGACTTCTCCCATTAGAGTCTCTTTTATTCATTATTTTTAATACATTAAGAGCTGTGCAAAAGGGGATGGAAGTTACTCACGCAAGCTGACAAAAGCAGAAAATATAAAATTAAGCTTGACAACGTTTTCCTCATTTCATAGTTATCCATAAAATGCAGTCTCCTCAGGTGAGTGATGGGCTAATGTTTTTCAGCCATATGTTTGAAAAAGAACGCATTTTCCTTCCTAAAGCTTTTTAAGGAGTGTTCTGATAACATAGAAAAAAATACTGTGTTACATTTATATAGCATTTTATCTATACCAGAACTTAATTATCTGTAGCATAGTTTTAATTAATTAATCATAACATATCCTTTGTTGTTCTCTGAAACACTGTTGCCATTGTCCTACAATTAGGCCAGGAATTAATGGTTGGCTGTAGCCCCTACCCCATGAATTCTGGTTCTGGTTTGCTTTTACTGATTCGTGTGTTACTTTGGACAAAGACACTGTCTGAGCGGACTTTCTCGTCTTTAGTTATCTAAAAAAGCAGGTATCTCATTTATTCAGTGGTGAACAGATAGGTGACAGCAATTCTGTATCATAACATTTGGGATGGAATGAATTGCCCTCTGGAGATGCCTGTTTCTCACTATTGACTCTAAGGAGAGCCTAGAGGGCTTGCTTAGCCTATTGGTATAACTTCAGGTAGTCAATGTTAGAAAAATCAGACCTCTGTTTACTTTTCATCATGAAAAACTCAAGGTTTGGTGTGGATAAATAAGGTTAATGCTGAAGAGCTGCTTTCAGGCATAACTAAGTATTTGGCCCTTTATTTATAGAGTAAGTATTTCAAAATAAGTGTCAGATTGAATCTTTAAAAGAAAATAAATTATATCGTACTACCAATCCTAGGAACAGCACACTGCCTAATTCAGTTATTTTGCCTGGTGAAGATGGAGACGAGATTCATAAATTGGTACCAATTGCATGCTTGCTAGGTGGGAGCCAGCAAATGAGGTGACTTTCTGTCTTGTGAATTATACCTAGTTGTGCTAAATACACATGTAATTCTGAAGAAAGACGTGGGCAGGCAGGCTATTGTTACTACTTTAGATGAGATTTATTCGAAATGTTTTGAATGATCAAAACTGAAGTGACATTTTGGGGCATCCTTATCACTGTGTATAACTGATGATTTACTCTCAAGAGACTACATAGTTAAAGAGATAAGATATCGTTATCTGTCTTCTACTCAGACAGGATGGATTTTACACCAGTGATAATAAACAATAAGAGGACTCATTTTTGTTATGGATCAAATAACCATCTGCAGGCAGCCAATGTTACTTTTATAATTGCCATTGTAGCATAAATGTGTTAGGAACTGTATATAACGTGAGATAGATGCTCAGCAAGTGCTGATGATAGTTCATGCTGATATAGCTTGAGGATGCCAGATCCATCTTGTCATAGTGAGAAATTGCTATTCGCTTTAGGCCAGAGAGCAGATAGGAAAATCAAAGTTTGAGATGCTATTTTAAAACAGTAGCACTTGCAATGTATTTGCAAGTTTACATTTTCTAATTCGCAAACAATAGGAATACAGAGAATATTTTGGCAAATATTATTTTTTAAAAGGAAGATCAAGTGATTATGAAGGCACTTTTAATTTTCCTCTTTTATTGCTCAGCAGGGAAATCATCAACACTTCTGAGTGAAAGTAAATATTGAAATGCTGCAATTTTCTTTTGAAGAACCAGTCAAATATTTACTGTTGTATATAGTGCCCTGTTTTTCATTACTCGCCAGAATACCTTGTTTATTGAATGCTTCAATTATACATTGAGGAAGGTGATTTTGTGTTGTGGTAAGCAGTTTAAACATTGTACTGTTGAAAATAGTAGTTGAAGGCTAATAGAAATGGATTTAAAAATGGATCAAATAGGCTAGCCTGCTGTCTGCTAGTGCTGCTCTGACTCACAAATGCTGCTGTTTTGCTAATGAAGCTTGGCCGACTTATAATAATGATTCTGTTTCCTTACAAGGGAGTAGACACACCACCACTTTTTCTTCTTAGTGAGTTCACTTTACTATGAACATCAAGTGGCATTATAACCTGTAATGATTTTATTACAATTAACTACATTTGATCTTGTTCAGCACGTTCCTGAAGAAACACTTGGGCAAGTAATTACTATTTTTACATGCAAGTCCTACATGCAAAAGTTTTAAAGCAAGAATAAGGGGCCATTAAATGCTATTGGGCATTTAAATCCAGATGTAGGTGTTCAAATGAAGTTAGGAATGATTGTATAACACGGGCACTGTTAGGAGGAGCTCTAGAAAGGATATGGGAGCTCTAAATGAGGTTAGGATGGACACTTGTTGGCTGTTGTACAGTTCGTAGCTCTGTTCCATGCAAACAGTGTCGATCAACTGGGTAAGGTCCTTATGTTTGGTCCCTTAATTCTGTTCAGTGTTTGATTCTGAGAGAGAAACATGTGCACCCATGTTATTTTTATCTAGTGTAACAATATTTGATGATCAGAAACAGCTTGGACCTTCCAGCCACTTAACTTTTAGCACTACGCTGACATGCCTAAACTGAGAACGTTGTCTCAGGCTCCCTCTGTAGTCACTTAAAGGAGGTAAGCACACTCCAAAAGCCATTCATTCCACTGAAAATCTGAATTGCTTTCTGAAAGTGTCTTTCTCTAATGATTATATAGGGAGCTTATGGTTATTGCACACCTACCTTTGGTACCTTGGTTGAGCATGATGAATCTGAAGTGCTGTAGGATTCACACTGAATGATAGTCCCTTCTCTAAACATAATCTGAAAATCAATGGAAATCCATAGTATTTACCACAGCTTGATGGAGATGCTAGGAGCTTTTGCAGAGTAGCTTTGAGGTGTGTTTAATTTTGCAGTAAATCTAGTAAAGATTGTGTACCAATCTAGTAAAGATTCTATGCCCTGAAGGCATTTGCAGGAAGCCATTATGGATCTTGTAGTTGAAACTGTGTACGTGCCTACCACTGAGAGTAAAACACTGATGTAGGTAGGTATGACATTTATTTTGTGCAGAGACAAATAATAGGATGAGATGGAAGGCTGAATGTCTTGCTCTTGACACTAGCTGAGACCAGGGATGCCCTGATGCATGCAAGTTATCATGACATAGCTATAACCACAATGACTAAAAAGATGTTATGGGATGCTAAAGAAGATATTGAAGAAATTGGCTTCAAAGATTCTCAGAGTGTGATGAAGGCAGTGCCTCTTTTATTTATATATTTTTAAATTTAAATTAATGTACAGGTCACTGAAAGCGGAAGAATCCCCTAATTCGTCTAATAAGACTCAGAGTGTGGAGGGCTGGTACCAGGCTACTAGACAAAAGAAATGATGAAATAAGATTTCACAAGAATAGAAGCAAATAATAATCTGGAACTAGTAAGACAGGGAATTCTTTGAGAAGAAAAATAAAGCACCAAGACTTGGATAACTGCACCGCTTAGCAAGTGCAAGGACATGCCTCTTAAAGGTATGGTTGGGTCCATTATTAGTGGAGTGAGAGGAATATTCTGCATGGTGCAGATGTCCCTTATCAGTGCTTACAGTGTATTTCTTAAGGTATTATAAATGTTTAACAAAGCTCAAGCTTCAATAAAGCTTAAAACCCAAGCAACAAGAATTGTGACTCCCTAACAACGTTCCCTGTTGACCCTGCAGATTTCTTGGCAGGAAGCTGATGGAGAATTAAAGCTACTTTAGAAATAGCACTGACTGCCCTCACTTGCTCTCCTGCACAGGAGAACTGTGCCAGTGGTGGCTGAGGGATAAGGGAGAGCAGTAGGAGACTGACATGCTTCTGTGCCAACTCCTTTGTGCCACTAGGGCAGAGGTTCCTGTTCATAATTTAAGCTCCTGCTAAGAGGGCTGGTAGAGCATAAACAATTCTGTGGTTTTTACAAAGCCTAGTTAAAATGAATTTGCGTAGAACTGATTCTTCTGGTGTTTTTCAAAAGACAGTGTTCAAGTAAAGGTACTCATTTTGTGGAAACAAATAAAACAGCCATAGAGAAAGAGTTTTCTGTAAATATGTATGAAGATGATGCAACTTTATAAGCAATAATACTAGATAACTGATAATTTTATACATAATCAGTGCTGTCACTGAGCTAAACAAAGCCCTTCAGAAATTAGACAAGAGCAACTGCTTCGTCATAATGGGAAATCGAATAGGAAGGGTTCAGCCCTTAAGGGTCACCTGAGACTTGAGTTGCTGAAGTATGATTTGTAGACCAGGTTGTTATTTTAAAGAGAGAGTTCAGTCTATTAGACCACATATGTAGATGTATTCCAAACCTAACCATTCAGATGGAGCAGTCCCCCTCAGAAGTGAAGGGTGCGAATGTGCAAAAAAATTGGTTTTGAAAGAAACCTGCTCTGTTTAAAGTCACACTCTTTCCTTAATTATAATATACATATTTTACAAACATCTGGAATTCCTAGTATTTTGAAGCTTTTACAATATCCTTATGAAGTGATGTTAATGAGAAATCTTAGTAAGATACAAAAGCATCTTCTAGAATTCAGATGTAAAAATGTCTCTCATGCCAGTCACCTTGAGGATGTGTTGCATTGGTCTTTAGGAAGACTACTGGTGTGTGTAAGCAGATCCATTTCCAGGGCTTTAGAATCACAGAACCCAGGTTGGAAGTGACCTCAAAACAGGTCTGGCTAAAGCAAGTTGCTCCAGTCAAACTTGAATATATATATGTATTTGAAGCAGACAAAAGCATTTAGAAATATTGGAAAAAAACCCACCCTTCCTTAGTGGCACCTGAATTCAAGGTACTGTTTTTCTGTTGTCATCAGAATCTCTGATCTTTAGAAAACCTGATTCTTTGCCCTTCTTAAAGGATATCATTGCAGTGGCAGAGAAAATAAAAACCTGCTGCTCGGCAGGTGAAAAAAAAATCAGTTTGCTATATTTTGATTCTTTTTCTGGTGGTAGAAAAAAAATCACTCATTACCAAATTCCTGAGGTAGACAGTTAATGACATTTAATCTGAATGTGAGTTAACCTCACAGTCTTCAGGTAGAATCTACAGATAAAGTCTGCTTCCAAGGATATGCTGAAAAATACTTTAATGTGGAATAAAGCTAAGGGTAATCAGGTTAGTCTAATGACTTGTCATGCAGATTCTTGCCCTATGCTACCGCTAACTTTCCTTCAGCAAATTTTTAAAAAGCCATGATCAAAACCTATTGCTGATCTTAAAAACTGTAGTTAATCTCTGGGATTCAAGTTTATCTTCTGTAAAAGGTAAATATTAGGAAATTATCTTTCTGTCTGTAATTAAGCTAGCTGGAGTTCTTTGGGTGGAAAACACTAGACAAGCCTGAGCCAAAGCCCACTAGAGCCAATGGGAAAAATAAGTAGATGCAATAGGCTTTGGATTGGTTCCTCTAAGTGCAAAATACAGCTATTAGTTGCCAATAAAAGACAATAAAACTTGCGATAGGGAGCTGAAATAATCAGCTAATTCACAGGTCAGTTAAAGTCCAATTTTAAGAATAAATAGTTTTCACAAGCTCAGAGAAGTCTCCAGAATGGTGAAAAATTTATTTTGAGCCCTGACTTTTAGGTCTTCCCTTGGGAGAGAAAGATATAGCACACAGGTTATTTATGGCAATATGTAATTTATATTTCCTGTGTTATATGAAACATGAACTTCTTCATTTTTTTGAGTTACTGAAGAACACTTAAATTCATATGGAAGCAAAGATTTTTTTCCTAAAGCATTTATTTCTTTTCTGAACTGGCTGAGCCATTTCTCTTGACACCTATCAAGCTGACTTGAAAAAGAATATTGAAAACAAAACCTCCAAGATTGCATATACCAGGATTAAAGGCAGAACAAATAATGCAGAGTAATACAATCAAAATTAGAAGGAATTGTTTCACTGGAGACTAGGCCAGCAGATGGCAAATAGAGTTCAATGTAGAGAAATGTAAGATAATTAAAGTTGAAGGAACTAAATAAACTGGGGAATACCTGCTAAGTGGAACAATCATCCAGCACAGTGATCAAGAAGGAGACTTGGGGATTAGTGTGGAAAAAATTGTTGAAACCATGATCCCATCAAACAGTTTCAGTAAAACAGGCAAATTGCATATTAGGTTGTATTAGAAAAGTGAGAAGACATAGGATCATGGAAGGGTATAGTTAGTACTTACTAAAAGCTATCAAAGTTGCTGAACACTTTCATTATAAAACCTTCTTTTGACAGTAAAACCTTCTTTTGACATTATAAAACCTTCTTTTCATTATAAAACCTTTTAGTAAATGGCAGAGCAGGCTGTTGAACCCTCCTTTGGTTATTCTGTCAGTTACATTTGTTTTGTCATCAAAACTTGGGGTATGTTCTTTCAGTGATTTGTGCTGTAAGAAAGTACCTTGGGCTTGCTGCTGTTTTCCACCCATAGCTCTATGAATAAGGATCTCAGTGATGTGGCTGGTTTGGTTGTTTGGTTTTTTTTTTTTAATTATTATTATTATGGATTTTGGGCTGGATCCAAAGTTAAGTCTAGTCTGAAAGGATATTTTCACTGACTTAACCATGAATGGATTGGGTTAATTGATCCTACCAGGTCACTTGTGCCAGTTGCAGGGGGGAAATTTGTAAGCGACTGTAAAACTATTTTGTGCCTGTTCTAGGGCATCTCTGAGAGTTTGCTATGAAATCCTATTTGTGATTTCTTTGCATGTAATTTTCAGATTGGCATAAGGACTGCTGCTCTTAAGTTTTTGTTGAGACAATCAGCTTGCAGGAGATTGCAATGTCTTCATGAAATACCTGTAACAAAACCCTCTAGAACATGAGGGACTGGAGGAATTTACAGTTTGATAGTTTGAGAGCCTCTCAGCAAAAGATTCCCTAATTTCCTAAAAATTTTAGTTTACCTGATTTCTCAGAGACACATGTATCTTCTCAAGACATTGCCATAGATGTGTTTATGAAGGCTTTAGAGCTTACCAGAAAATAGGGAGGGTTGCTGGCAGGATTTGTTTGAGAACTTGTTCTATCCTTCGAGAACTTGTTCTATCCTTTGTCTGACATAGCTTTTATGCCTTTAAAAGGTTCTCTTGCAAGCGATGATTGGGACCAGGTTATTGTGTTGTGCTATATTAAGCAACTCTGACCTATTAGTCAGGCATTGAAAGAAGCAGGTCTCTGCCTGATTCTCAATTGGCTGTGATTACAGAACAGCACACTTTGTCAGAAGCAAACTCAACTGCACAAATACTCTGAGAAGAAGGATAGAGCAGTTAAAAGTTCTTCCAGAGAGGATATGTTCCAGAAACTGCAAGGACAATCAGAGAAGTTTTAAATAGCACTTCATTGTTTAATATATATAAGCAAGAGGAACAAGGAAGAAGGAAGATGGTCAGAAAATAGTCTTATTTAAGATAACAGCTAGCTTGACCCTTTTGCGGTGTTTAGCTAGTTTTGAGTTAACTCATGCAGAGGAAGCCAAGTATAAAATTGCCCTCCATCTAAAAATGAACACGATTGATAACTCTTTTAAAAGTGTCTGAAAGAAAGAGGAAAAATTCTGCTGAGTTTGTCTTGCATAAAGCAAAACCCCCATCTTTTTTAATACTGCATTTATGGTGAGGGACAGGTGCATTCTTCAGTGTGTCCTAGGGTCCTGATCCTGAAATGCCCAGTGAAGGACCTGGAGTGCTGCTCTTATGTCCTCCAGCACATGTTTCTGGGTTTCTCTCCTGCAAAGATCAAGGTGCAAGTTTCACTGCAGTATGGGAGTGGTTTCAGCCAGGGTATCTATCTAGACTGGAGAACTTAATGCTTCTACATCTACCAGTTTAGATAGTGTCACTAGGGTCCTTGCTAACAGCTGGTATCTTACCTGGCAGTTAAGATGTTACACTTGGAGTGTTTTTACACAATAGGCACATCTATACTGACAGCTAGCTTGGATTGTAGCAGAAATGTTGTGGTGTTTATCTAATCCTCTGTCCAGACTGATTAGCCCCACAGGGTACCTGTTTTAGCAGAGAAATTAGACCCCATAGGTTTAAAGTTTCAGACCAATAATTTGGACACCAGCAGAGAGCCAACCTGGATTATGGCACACTGGTGTCACAGCTGTGTGTTAAAATATACTGCTTATTGCAGAAAGGGCTTTGCGCATTTTTACATTAGCCCAGCTTTGCATTTTGACTTGAGCTCTGCATGCAGCATTAATTTATTGAGGTGACCATGATAGCCCTAGGCTTCTGATTAATAAGTGCAGTTTGCTACAGGTATTGCTAGTGTTATAAAGAATGCAGAGTGCCAGCTATAAAAATGTAGGTTTTGGCCATTATACTGTTGGAAATACTTAATCTTTGTGTTATGCTAGGTTCTTTGTTACAAGATTTTTTTTTCATTAGTTGTGCACAGCACTGAAAAATCTAGAGGCATAGTCAACTCTTTCCAGGTTTAAATTACCTGAATGTGGAAGTACTAACTTGATGCAGGTCTGTTGAAGGGCAGTGCAGGGCATATGCTTGAATTTGAGACATGTTTATAGATTCAGTTTCATAAATGCTAAGAGAGCTTTTTGTGCTGGAAACAAGTGAGTACTATACCTGAGGATTAGGGTTACTGAGTTAGCAGTTTGCAGCGGTGAATAAAATTGCCATTTCTGAGGTCTTGCAGAGAGTACTGTTATATGTAGGACTTCTTTGGTATCCATTCAGCTGCTTTAAAGAAAGCAAAAGCACTTGATCCATGAGCACATCAGTCTCAGAAGTGCTTTACAAGGAAGTCCAGTTTCCCAGGGGTCTTTTGAATCTCACAAAGACTATGTTCCTCCATTCTCGGTTCAATTATTAATGTCTTTTCTTCCCACTCCTCATAACGCTTGCATACTTCAGAGATGGCAGCGCACCCAAAGAAAACTTGGTTTTGTTAATAAGACCCTATTATATATATATATTTCTATGTGAAACAGACCATGATATTTTTAATGCTGAAGGTTATTATTGCTATTATTGAATCTTGAGAGCTAACAGAAAAAAAACAAAGCTTCTCTCCCTTAATGTACAGAGAAGCATAGTACTTCATTCTTGCCTATAGGTCATCTTACTATCCTTGCCAAACCTTAGAAGGGCTGAATAGCATAGAAATAAAGCACTGCTTCACAGGAGAGTTTAAGTAAATTTCTACTTAAACAGGTCTCCACAGTCCCGTTTTCAGGGCTCGTGGTATGGCTTGTGAACAGGACAGCACGGTTTGGTTTTTGTCCTGGAGCATCATGGGACGGAGGAAACTTCAATGCAAAAGAATACAGATTTCTGTCGTGGGCCAGTTCTGATTCAAGAGTGGTAACATGATTTTCTCCCAACAGCCTTATTGGCTTTGAAGGCTCACTCACCTAATGCAAGGCTGCCTGCCATCTGGAGAGTTTGCTTGTAGCTCTCTCAGGAGGTCTGTGGAGCTATGCAGTCCTCTGTCCTTTGTCTCCTGAGCAGTAAGGAGTCTCTGCACATATAGAAGGCACTAGCTGTGGATTGCACCTTTCACAATAAGGAGCTGAAAAGAATATCAAGGTTGGTCATGCTGCTTTTTCTTGTCAAAATAATTGTATTCTTTTTGCAGCCATAGAAAATCAGGCATATTGGGGCAGGTATCAAAAATGGCTACAGAAGAAGAATGCTGGCCTTAGACTGATTGCTCTTAGACATATTTTGAGATAACCAGTTTGAACTCAGAGTGCCTAACACTGCCTGCTAGTGTATAAAACAATATGCAAATACAGAAAGAGTAACTATAGTGAGGCAGAGTTAATATCTAATCATACTGTTTTCTTGATGTTTTGCAGATTTCAGCTGTACCCACTCTGCATAGCTAGCACTGGCTAGCCACATAATTTTACAGATGCTTGACTAGAGCTTCTAAACTCCTATAAAGTGGATGGAGAGAGACAAATAAGAGTCACAGCTAGAGAATGCTTTAGCTCCTCTGCCTGTATCTGTTAATGTTACATGCAGCTCAGAGTAATAGGCTCCTAGATTAGGTTGCTCAGTAAGTCTTGCTCTCAGTGTCTACATGGGAAAGCAGGGAATCCCAGGCGTCACAAGAATACATATAATGCATAGGTATATAACAGTGTAAGAAAATTAATATCTACCAGAGGAAATGAAGCTAGTAAAATAAATCCAAACCCTTCTAAACTTCTTCCAGTGGAAACACACATTAAACAAACCTAAACTGCAATGAACCAAGGATACATGTGGATAGCAATATCTGAAAGAAAGAATCCTCTTAGGAAAAAGATGGTATAGCTCCTTGCTTAATGTCTGGCCAAGTTTCTGGGGAAGACTTTCCACTAAGTTCCAGTGAGATTGTTTGGACCTCCCTGAAGTCCCATCAGCTTCAAAAGAAGCTGAGACCCAAGACAGAAACTTGCTTTGAGAGTCAAAATCCTTTGAGAGGGTTTTATAGCTTACATTTCTCTTTTGCATACCTTTCTAGAAGGAAAGGCAGTACAGTGACTTGTGTATAGTCATAGTGCTAGAGCTGGGATAAGAAAGCATTAAAATGACAAAATAATGCAAGTATTACTAGAAGATAGCTAAAAACAACATAAGTGGTAAGAAGACATGTCTCCTGCTGCCTAAAACCTTTCCTATTACAGCTTTGTCTGTCTCCCCAAAACCCACTAATGTTGCTACTGTGTGTTGTCTTGTGAGCTTGTGATTTGGTGAACAGAGAAGGATTTTCTCAACAAACTACTTGGGATCTAAGGGTCTGAGGAAATCTGGGTGAACTTGCATTTTAATTCACGGCTTTGTTAGGAATGACTCACTCCTGTAAGATCGTGACTTCCTAGACAGGACAGGCAGGATTGTTCAAGATTGTGCCAGTAATATTATAATCATTTTCTCTGATTGATGCTCATCTAAGTGCAAACCTTGAAAAGTGTGATACCTCTTCTGTGAGATGTGGAACAGCTTCAGCTGCTATTGAATGTGATGGGAATATCGTGGTATTGAGTCCTAGTTCCACTTCTGATGAATCTCTGCAGGTTAATAGTTGCAGAGAAGATGGATGTTCCAAACTGCATTCCTCCTTCTCTGTAAATGTATAGTAGATACGTGATACAGAACAACAGTGAAATCTATTGGCTAAGTTAATTCGAGTTCTCTGCTATGCAGGAACATAGAGATTTAATAAATATATGCATGGTATGCGTTGTATGTTCATTTCTTCTCTTATTTCAGGCTGGCAGCTCTAACTAAATTAGATGTCAAGCACCTGCTGTTTTCTCCTCATCTATATTACAACATTATTTGACATTCTGGGACATCTCTGTAAAAGTATTCAGAAATGAATATATCATAATTAGCTTGTCATAGATAGTGACAGTCTTAAGGAAAGGGGAAGTAAGTCAAACAGAACAAATCACAAATTGGCAAGGAAAACAAGAAAAAACCCACAAAATCTCCCTAAAGTTCTCAAGTACAGTGGCTTGGCTGGTTCCTGGCAGGAGAAGCTCAGCAGGACCTTGCATTCCAGCTTCATTTAATCACTGCTGCTGCTGTCACTCCACAGAGCAAAAACTGCTTTTGAACCAATTGCAAAACATCACAACTAGATTGCTAACACATGGAGGTCTGTACAAATGTCACCAGAGAATATTCTGCAAAGGAAATGAATTACACATGTTTTAATTTGAAGTCTTCCCCTCTTGTGGACAACTTTGCATTACTGCCATAGTCATATGGCTAACACAGTGCTTTCCCATGACTTTACAGCAACACCTGTTTCTGTATCAGTCATTAGCAAATGTAAAATTCAGCAGACAGAAGCAGTAAGACGTTTTAGCTTTGTAGCATATGTTTTGTGTATGTGATGGAGATGGCAATGAGCTGCTCACTGGAATCTTTGAATAAGCAATTCTGTGCTTGTCTTTTATTGACGTTGCAATGGTGGGCTTACAGTGAAGTGCATATTATAATATGTTACGAAACCTAAGCCCACCAGTCAGTCTGAAAACTGTCACTCTACACCAAACACAATGCCATGTAGTCCAGAGCCCAGTCATTCCCTCACTCTGCTAGCTGTCTGAGTAGAGCATGGAAATGAGAGTTCAATGTCTTTTGCTTCAAAAACTGATATTCGCGTTAAAGGAGTTGTTTACTGGTCATTATTGAAGCTAATACTATTGAACTGAGTGTAATAAGCAGGTTTAATATGCTGTACCCAAAAGGTTTATCAGCATAAGTAAACACCCTCCCCAGTCTTACGATATTTTTGAATATTATTTTATTTTGGCAGATTTTGTCCTCTTGTCTGGTGGATAGTGGAGTGTCTTCCACCTATCCAGGCAAGATGCAGCCTGAGTGAGAAAAGACTTGCTAAGATTCACTTTTGGAAAAAATACTGGGGTTTAAATAGAGGGCTTTGTTTTGTTTTGTTTTGCTGTATTTTAATTTTTCCACAGCCTGTAGAATGATTTCACTGCTGTGGACTTTAGAACTGAAAAGTGACAGAACCGAACCTGCATCTCCTGGCACATAGTCCTGTGCCCTGTTAAGAATTGCTTTATCTCCTAATTATTTCACAAATGGAACTGAGCACTTCAGAGGGGAGGGAACAAGAGTGGAAATGGAGGGAAGCTCCAACTGTCAGACTTTTAAGATTTCCACCTGACTGATAACTGTATTATACTCCAGTGGTGGAATTCCCTTGATTTCAGTAGAGTTTCATCATTGCACAGCTGGAGTAAACAGATCTATTACAGATAAGCTGTCACTATCCTGTGCACCTCTCTTGTCCTGGGTTCTTTGCTGGAACTTGGGGAAAATGAGCCACTAGTCAATGATCCATGCATTTAAAGAAATGTTTACTGGAAGCAACAGTGTACAAGGCTGCGTGACTTCAAAGGAATATTCAAGATAACTTGTATATTAATCTTGCTGAGAGAGCTGGTGGATTCCTCTAAAATATTGAAGCAATGCAAAAGAAAATGTTGATATCTTATGTGCAAGCAACCACTTCCATTTGGAAATGTTGCTTAGGATAATTACTATGCTGGAAACATATGGGAAGCTTCTAGGAAACAAGACATATCTTTAATAAATAATGAAGTATTATTTTAAATATTTTATACTTCAGTATTAAACTGAGTTCTCAGAAATTTGGGTAAAGTATTACAGGACCAGAATTTATTACTCAAATTTATACAATAGAAAACTTGCTGCTTTCCAAAACTGGAGAACAGTGGTCGGTGTGAAGCACGAAGGACAACTTGGTTTAAAATAATTCTTGCCTTTCATAAGGAAAAAGGGAAGAATAGACATTGAGGGAGCAGTGACTGCTGTACCATTTATGCGTGGAAGAAACTTTATATTTGTAAATCTGAAACCCAAGAAAATCTGAATTATGAAAGAGAAACTTCAACTGTGGGAGCATAGCCTCAGCCCAAATTGAATCCAGAGTTTTCTGAAATGATGTTACGGAGCATACCAGCCAACATCAAATATGGTTAAAACTCACTCTATTCCTTCCATCCTCAAAAAATAACATTTTTCCGAGGGGCTCATTCTATTCTAGGCAAATAGTGGCAAACTAATGCAATCAGGACATTACTATTGTTTTTGTAACGCCAGGAATTGTATTGTCCTTTATAGACAAAGGAGGAAAAATGATAATGTCCCTACCTCAAGGGCTTGATTATTGAGAAATGTGAAGCAGTAGAAAAGAAAGTTGCTGAAAGGGAGATAAGATGCTGAGGATTGATCTGTCTGTGTGATACCTATTTTGTTAAAACTAATTGCTAAGATGGGACTCCATTTTTATATAACTTCCTGCTTGTCAGCATAAAGCTTCTGGGTGTAAAGCTCATAACATCAGGCTGAAGCAGGACATTTAACAATGTGGATTTATGCTGGAATACTGGCACCAGCATCTGTGGTCAAGTTGTCATTAAAGCAAATGATATTAGTTTTGTGTTGTGGAGGGCATGTATATATTGCTGCCGTTTCCTTGCTTGAAATAAGGCAGCAGCTGAGCTGAGTGTACTTAGAGTTTTGGATGGGGAAAGAAATCTTCATTTAAATCACTTTGATTATTGTGCCCTAAAAAGCAAATTCTAAATAAGTTTCTTGTTTAAGATGATGCTGGTTTTGCAAATCTTGTGAAATCTGATGGAAGACATGGAAGATCAGTTGCATGTCCCTCTCATTTTACAGGGAATATCCCTCAAGGCTAGGTCTCAACAACAGGCAGAATAAATTAATTCAGAATCAGCTGGAACAGCTATTTTTCCCATGTGCACTTCAAAAATTGGTCTTTAGTATTATTTTATTTATATCGCAGTAATTCTTGGAGGCGAAGACGACAGCAAAACTTTCTTAAAAAAAACAAAACAAAAAACACACAAAAAAGGTAGCCTCTCAAAACTTTTGCAAGCTGGGTGGGAATACATGGATATGAGACACAGAACATATGGGAAAAAGGCCAACAGTTATGGGTCAATAATTGTCAGTCCAGTGGCTACCTAAATAATATCTGACAGGTTTGGCATTTCTAGGACTGTCTACTTAACTGATTGTAAACTAGTGTCAAATGTCAGCTATTTTGCTGGTAATTATTTCACATATTCCATCCTGTAAATAATTTTCATCAGACAATGCAGTACTTCTGTTTCAGGTTCTAAGTGATGCTAACTTGGTTTGGTTTTGCTCCACAGATGACTGCTGAAATCAACAAGAATCATCCTGCTGACTGCTGAAATTCAGATCAGACCCTGAATGGATAAAGCTATATTGGGGAGGGGCGAAAAGTCAGTGTGTAAGAACACTTAAGCATTTGAAGACCCTTCAGCTTCTAATGTAAGAAGTCTGGACTTACACTAATAGTAGAGGAAGAGAGCTTAGTAGGGAAAAATGTGATTTTTTTGGTATAGTGCAAATCAAAACTTGGAGCTATTACAGAACATCTCTTTCGATTTAAATTGTTATCTGATGTCACATGTAGGATTTTCAGCAGTATGGTTTGAGAACTGTTGAATTATCATTTGCAAATATTTCTCTGGAAAGACCGGTAGGTATAAGGTGTAGGGCAAAATCAACCAGCTGTTACAACTTGAAATGTGCAAGTAAACAGAGATCTGTGTGCATTTTGGGACATGTGCAGGCAGGAGAAACGTCACTGGAGGAAGATGAGTGTGACCATACAGCTGTTTGTGTGGTACTTTTCCCACTGAAGCCTGGCTGGATGAAGGGGTGGAATTGCAACTATTGTTGTTGCCAGTAATTGCCAGGTAGACTGTTCAGCTGGACGTCTTTTTTTGCCCTGAGGTGAGCACTCAGAATAACTGTTCCCTGCTTTGAGTCCCCTTTACTACTCCAAGCTGTGTACTAACTACTATATCAGAAAATGAAAGGAGAATGGAAAGGAGTGACTACTCTTTTCCTCCTTCCTGTCCATATTTTGCCCTCAAATTGCTGTAATTTGTTACCTTTCTCCTAAAATGGATCTTACTGAACACTTGAAGCATTGGAAAGGGGGGGGATTTCTTTAGAGGAACTATGTTGGGAACACACTTCCTTCTTTTTAGGCATTGGATTATTATTCAGTGATCTTATTTTTGAAATAAAAGATATCTAGTATACATATAATTCTGCCTTGAAAGGTTTTTTTCTCACTTTTTACTGCAATCCATTTTAAAGCTGTATATACAAGTTCTTTCTTTGCTAACATTTTTCCTCTCTGAACTCTGTTTGAATATATTTCTCAAGGAAATAATTGACGTGTCAGGACAGAGTCATAAGGACTTAGCTGTGAATGATGCTGCATATTTAAGACTCCCATTGAAATTGATGGCATATCTGCATATTGAGAACTAAGACCAAACCTTATATATTTGTAGGAAATGGCAAACATACAGATTTTTGTCACTTTGCAAGCACACGAACAGATAGATAGCAATTTCATAACAACAGTGTTTCTCATCATAGCTTGCTTATTTGAAACCTTCCCCTAGAAAAGAAAACATGGATTCACCTTGCATTTTATCCTTTACACTTGTAGTGTAATGAATGCATGGCACAGCTGCAAAAAAAAAAAAAAAAAAAATTAGTATATATGAAATTACTAGGTACTGCATAAATGTCTTAAATGTGCAATTACTGTCTGCTGTATTTAGAACAAAGAAGATGACTGCCTGCCCTTTTTGATGTTGTCTGGGAATATAAACAGTAGAGAAACCTGTTGCTTTGGTATCTTCAAACTGATACAGGCTTCATGATATCCGCAAATGTTTGTACATGCTATACATGCAGAAAACTACACCTTTGCCATGCAGTCCTTGCTTGCTTTGTGAAATAATTTATCACTGGTCTATTAATGAATAGTTCAAGATAAAAACTGTTTTGTTCCCCTGTCTCTTGCTTAGAAAATGCTGTGATTTTGCATTCAGCTGTGTGTACTTCCATATTAGAAAGCTTACAGTTAATTTCTTTCAGTATGCTGTGTTAACATGAAGAGGCATTAAAAGAAGTCCCTGTGAGTGATTGCTTGCTTCCCATGGAATAACCATTCCTATATGTACACTCTTTGCCTCCCCAGGGGCTTCATATACAGCTGCCAAGAAACTGTTTTTAAAAAGTCCTGCCTTTACGTGATCAAATTTCAGCCTGGCAATCTGTAAAGGGCTAATTATAGCCAGCTGCAATTAGCCAGCCAGCCCCACAGGGGGCTAATTGTAGCCACCAGCAGCCATGGTGCTGTCTGCAGAGGCCAGCGGGCAGCCTGGTATGAAGGCAGGGGAAGAAAGATGTTTTTCCTTGGGACTCAGAGGGATGACTGGAAAGCACACAGTCACCCAGAGAGCCCCTGCCCTTGCTGGCCTGTCCGTGGGGCCAAGGGCAGAGCTGGGGACGGGATGGGAAAGGGTTCTGCTCGCCAGCCCTGCGTCTGGCCATCCTAACCGCAGAGGTGGTCTTTTGCCATTTGAAAGCTTGCTGTTGTAATGTTTGTTCGAATAAAACTTGTCTTCCACTTTCAGAGCTCTTGGCACTTCTAGTCTCAAGGGAAGGCTGGCCCATGCCCCCCCAGCTCCCTGGCCCTGACCAGAGCTGCCTCCTGCCTGCTGCGCAGCCCCGTGCTTGCCATCCCGCTGGGTCCTCACAACGGCAAAGTCTTCGGGGTTCCCTTTCGCAGAACCTGGTGATCTTTAATGGGACAGTGCCACAACAAGCAGCAGGTAAAAGCAGGAATGCTAAGAAATAATGTTTAAATTAAAAACGAGGAATGACGGCAACAGGGGGTGGCAGGGGGGGAAAGAGTGCTGTTCAGAGTGGTTTTCATTAGCAGCAGAGGTGCGGGTGAGGTGCTGGTGGGTGAGCAGCTGGATCTCCATGGTGCCCTGCGTGCCTGTGTCCCTGGTCTTCAGGTCAGGCTTTGGTTAGCTCCTGTTAGGGGTGTAGGGAGTGGGGAATGGAAAAAGGATGGTGCACAGACAGGTTTTGTCCTAGGGTGCGACTGGGACGGAGCTTAAGCATATAGTCTTTGTAGACACGGCCTCTGACTGGACCCCTATTTATTTATGTTTTTTTCAAAGCCATGTTTTCAGGACCTGGCCTGTTTAATCTTGGTGACCACACTTGGGCTGAAGAATAATCTTCTGTGTGCATTAGGGAAATACTGTCTTTTCAGACACTCATTTATAAGACTTGAAGAACTGCAGAGGCTGGGGGAACACGGAAATAAAGGAGCTGGGCTTTGCCCTTTTAAAGTGTGTACAATGCCAGCCTTTTGTGATATCGAGTCTCACAGGAAAGCTGGGCATCTCATAGAGATAAATGTAGCTCCCACTGCTACTAGAATCCATTTTTCACTTAGTTACATGGGAATGGGGTCATGCCATACTGCGTTTAACAAACTAGGATGTTATTTTGAGAAAATTCTTCCTGACTCCCTCCTAGGATTTGTTTTATGTGGTGATACATGGCATTGGTATGTCCCTATAAATACTTTGTCTTACTGAGATACAAATCATCTGGTAGTTCTTAAAATTCATTTTCCTTTGGCTCTGAGTTCTACTGATTATTCCTTAAACTTCACAATTTTAGTTCCCATGTCTAATGTTGATTCACTTAATTTTGTATGGACTTTTTTTTTCCCCAAGATGACTTCCATTCATATATCTTAATCATAATTCCTAATGTCTGCAGTGAATGGCAACTATGTACTTCTTGGAGCAGAATTATAGGTTATCCTTTAACATAAAATATCTATTAGTCGAAGGCAATTGCGTTTAATGCTTTTTTGGTACTAAGTTACAGGAGGCCCTTGACACTTATAAGTTGTTAACGTGTTTCAGAAGACTAGTAGCATACATTTGCAAAATGCTTCCTTATTTTTTATTTTTACTAGGGGTAATTCAGTTTTTGAAAAATCCTTGAGTGTCTGATGGCGTGTGTTTTGGGCTCTTTTCTGTAAGTGGAAAGTGTTTTGGTTGCTGTAGCAGGAAATGTGAATGAATAAAAGGGTGGTGACTTCTTATCTGTTATTGTACTATATGCAGAGGCTTAGAAACTATCTTCAACATTATTTAAAACCATATAATAATATCAGTGTAATATTTGGTGCTTACAAAATCTCCATAAGGAAGCAGATTTTCCCTGTTTTTTAGCATTTGTGGGGGAAAATGGAGAGAGAGAGAAGAGGAGAGAGGGACTTCAGTAAACCTAAGTCACAGAAGCAAGATTTGGGGCTTAAGGTTCTGATTCATCTTCTAGGCCAACCTGAAAACTATGTGAGGTGGCCAACCTTGCATTTGATTTTATCGTTTGGTGTTGTCATGTTTCCCTGATTTTTTGGTTGAAATAACACCAGAGCCGTTCACAAGTTTTTGACAGAAGTCAAGAAATGTGCCCTTTTTTAGTTTGAAAAGAAATTGCGAGTACAATCTGGGGCTGATTTAAATATAATTTCATTTTTTTCTGCTTCTGATTGGATGTTTACATGCTGGATTTCCTCTAGCATATATTTTTCCATCATGTGGACTCTCAGCTTGTGCTAGAAATGATCCCCCTTACTGTAGTAGCTGGCTTGAGGTCTGTTTCTGCAGGCATTCTGCAACATGCTTGTTGTGTCACTAGTGCCGCCGATCACACAGAAACGTGACAAATTATAATAATTACATCCTTCTCCATGAAGTTTCTACTTTGCAGGGAACTAGAGCTGGTGATACTCATTTGTAATTAGCTTTGTGAACTGCTGTAATTATACATTTGGAAAATGATGGCATTTTACATTTCCTCATTGTTCAAAAAAACAGATGACTCTAGACAAGAAGTACCTTGTAATGGCTCTGAATTACATTTAAGTGTTTGCTGTTTAATACTGCTTAATCTGGTCTTATTACTTTTATTATTTTTGAGTGTTTGCTTGGGTTCAATTTGATGGATTTTATAATGTTGGTGTGTCTGATTGTTCTGGCTTCAAATTCCAGTTTATATATTAACTGCTAAATTGTCTGTCAGTGCTATCGTGTAGATATACATGCCATATAAGCCCATCTCTGTTTACATACTATGTATGTGGAACTGAAATGGATTTGCTATCTTAATCTTGTGCCCCTGACTGCTTCACTTGCTCCATGCCTTTTAATCTCTCTCTCCAGGATTTACAGTGGCATTTCAGTTTCACGAGGCGTTGCGAATAACTGCCATTGAAAAAAAAAAAACCTCAGAGGAAAACACTTTCTCTTATGGTACTCTTCCTCCTTCCCCCCCATGTGGAGCTCCACTCCAGCCCTAACAGAGAACTTCATATTTTGCCAGACATAATTTATAAGTGGAGAAGTCCGTGCTGCTGTGAGCTGAATACGTGCATTTGGTTAGCACACGTGTAATGGCTGAGTTTCGCTAGTGACCGATGGAGAAGTCTCTCTGTAAATTTCAGTTCATAAAATACACAAGTATAGAATGCAGGTTAATAGACATAATATATGTTATTAAAACATACATTTCTGAAGTTTTGAAAAGTTATTTGTTCTTTTTCTCAAGTTTTCTCCATAAAGCCAGCTTTTGTAGTACCATGGCTATAAATATCTTCTCTCAAAAGAGATGATTTACAGGAAGAGCTGCGAAAATGTAGGTGTTCAGATAATAATGTCCTGTGTGGTCATGTCATTCAGACAACAATTTCAGCCCACCTCACCGCCCTACTCTGGGGGGCTTTTATTTAGAAAAACCACATTTTTAATGTGATATTTGTAAATAAATTGCTTAGACTTTTTTTTCAACACGTGGTTTTGAAAATAAGTTTGCTGTGTCAACCCGAATCCCTTTTCCACCATTATTCAAAGTGAAATATTGCTTATTCATAAACCTAAAGATGCCACCAGTGTAACAGCTTTTTGCATCTTATAATACTGTACATCCAAGTCTGATAGTGTATAGTCTTTCTGGCAGAGGCTATAATTCCTATATACCTTTTCTTAGCCACTTATTCCTACTTTAATTTAATTTGCAGCTCTGTGACTTGTACTGGAACAGCTATATGTGGAACCATGCTGTAAACTGGATCACCATCTGAGCGTCCTCCTCTCACAAAAGGATGATGTTGGCTGCAGGTTTGTACATGCTTAGAGAGTGAATGCAGGTAGTGTCTGGGGGACTGATACAGACCTGTCTTATACTTTGCTCAGAATGATGAGCCTGGAGACATAAATTCTGAAGTTTTTAAAGATCTCTGTAGGCTTTTATTACATGTGCATCATGATACCTCAGATATAAATATCCACAAATTAAGGAGTATTTCAAGTCTAGTATGAAGTCTAAATCTGAATTTTTGAGGAAACTACTCAGATTTTAAAGGTGAAGATTAAATTCCAGTATCTGAAGACCACTTCAGCTGCAGAGTAGATGTGACTAAGATTAAAATAATAGCATTTCTGTTTGGATGCAGTGCAACACATTAACAGTATACTGTTTCCAGTAACATAATGGATCATGAGAATTTTGGAGGGTGGAAATTCTTATTATAAAATCTAGATTAAATCTATGTATTTAAAATACTTGAGAACATTTGCCCCTTTGGTTTTCTATAACTTTTATTTATGAACTTCAATTATGGTTCTGGGCTTCATTTTCCTCCATGCACTAGAAGAAATTTGGGCTTATTAAATCCCAAGTCTTTTCAGCGTCTATCACAAATGTAAATGAACAGTCTGTAGTGTTGCATGCTCTCTGGATTGCTCTGATGATCATGTTGCCATGGTGATAACAGAGCATACAGGTTCATGAGATAGTATTAGTAATGCAGCAGTTTGAAACTTAATCAATGTAGTGCTACTTCTCTGTATTTCAGTATCACTTCAGCAAAATTGAATTCTAGTCAGTTGTCAGTCCAGTTTATTTCCTATGGATTTCTTCTACAAATTTTCCCTCTTTATTCTAGGCACTGATCATGATATAGTAATTGAAATCTGTAGTGGTCTGTCATTCCAATTATATGACTGTCTTGTAGCAGGCAATCTTTGGCTGTTGTATTCAGCAGCAAACGGGTGAGAAATATTTTGGCCTGAATAAATTATAACTTTTGTGCAGAAAAGATTATTTTTTCAGAAGATTAATCTTGGATGGTTTTGTTAATTTTGAAAAACTTTAAGCACAGTGTAGAACTGGAAAATGACTGTGGCTATTAGAAGTCAGTTAAAGCTGTCAAAAACAACCAAATGAATGTTGTCTCCTAGATCTTAAAAAATACATTGAGGAAAAGGTATTTTACCCATATGCAACATTAATCAAAACCATGTTCACAGCAGTATTTCAGATTCCCTTGCTTCTGAGAGAATTTTAACTTTTAAAATAATGTCACCAAGTGATTATTGATAATTATTCATCTATTGATAGTATCGTTAAAGGCAAACAGCGAGAGAGAGATCTATGTATTTTTGGAGATGAATGTGGTATGTAGTTAAAAAATGCAAATTCTTCACATGCGAACAGCTTTGATCATATTTGTTCAAGAGCAGGATAAAAGCCTTAAGTTTTCTGTACTGCATGTCAATACTAAAAATTATCATCTGGTTTGGTTGGTTTTTTTTTGAGTGCCACGTTAATGACATTTAACATGCAAGGTCATACAAAACTGAATTAACACCTATGAATCATAACCACAGAAGCTGTTCTCTGAAGGTTTGTAGCATCAGAAAACAGTACACATGTATAATGCAGCTGTCCCTTCACTGAATATAGGCCTGTAATTAATTTCCGGGCCTCCTCTTATACCACAAACATTCAGAAACAGCTTTTATTGGTTTATAAGGAGTAGCAGACTGCAGAGGGTAAATTCAGTTTGATAGGCTCTCCAGGGTCCCTTCTAGAAATGGCATGTCAGAAGACATTGAAGCTGAAATGAAACTATACCAAAATATGTCAATCCAGAAAGTTTCTACTCTTTTTGTAGTTAAGCAGTACCATTTATATGCAACTGGTTCCAATTTTATGCTAGTGATAGTTTAAATGTCTGTAGCTCTTTTCATTTTACTTAAATGGATTTAATCATCGGTTTGTAAAAAAAATGAGCCATCTTTCTGAATAGACTGAAGTGTAAAAACTGCTGTTACCAGGTTACAGACTAGAAAGTGGAGTACTGTAAAGGGATCTGTCTTCTGTTGGGCTATTCGGGGAGCTGTCACCTTAGCAGGAAACAGACCTCTGAAGCCCTTGCTCATGATCTCTTCTAGCATCTGGAACATGTTTGCTCTTCAGGCCTGAACAGCTTGCAGTGCTGTGGCACACAGATTAGAGAAGACAGAATTTTTAGTTTTGCATATACTTGTGTGTGTTGTTTTAAACTACTAAACTAAAACCAGTTTACATGTATTTATTTAAATTTGGAAAGCACAGGTTATGGAAAGGCAGAGATGAAGACCTTTAAAAATACATGTCATTGACTGCAAGGTTAAATAGTTCATGAAATTTTGTGGACAAAATCAACCGTATTGACTCAAAACTAATATGTTGGAGGTGTAGGATCTATTTCTTACCAGGTATTTAGTGTATAAGCTTTCAGAAGTTATTTAGCCTCAGTGTTTTAGTTCCCCACCCAATAAAACGTCTTTCTCAAGTTATGTTGTAGGGCTACATTAATTCCTGGATGAAATAATCCGTAGTGCACAGTGCTCTCCAGACTCCTTACACATAGACTAACTATATCTTACACAATGTACTGAATAAGTACTTTCCTTTTAACCTCCTGCTGAACAGGTGGGATGCCTGTAAGAAACCGTTATCACAAAAGCAAAGATTTATTAGAGGGCAGAACATGACCTGATGGGAATACAGGCAGGAAAATCACTCTGAGGCAGACCTGGAGGTACAATCGCTCCTTGAGTCTCATTTCAGTTCTCCAAAATAGCTCTTATGAAGGTTTCTAGTAACAAACTGGTTTGGGGCCAGATCTTCACAGATGAAAAAGTGAAGGTAAAGAGCTGTTACCTTTTCTTTACTGCCCTGTTTTCATGCATAGCTGTTGCCAAAAATCTGTAGGGCAATAATGGGTCATGCCTCTAAAAAGTATGTGTGCACAAGCAATGTGTACAGTCAGACCCCAGTGAGTTGCAGTAAGTGTTCTGTTTGAGTCGTTCAAGGCTCTTGAATCCCAAGCAACCACATAGTTTGCCCCCTCCCCCCCCGCCTTCAGATAAGCCTACAGTAGTTTAAAAAGTTTCTCAGGGAAATGCAATTAGTAACAAGATCTAATAAAAGCAAAACAACTGAATATGAGGAGAGGAGTCACTATTCTTTTGTTCTTCCTATGTAATGTAAGATAATAGTGAGAAAGCGATTACATTACAACTAAATGAATTAAACAAAGCTCCAAAACATAAATTAGAATTTAACTGTGCCATTAAAAACTAATTTAATTTGCAAGCCATCATTACTAGATAATAAAGACCTACTGCAAAATGCACAACAATCTCTCGTGAACACAGGAAAAAAAGCAAGCAATAAATCTTGTTGAGCAGATGAGTTTCTGTTACATTAGTAGAGGAAAAAAAATGCTGAATGGATGTTTTAGTACATAATGAGAATGAGGAAGTAATGGAACAATTGGGCAGCTTAATTTTAGCCATAAATGGTTTTATAGTTAAGGGAAGACCCTAGGGAATATTGGAAGAAAATGTATGTGGTATTGATTTTCTTGGTATGGAATTTTTTGAATCAAAAGAGCTTATGAATTTACAGTAAGTAACATTAAGTTAACATACACAAGATGTTATCCTTAGGTTCAGAAAAAATGGTGAGTTGAAGGCTCCAGCCAACTTCTTATGTGGAGATGTATGGCATGAAAATACACAGCATGAGGGTACATCAAAAGATGCTCGTTTTCCCCAGACAAAAATAGCCTTTAGGCTGATTAATACTTTTCTGTTTTGCTGGAGTTTCATCTAGTATTGAATTTGTGTACTAGCTGGGGTAGAACCTGCTTCCAGGTTTACAGATGCAAGCAGACATTTGCTCTGTTTCTGCAGTTTGGTTTTCTGTGTAAACTTATGTTGGTCCCTATTACATCTTGCAGAACATGTCAGAAAACATCATAATGTCTGTATTTCTTGATGCATTTAATATAGTTGCTGTAGGCAGCAGGTGCCTTGGCGGTGGAAGACAGTGCGGTTATTTTGGCATGGTACCACCAGCAGACGCCAAGAGCCAGTCCTGCAGGAACTTCCAAAAAGTAATTGTGTTGCCATGCTTGCATTATATGGCAGTGCCAGCAGATGGCAGTCCGGTACTTTGCTTCTCGCCTACAGGTGGTCAGATTACAAAATTATATTTTTAATTTTAATGCAATTAATACTGTTGCTAAAAGAAATGCCTTTAGCTTGAATATTCCAATGGTTTCGCTTCCTTCTCTCCCCTCTTTACCAAGGGTCTGGCAGGAAGTCTGCCCCTCTGCCTTCTCTTCTGCATGATATTGGAGTTGAAACTTTACCCCCAAACTGTGGTTGTGTGAAACTGAGAGTAAGTGTATGGAAGTTGCTGTGTAGTCTGTCCCCTTGGCATTGACAGGACTCTATAATTTATAAGCTTCATATTTTAAGACTCATTCCGTCTGAGTAATTTTAATCAGCCTACCTGCAATTCTCCCTGTAGTATCGTGAGGTCAGATGCTCTCTCGCCTCAGTGGCTGTGTTGCGTTGATGTATGAAGCTAAAACACTGCCATGCTCGATCACAGAGGCATAAGGAATGTAATTTGTAATTTAGGCCCAACTCTTGAAAACACTTATGCACATGCAGAACTTCAGACATGTGAGTTGTTTTCTTAGCAGTTGGAGCTACTCACAGATTTAGTTATCTATAAACTTACTGGGGCATTGGGCAGGATTGGGGCATTGCTTGTAAATCAACATGTAGAATCGGTCAGGGTACTTTAATCACTTTGTATCCAAAGAGCTGTATTAATGCCAGTTGACATTATTTTACTGAAAAATATCCTTTCTGACTCATTGTAGCCACCATGTTAAGAGTCCTCAAAGAGATAGACAGTTCTCATCTCTAAGCTTGCACTGTTCATTTTATTTTTGCTTTTGTTTATTATTTATGTGTTCCCATAAATGCTTCTCATGCTGCTTCTTTTGGTGCATACATAATACTCACCGTAAGAACATCTTCCAATACAACAGCATAGACCTTGTCTTTTTAGGGGTGTGACTTTTCCTGACAAGAGAGAGCATTTGGGAACTCAGGGGATTCTGGAGGCTATGGCTGAGCAGAATAATTACCCAGTATCTCCTGGGCTGTCATTTTCACCAGCTTTTCCCAGTGCAGACTTGTGCAGAGCAGCGGAAGGGAATGTGCTAGAGCGTTGGCAGAGGTTTCCAGAAGGAGCTTGAAATCTATGAACACATGATTGCATTTGGGAAAAAAATTAATAATATCTTAAACCCTTTTCTAATATAACTTCCCCTTCTGTCTAGACATGACTTTACACTGGAGGCAAAGTTGGTGACGTGCATTAATGATATACTCTGAGTGTAACTTTATTTACACAGATGTGCTACTCCTGAAATGAGATGGTCAACACCAGTGACCAGTGAATAGACTTCTCTGATGAACTGATGTAGTCTGATCCCAAGGCCAAGGTTTTACTGCTTGTGTGGCTTTCCCTCTCTCCAAGCTGCTTTGACATTGAATCCTTACATAGCATTAACCTACCACCACTGTGTTTTCTAAAAGTGAAAAAAAGCTAAACATAGGCTAAGAAAAAGAGATTGATAGGTTATAATATCTCCATGGGATGATGCTTAGAGAGTAGGCTTAATAATACTAGTAAAGTACTGTTATAAAAAGTTGGAGTGGGTGAGAATATGTGTAAATGTAGTATGCTGTACTGTTCCTTCAGTCGTGCTGTGACACCAGTCTTATCTGAAAAAGTACTAAGATCAGCTGCCCCTGAATTAAATAATATCTAACCCTGTAATT
The DNA here is from genome assembly GCF_034638445.1 of Ciconia boyciana. Classification (NCBI taxonomy): domain Eukaryota; kingdom Metazoa; phylum Chordata; class Aves; order Ciconiiformes; family Ciconiidae; genus Ciconia; species Ciconia boyciana. The sequence continues at coordinate 75,617,618 of NC_132938.1, read as the reverse complement.
AGTGGTGAGGAAACCAGTTGGACTTCAGAGTGCATAAAATGTTGGCATAATTTGTCTCAGAATTAAGGTATGGTGCAATACATTCTCACCAGTAAGTTGCCTTTACTGGTATGATTCCACTGAAGAAAATAGGACTGCTTGTGTGACCGCAAGTACTATTGCAGAATTAGTCATTAGATTGTTCTAGCGTATCGGAACTGGGTAGTTTATATAATGCACAACTATAACACAAAGAGTGATTAAGAAACAGGTAATCACCCATAATGCTAATGGGCTTGTTGCCACAGAAAAGAAATGTCAATTAAAATTCTTATGAATTATTTACACATTTTTTTTCCCCTATAATTTGATTCTAAATTCAGTGTTAGCTTTAGGTCAGAGTTTTATGTGGAGATCTGTAACCCTTCTGAGCTGCACATGCACTCATTAGCTAGAGGCACATTTGCAAATGTGCTGGAGTTCTCTCTTCTAGCTGCCAGTCTATTAAATAAAGATCAGGTTCCGTCCTTGAAGCCCTGCTGCTATGTTGCCTCCTACAGGAATGTGCCTTACACAGTTCTAAAAGCTGTCTCGGCCCAAGGATTCTTTATCAGATTTGAGGAAATGACCAGCTGTCAAATTAACAGCTATGAGGGTTGCTTTTTATTTTACTTTCATTTCAGGCAATTAGTATTCAGCCTCCAGCAGCAGTGTAATTATCCACAAAATATTAAAAAATTTGCGATGCTCTGTGTGTGTGTAATGCCTACCTTTACCCCTTGTGGTTGTGTGAAACAAATGAGGGATGTAATAATCCGAGTAATTCTTAAGTAGAGATATTTCACAAATGTGTGAAACTTCTACATGCCACCTGAAGCATATGCCTTGCGGTATTTGTCACACTTGGCCTCTTTAACATAGGAGTGTAATACATGTTACCATATCTGACACTGTCATGGTAGATTAAATGAGAGGATTGGGATGTCCTATACATGTTTCAAACATGTAAAAGGAGCATAAAGGGTGGTAACTGATTTAACTGTCACAGTGAAAATCATGGAATTAGATTGGCTGGTGGTTTTTCTTCTGTTTTGTTGGGTGTCTATTGCTGTGATTTGTTTTTGCATGTCAAAACAAATATCTATAATCTGAAGGTGGCTAAACAATGCTTTTCTTGTTAGGCACTAATAGACAATTGGGTGTCTCCTGTGAGGACGAGTGGACCACCATTGAAACTGAGCCTGTGTCTTCTCTGGAAAAAATATAGTCTTTCCCGGCATATGAACTTTTCTCTCTGCGTTGTCATATCTGTTGATCGTTTATATTATTATTATTTTTTAGGAGCAGCCATTCAGATTTGAAAAATTCAGTCGCAAGTGTAGTGTTTGCCAATGAGCAGGTTTTTGTTCTTCCTGTTCTATCAGTAACTTTGCTGGCCAGTTTCACTGGTTGGATCAGTCAGGTTGACGGCCAGTCAGGTGATACCGAAGATCTTACAAGAGCATCATGGACTGTAGGATCAGTTTGACAGTAATGGCTTGGGAAAACAAAACAACAAACCATTACTGCTAATATTTAGATATTAAATGGAAAGACGTCATACAGTCCCTTTGGTCCAGATAAACTTTGCATTGTTGGAAGTTAAAATAGAGCCTGTCTTTGCATACAAATTGTGTGTATTTCACCTAGGAGTCATAGAAGGACAAAATGCTATTCTTTTCCCCAAAATAACTGTGGACCAGACCTAAGCCTTCATTAGCTCTTTCTTCCCCAAATATTTCCCTGTTTGGAACATTACTGGAGTCTTTTATTTGTTATTAGCAATTTATTATTTATTAAAAGTAGGTTTCATTGCATTGTTGAACTTTCAGGATCTGGTCTTGTATGCTGCCTCTTCCCGTGACAGGGGCATGTATGAGAGAGGAACCATGTTCAGGTACTTGTTACGTTTTGTGGATACTCTCTGCTGTAGCTGCTTGTGTGAAGTAGAGAACTGGTATGTTGACCATAGAAATGTTGGCTTTCTTGCTCTTGGGGAATTCTGGGGGTTTTTTTTGCCTTTTTAACATTCCTGAATTGAATGGAAGAGGGGAAGGATGAGGAGGCAGACTTACATTTTTTTGCTAGTATCTCAGTCTTGTGAAGTGCCTGCTGCAATATAGTGGCGTGGAAGTGACTGTTTTTCTCTTGACGTGTGTTACGGTACAGACAAAATACTTGAGGTCTTGTCTCTGCACCAATAAGTATTCAGATATTATGTGCAAAGTGGAAATGTTCCCACAGAAAAGGCCAACAGAAAGTCATCAGAGAGTACCAGGCAATAGGGCATTTAGGATAGCCTCCTGCAGAGTGGGAGAGGAGGACTCAGAACTTCCCTCCCTGTCAAGCCTGGAGTGGCATCCAGATTTAAATTGCACAGTGCAGGTAAATATCCTGCCTGAGGGGATATTGTGAAGGAAAGGGATGTTCCAACTCTCACTACTTTTTCCTTGGCTTTGTGATATTTTCCTACCTCCATTTCTTAACCCTCCCTACCATGTCCTCAGGACAGTTTTTAATCCAAAACCACAAAGGAAAGTTAAGCAGAAATCAGTCTCGTGCCAGCTAAAACTGTACTAGTGATGAGTAAAATATTACAAAATAATGGCTTCTTACTATTACTGACATGGCACAGAAGGTTTGGTGTCAAAGTGGCTTTACCAATGCTTGAGATCTCTCAATAGTACAAAAGTTACTGGGATAATCCTGACAGCTCTGGGATTTTGTATCCTTAGTAAATCCTGTCTCAGATGTCAAGGTTTGGTTTTTATTTTTCCTTTTTCCTCTTAACAGTATGTTTATGAGTTTCACAACAATATCCTGGGATTTGTGCTTCTGTAAAGCTGGTAAGAGTGATGTGGTTAATCTTCCTCACCACTTTCCAAATGTATACCCTGTTTCTCAGACTTCCTAAATAAGTATTTTGTATTAGCCTATGTAAATTTCTCCATGTCGTCTTCTTCACATCCTACTTTCCCAATTCTGTTTCATTTTGTTAACCAGAGTGATATACATATTGTAAATGTCACTTTCATAATACCTAATCTAGCCCAGTGTTAGAATAATCTCATTTAATTTCTATGTGCTTAAACATTGTTTCTTTTCCTTTTTTTTACGTAAAAAGGAGTCAGTTGGCCAAAAGTTGAAGAATTTCACATATTCTTTTCAATTCTCTCTTCTGGCTACTGCCTTCTACCATACAGCAGCAACTACTGAAAAAAAAAAGGACTGGCAGAAAGCGCGCTTTTTTTAGAAAAACCCGAGTTTACAGTATACCATTTCCTGCATTGGAATGTTAAAATGCAAACCTTTTCAGCAGTCACCTCTCTGTCCATTGAAGATAGAGTTCCCTTTTCTTGTTATTTTGTCTGTAGATTCATTATCTTACCTTTTTCCAAACTGAACCGCATAAGCCACTTATCTGCCCATGATTCTAGTGTAGCCAAGTCCCTGTGAATTTTATTGCTTTCCTGTTGTGTGTTTGTTGATTCACCCATTTTGTATCATCAGCACATTTAATCACTTTACTGCATTTTCCTCCTTTCAGGTTTATAAAGTAAACAAAATCAATACTAATGTTATGGTATTCCAAAAGTCAACTCCTTCTGTTTGGAACTGCTTCTAGTCATAAGTACCTTCTGGCTCTAGTATGCTAGCTAGTTTTTATCCACTCAAGCAGCTCATCTCCTATATCTCATGTACTAAAGTGAATATGCAACAATTTGCAAAGCGTCTTGCAGCATTCTTCATTAGAAGTCGAACACTGCATCCAGTCAGGTCTGAACCAGGCTGAAGAAAAAGTTGTGTAAGCTCTTTAAAAAGCAAACAAATTCAGAGAGATTACCCCTAGAGGTTACTTATAAAGAAGAGAAGAGCTCTGAAACACTCATATCTGCTGCCTCTTTGCTCATTCTTGTCTCTGTGTTATGAGACTCTTCTGTATAGCGTTATATGACAGGACAGTTTTTTAGCTGGTTGTTGTGGTTTAACCCAGCAGGCAGCTTAATACCACACAGCTATTTGCTCACTCCCCCCCCTGCAGTCAGATGGGAGAGAGAATCGGGGGAAAAAAAGGAGTAAAATTCGTGAGTTGAGATAAAGACAGTTTAATAGGACAGAAAAGGAAGGGAAAATACTAACAACAACAACAACAATGATAAAAGAATATACAAAATAAGTGATGCACAATGCAGTTGCTCACCACCTGCTGACTGATGCCCAGCCCATCCCTGAGCAGCAATCTCTGCCCCCTGGCCAGCTCCCCCAGTTTCTATACTGAGCATGACATCATATGGTATGGAAAAGCCCTTTGGCCAGTTGGGGTCAGCTGTCCTGGCTGTGCCCCCTCCCAGCTTCTTGTGCACCTGGCAGACCACAGGAAGCTGAAAAGTCCTTGACCAGTGTAAGCACTGCTTAGCAACAACTAAAACATCAGTGTGTTAACAACATTATTCTCATGCTAAATCCAAAACACAGCACTACAGCAGCTACTAGGAAGAAAATTAACTCTATCCCAGCTGAGACCAGGACAGCATCCACCCCTTATTCTGTACCATCTACATCATGCCCAGGTCCCACACTTTACATTCCAGTTAATCACCACCACTTTTCCTGTCTTTTGACACACAGATATCATTCCCTTAGTCTATGGGCCATCCCTATAAAATGTTCATTGAGTTCATTTAGTCCATGACTTTGGACTCCATCTGTCATAACAGTCCTTCAGGGCAGGAGAGATGGTGTGTGGTGTTGGATTGTTGCAGGCTGAAGCCAGTTCTGGTTCCATCACTGTTGCACTTTGCTCGGTTTCATCAAAGTTCATTCTTCATTAATCTAGGTGATTCTTACTGTAATACCTTTGATATGGCATATAGCCACCATAGAAGTGGTGATATACAGTATTATGTAGCAATTAACATCATACCATTCAGTTCATTGGCTATTCTCACCTAAAATCAAATCCCCGTGAGGTACACAGCAGACTTCCCCATCCTTTCGTGCCACCTACCAAGTGCACCCAGGTCCTTGAGCAAAAGCGATCCCACGGATGGGTTTGCCTTGGCCCGAGGCAGGAGTAACCCAGACTGTCTTCCCTAGCATATATTTTATGTGCTCTACAGGGACCTTATCCCCTTCTACAGTAAGTAGAAGTTTTGATTGGGCAGGGCCAGCTCGATTGGCAGATTCCCTAGTGTTGACTAACCAGGTGGCTTTTGCTAAATGTGTATCCCAGTGTTTGAAAGTCCCAGCACCCATTGCTCTTAGTGTAGTCTTTAACAGCCCATTGTATGGTTTGATTTTCGCAGAGGCTGCTGCATGGGATGTGATATACCCACTCAATGCCATGATCTTTGGCCCAGGTGTCTATGAGGTTGTTTCAGAAATGAGGCCTGTTGTCTGACTCAGTTCTTTCTGGGGTGCCATGTTGCCCCAGGACTTGCTTTTCAAGGCCCAGGACAGTGTTCCGGGCAGTGGCACGGGGCACAGGATATGTTTCCAGCCATCCAGTGGTTGCTTCCACCATTGTAAGCACATGGCGCTTTGCCTTGGCAGGTTTGTGGGAGTGGGATACAATCAATCTGCCAGGCCTCCCCATATTTATATTTCAGCCGTCGTCCTCCCTACCAGAGATGCTTTAACCGCTTGGTTTGCTTGATTGCAGCGCATGTTTCACATTCATGGATAACCTGTGCAATACTGTCCATGGTCAAGTCCACCCCTCGATCACAAGGCCATCTATATGTTGCATCTCTTCCTTGATGGCCTGAGGTGTCATGGGCCCACTGAGCTATCAATAGTTCACCCTTATGTTGCTAGTCCAGATCCACCTGAGCCACTTCAATCTTAGCAGCCTGATCCACTTGCTGGTTGTTTTGATGTTCTTCAGTGGCCTGACCCTTGGGTACGTGAGCATCTACACGATGTACTTTTACAACCAGGTTCTCTACCCCGGCAGCAATATCTTGCCACAATGCGGCAGCCCAGATGGGTTTGCCTCTGCGCTGCCAGTTGTTCTGCTTCCATTGCTGCAACCACTCCCACAGGGCATTTGCCACCATCCATGAGTCAGTATAGAGATAGAGCACTGGCCGCTTTTCTCGTTCAGCAATGTCTAAAGCCAGCTGAATGGCCTTTACTTCTGCAAATTGGCTCGATTCACAATCTCCTTTGGCAGTTTTTGTGACTTGTCGTATAGGACTCCATGCAGCAGCCTTCCACCTCCGATGCTTTCCTACAATACGACAGGACCCATCAGTGAACAGGGCATATTGCTTCTCATTTTCTGGTAGTTTATTGTACAGTGGGGCCTCTTCAGCATGCGTCACCTCCTCCTCTGGTGATATTCTGAAATCTTTGCCTTCTGGCCAGTCCATGATCAGTTCCAAGATTCCTGGGCGACTGGGGTTTCCTGTTCAAGCCCATTGTATGATCAGTGCAACCCACTTACTCCACGTAGCATCAGTTGCATGATGTGTAGAGGGGACCTTTCCTTTGAACATCCAGCCCAGCACTGGCAGCCGGGGTGCCAGGAGGAGCTGTGCTTCAGTACCAACCACTTCCGAAGCAGCTCGAACCCCTTCATATGCTGCCAATATCTCTTTCTCGGTTGGAGTATAGTGGGCCTTGGATCTTCTGTATCCCCGACTCCAAAACCCTAGGGGTCGACCTCGAGCCTGCCCTGGTGCTTTCTGCCAGAGGCTCCAGGTAGGGCCATTCTCCCCGGCTGTGGTGTAGAGCACATTTTTTACATCTTGTCCTGCCCGGATTGGCCCAATGGCTACTGCAGGAACTACCTCCCATTTAACTTGTTCAAAGGCTTGTCGTTGCTCAGGGCCCCATTTGAAATTGTTCTTCTTCCGGGTCACTTGATAGAGAGGGCTTACGATCAGACTGTAATTTGGCATATGCATTCTCCAAAACCCCACAACGCCTAAGAAAGCTTGTGTTTCCTTTTTGCTGGTTGGTGGAGACATGGCTTCTTTCTTCCCTTTCTCAAAAACTTCTGCTATATTGCCCCACATGATGATGTCATCAATATATTGCAAACGTTCTGGACCTTCACCCTGTTCCAGTGCCGTCTGGATCAGTTCATGGCGAATGGCAGGGCTGTGTTTCCACCGCTGGGGCAGTCAATTCCAGATGTATTGGATGTCTCTCCAAGTGAAAGCAAACTGTGGCCTCCACTCTATTGCCAAAGGGATTGAGAAAAATGCATTAGTGATATCAATTGTGGCATACCCCTTGGCTGCCTTTGACTCCAGTTCGTATTGAAATTCTAGCATGTCCAGCACGGCAGCGCTCAGCAGTGGCATGACGTCGTTCAGACTACAATAGTCTACTGTCAGTCTCCACTCTCCGTTAGACTTTTGCACTGGCCATATGGGACTGTTAAAGGGTGAGCGAGTCTTGCTGATCCCTCCTTGGCTCTCCAGTCCATGAATCAGCTTATGGATGGGAATCAGGGAGTCTCGGTTGGTGCAATATTGCTGCCGGTGCACTGTTGTGGTAGCGATCAGCACCTGTTGTTCTTTGACCCTCAGCAACCCCACAACAGAAGGGTCCTTTGAGAGACTGGGCAAGGTGGGCAGCTGTTTAATTTCCTCCATCTCCAAGGCAGCTATACCAAAAGCCCACCGATATGCTTTTGGGTCCTTGAAATACCCTCTCCTGAGGTAGTCTATGCCAAGGATGCACGGAGCATCTGGGCAAGTCACAAGGGGCTGCTTTTGCCACTCATTCCCAGTTAGGCTCACTTCGGCCTCCAATACAGTTAACTGTTGGGATCCCCTTGTCATTCCAGAAATAGAGATGGCTTCTGCTCCTATACAGCTTGATGGCATTAGGGTACACTGGGCACCGGTGTCTACTAGAGCCTTATACTCCTGTGAGTTTGATGTGCCAGGCCATCGAAACCACACAGTCCAGTAAACCCGGTTGTCCCTTTCCTCCACCTGGCTGGAGGCAGGGCCCTTCTAGTCCTGGTCATAGTATTCGTTACTCGCTTCTTGTAAATGTGAATCGAAAGTCCCTTTATTAAGATCGGAATTAAAATCAGACCTTTTACTCTGTCTGGGAAACTCCTCACTGGAAACTGGAGCAGCAATTTTCCTGGAAGAACCCCCTTTGGTGATTGTTTTTCCTTGCAACTCACGTACCTGTACCTCTAGGGTCAAGGCAGATTTTCCATCCCACTTCCTGCTGTCCTCTCTGTGGTCACGCAGGTAAAACCACAGGATACCCCGTGGTGTGTACACTCTAGATCCTCTCTCTTGAGCAGAGGGACGCTTACTCATAATGGCTGAGTTGCTGGTCCATACAGGTGGGGAGTAGGACATATTCTCTTTGAGTTGCTGGAACTCCTGGGACAGTTTTTTGGACAGTTTTTCCACAGATGAGACACAGGCCCATAGGGAGGAAGAGATACTTTCTTCATATTGCTGGAGTTAGCCAGACATTTCATCCACTGTTTGTCCCTCTCCATCTTTCCAAGTCATTACTGCCAATGAGCTGGCATATGACAGTGTGCTCCGTACCAACTTCTGCCACATGGGTCATGTCCACTGGGCTTCATCTGGATCTTTGGATAACTGTTCGTTGTCCAGGTCACCATAGATCACCTCCAGCATGACTAATTCCCTCAGGTACTGGATACCTCTCTCCATGGTGGTCCACTTGCCTGGGCGATATATAACATCTTCCTTGAAGGGATACCTTTCCTTCATGGCTGACAGGAGTCACTTACAGAGGCTGAGGGCTTGTGCCCTTTTTCCAATCGCTTTGTCAATGTCCCCTTCCTGGAAAGGGATCCCAGCTGCTTGGCTTCCCTATCCTCTAATTCCAGGCTACTGGCCCTGTTATCCCAGCATCAGAGCAGCCAGATGATGATGTTCTCACCTGGATGACGACTGAAATATTTTTGCATATCTCGCAGCTCACTCAGGGATAGGGATTGGGTGGTTACCATCTCATTTATGGGTTCTTCCTCTTCCTCCTCCTGTTCTCATGATGGCCGTGGTTCATCTTCATCCTTACTAAATGAGCTGATTTTCTTGTGTATTTCTTCTTGTGTATAGGGGCAACTGATACCGGCACAGGTTGGTTCTCTGGTTCAGCCACAGTGCCTGTCACTGGGGTTTGGAGTAGCTGCAGTGCCTGTTGCTGGGGTTTGAGTAGCTGCACTGCCTGTCGCAAGGGTTGGAGTAACCACAGTGCCTGTCACCAGGATTTGAGTAGCCGCAGTGCCTGTCATGAGGGTAGATATCTGGATGGTATTCTTAAATAGTTGTTTAACCCTAAACAAGACCTGAACCACATTCAGGAGACATAGCAATAGGAACATGCTGGTTTGAACATCCCAAGGATATTCAAAATTCTCAAGAGCTGTTGTAACTAGCCTGAAGGAGAAGGGAAGGTGTTGGAGCAGAGGAAACTGTCCCCCCCATCTCCCCCATAGATTGGTTCTCCGAGGAGAAAAGATAGAGTGTAATTATTAATAGTTTCTGAGAGGTGGCTCCCGAGGTACAGAGATGATGGCAATGCCGAGTAGAAATATCAGATTAGTCTCACAACCAATAATTTTATCCTATCATAAACCAGCGTTACACAGTGCAGCAAAATTATAATCTTGACCCAGCTCCCAGAGGTGATAAACAGCACAACAGGGAACATATACTGGAAGTAAGGTATTACATAACACGACTTTGAGAGCAAGCACGAAAACTTTGAGAGCAAATAAATCAACATTGTGACCAGCGACTATTAAACCAATATAATGAATGCTTATAACCAATTTGCCTTAACAAGCTCTGGTCAGATCTGTTGTTATCTCAACCCTTCGTGCCCCACGTTGGCGCCAGCACAACGAACCAGGACACTGGTGAAAATTGGTGAAGCTTGACTAGTTGCAATGGTGTTTTGGTGATATATGCTTGATTAGCACCTGTCTCAGGCTGCTTAAGTGATGAATGACATTAGTGCCCTGCCATGATGATATTTGCTATACCTGAATATGGTTTTGTGACTTTGATATCAAGTATCATGGTTACCTGCACACATCATGATCTTCCATCATGATCAAACTCAAGATACTCTATACCAAGAAGGCAAGTCCCTGACATTTGTGCAAGAAGGGCAACTGTTAACTCCAAATGAGTAATAGACTGTTGTAACTCCTTGCGTTGGTCACTGAAGAAACTAGACAAACAACATCAAACTGCTGCTTTTGCTTTCTCCAGAGCAAACCCAGCCTATTTGCCAAAATATTTACAATCAATATAAAAATAAACATGGCTTACAAAGTCATAAAATATTACATTGCAGCAATACTAGCTATGTCATGTTTTACGTGGTATTTAATGAGAAGCCTACACATGAACCTCCATCTGGAATGAGATTCATTAGTCAATGAACCTATGAGGAAAAAGTTTGTGAAAGAAGGAGGGAGATCTATGTGTGACTTTGTGCACAAAACAGCACAAAATATGCACAAAACATGCACAAAACCAGCTAGCATGAATGAATACGTTCTAGGGATTTTTATTTTGAACAAAGACTGAACCCTGACATGACAGTTACCTTCAGAGTGGGCACTTGGTCTTGTTCTACCAGTCATTTCACAAAAAAAATAATAGTGAGGGACAGTCTACCCTTAGAAGTATAGAGTTTCAATAAACAAGACAAAGTCTGGAAGCGAGGGGAGGGAAGCATCAAGACGTGAAGTAAATTGATTACAGTCACACTGTAAGTAAGTGGCTTTAAAGGAGTTTTATGTATATCCCTTGAAAAATAACACATTTTAAGCAGGCCTTCAAAATAAGCTGAGATTCATATCTTCATGAATCCCATCCTATTATATCCAGTGGCATGTACAAATCAAACAGAATTTCTTCAGTGCCCTTTGACTCCACAATAAATTCCAGACACAAAAGAGATGCTATCCTTTCATTTCCACAATATGAATGTTCTCTTCCCTTCTATTTCTAGTTCATGTACTTGTGTCTGACATTAACAGGACTATCTATTGGCAATAATGCCTAAAACAACTTCTGGTGTAAAATATAATGGATGATGGGCTGGTCTGCATGTTGCAAGCGTTATGGGATGAATTTATTTGCCTTTAAAAAAAGAAGAAGAAGAAAGTCTACACTTCTGCTTCACCAGAAGCAGTACTATGTCTACAACTGTCTGGCTTTTGACATTTACCCGATTCAGTTTTAATGCTTAATTGTAAGGTGAGCTCTTCTTCTTTGTCTTTATTTCAGGACTGTCTTCAAGGTCTCTGGACAAGGTAAGAAGCAGGATAACAGCAAAGAGCCCAGTCTAGCCATGTTTAAATGTTTGCCCTTTCACAATAACTATTCTTATGCCTACTGTTCTCTCCCTGAATTGCACAGCCTAATTGTATTTGTCAGCAAAAAGGACAAATTGGGTTTTAAAGGCGCATTGAGGTTTTTCCTCCCGACAAGTCTGTTGGCTGTAATGAATGGAAGAAATGCCTCCTGCATTTTGCAATACATTTGGACTGGAAGATCTATGTAATCACTCATCCACTTCATTCATCTGTATTCTGTGTTTCCTAATACTCCATCGAAGAGGTGGATTCTCTCCTCATAAACCCATCACTCAAAATTACTATGTTCTTCCATCCAGGAATCATCAGTGTTACCATTAATAGTAATGAGAAGACAGCCAGTCACCTCACTGAGACCAGTTCTTGGCTTAGTGAACCTTATGGTTTGCATAATAGGTTCTGTAGGCTTGATTCTCCATTGCTTTCACCTTGAGTAGCCACCCAAGCCCATATAATATGAGTGTTCAGAATGATCTGATTTAGCATCCAGTCAGGATAAATGTCAAGGAATGCAGGGCAGTGTGGAATCAAATGTTTCTGATTTCAGTGAAAATGAAGAATGTTTTTTCTGGGTATAATTTCCTTGATAATCCTGTTTTGAGGTGCCATTCTTACTCAGGAACTAAGAGTATAAATAATTCAGATACTGCCCTTCATAATTGTATAATGCAGCATGTTTTACATATTCTTAACTAGAGTATAACCACCATCGTCTTTTTCTGTGTAGTATTAATTCACCACTGCTGCTATAGCGGGCAAATACCTTGCACTATCGCAGAGCACCTCACTGGCTAGCTAAAGAAGATAGCCACAAACTAACTTACTAATTTTGTTGATCTCAAGATATTTCAGCCCAATAGGATTTCACAAAGGAAGCAAACACAAATTGCACTGTAGTATGAAAAACATCCAGGCAGTATTTTCATGGTTATGGCTAGGTTCATACTAGCAGTCCTTAGTCCTCAACCAGGTTTTGGTTTTGGAATTTTCAGGGAGTCAGTAGACAGAAGAACCTGTGAGTTCCTATTAGCTGTTACAAGTCCCACATTGCTCTCTAATTAGCAAGTAAATAACAGTGATGGAGACCAAGAGGACCACAATTCACAGCGAGTGTTTTTGTGAGACAACAGTAATGAACTCTCTCTTTTGAGGTGCATTAGCGATGCAGTTTCATTACTTGCTGACTGTACCCTAAGCTGCAAATTAATTTCTTTTGTTCCAGATGCAGTTAGCCATGTACCCATGTGTCAGCTATCTTGAGAATGTAACTGAATTAGGTGCTGCTGGTGAGGAACGCCTCTCCAGTTTTCATAGCAGCTGACCCATCACGTACACTAAATGGAGTTCAGTTGTTCTTTGGACAGAGGCAGAGTAAATTAAATTGGTCAGATTAAAGTAGACTGCTGCTAGTAATGCATTTCATGGGTGCCTCCTGCTCTCTGTCTGACTTGGTTTCTGTGAGGCTGCTGCATATAGAACACTCAGAAAAGACAATTTTATATATTTGAAAGGAGAAAAATCATAGCCTGAAATAGGACATTCTTTCTTTCTAACTGACAAGCAATATCATAAAGGCAGCTGCTGGGAGCATAGCATGTCTGTCAAAATGTAAATGTTTGTGACTGAAACACCCTTCTGCAAAGATACAGCACCTACCTCTTCAAAGGAGCTTCTTTGAAACAAAACTGTACAGATATCATACCTCATTGTTGAAGAGCATATAAGTGAGCCTTTAAAGCTATATCCCGTGATTTCCTTAGGATTTATGGTAGATCATATTCCAGGATATGTTATTTTTAGTGCAAATTACTACAAAGTTTGTTTAAAAGGTGTCTAGATGCAGTGAACCTGAATGGAGTCCCTACCTTCCCCCAAAACACCACCAGGATGGAAATATTTTTACTAACAACCTGATCCTCCCTTTCAGAAAATTGGCTGGTGCAGATTCTCTCTAGATGGCAGTGGAGCTCTTTCAATGACGGATCTGCTTCCTTCCCCCACCCTCTTTCCATTTCTTCTAGAGACTCATTTCCAGCTGTACTGCACTATGATTTAACAGGGCTTTGATGCTGTAAGATGTTGGCGGGCACAAATCAGACTTTTTTTTTCTAAAAGGATAATATACTGCTTTTTCAAAGTCAATTAACACTTAGGGCAAATGAAATGGGGAGAGCTAAAGGTCAATTACTAAAGGATGGCCACAAAAACCTTTCTGGTTTACACAGCTTTCATCGAGGGATTGCAGATCACTGGGAAAAGAAAGGAAATAGCAATTAGCTCATTTCATTTCTTGATGGTTACCAATAAGATGGTTTAATACAGTTTATCTGTTTTATTTTCAATCAAGTGTGACTGGTGCTAATAATCATTCTGACCAACCTGAGACCATATTGTTTCAAGGCATTGTACCATCATCACAGTAGCTGTGAGACTGTTGTGGCAATTTATGCACCAGGCAAATGTTAGCACAGAGAATAGCATTAAAACTTCAGGTTTGGAGTGCACTTAATAAGCTTTATGTGTAAAAGAAATATTGTGGCTGGGCAGTCCAGCCATTAAACAAACAAGGGCATGAAAGAGATGAAGTGAGTGCTATTTTTACCATCATTCATCATCCTGTTTAAAACAAGCAGGTAAGTTAAAACTTGGCCTTTGGAGTTATGTGGTGTTGATTCATTGGCTTACCAGATGCTGACTTTTCATGTCATGACTGTGACGCTGTTTTACAGGTGAACTGCTATGGATATAAAGATGTAATCAGACAGGGCTCCAGTGCTGCTTGGACATATCAGCCTTCATGTTACTCGTGTGAGTCACTCTGGCATCAGTGAGGCAACTCCCCAGTGTAAAGTACAAGCAATGTCTAAATCCTTTTGAGATGTGTGGCATGTTTGGAAAAGGGAGATTCATGTCAAGAGAGCATACAGCTTAAACAAACCTGCAACAAAAATAAAAATAACCCCAAATTAAAGGACCATTTATAACAAAATGAGGTAGCAGATTACTGTCTGTCAGTTTAATGGTGACTATACATGAAAATGGCCAGACCTGACTTGAATCTGTGCTTTCCGCTTGCCTTTTGTGTGTCAAACAGCTTTCCAGGCAAGTCTCACACTTAAGATTGCAGTCACAGTTCATTTCTATCTTTTTTAAAATAACTCTGCTGAGTTTAATAACCTTTTCCTTTTTGAATAAGGAGTTTCTGTTTGCAGTCACATGAAAAGAAGAAAAGGCCAGTGCTACAGGCAGCAGGAGATTATTTCATGCCTACCTACTCAAAGAGGGTTTTACAAGAGCACAAGGGCCAGGCAAAGCACATAATGAGCAAACTCTTGTGAGGTAAATTATTATTTGGGATTCTGAATGGGCCCTTAATGTGTGTGGGAAACTCTACTGCCAACTAGTTGTGTGTGGCACTTGACTTGCAGGTAAGTAGCGACTTATCTGATAGCTGTCATCCCCGCCTCATTTCACTGTCTGAGGCAGCAGGGAAAGGAAGAAAAAAAGTGCTGGACCTAGAAGTCACGCTCCCTTGTTTGCTGCCTGTGTCAGAGAGACAGACCTCTTTCTAGCCATGATTGTGTGTGTGTAGTTGTCGTGTTTTAACCCCAGCCGGCAACTAAGCCCCACACAGCTGCTCGCTCACTCCCCCCTGGTGGGATGGGGGAGAGAAGCAGAAGGGTAAAAGTGAGAAAACTCGTGGGTTGAGATAAAGACAGTTTCATAGGGAAAGCAAAAGCCGTGCACACAAGCAAAGCAGAGCAAGGAATTCATTCACTCCTTCCCATGGGCAGGCAGGTGTTCAGCCATCTCCAGGAAAGCAGGGCTCCATCACGCGTAACGGTGACTTGGGAAGACAAACGCCATCACTCCGAATGTCCCCCCTTCCTTCTTCTTCCCCAGCTTTATATGCTGAGCATGATGCCATATGGTATGGAATGTCCCTTTGGCCAGTTGGGGTCAGCTGTCCCAGCTGTGTCCCCTCCCAGCTTCTTGTGCCCCCCAGCTCCTGGCTGGTGGGGTGGGGTGAGAGGCAGAAAAGGCCTTGGCTCTGTGTAAGCGCTGCTCAGCAGTAACGGAAACATCCCTGTGTTATCAACACTGCTTCCAGCACAAACCCAAACCATAGCCCCATACTAGCTACTATGAAGAAAATTAACTCTACCCCAGCCAAACCAGCACAGTAGTGCACTAATTGTCTGCTTCCACCTACAGGCAGGCAGCAATCTTTGTCTTTTTGGTTTGAAAAGCTCAGCAGCCCAGCTCTTGAACAACAGGCACTGAGGCACAGTGCCTAATTTGTTTCCTTGTGTTTACAAAGGGAGTGAGGATCAAATGTGGAGCTCTTGTTCCTCAGCTACAGACTATATCCCACTTTAGGGATATATGTAAACTTTTTTTATGGCAGTGACTGTAGTGTAGTGACAACTTGAGCTAACTGGGGAGTACAGAGGCTGCAGGTACATTTGCATTGCACAGCCCAATCCAAAGTGAGATGTTCCGCTTGAAAAGATGGCAGCTCCACGTTTGCAGTGTTTTCCCTGAACTGATGCTGTTGGAAAGCTGAGAGGTAGCTACTGTATCTTTCTGGGGAACTGTAGCATGTAGGGCTATTTTGGTGGTGTGTCTGCAGTAGCAAAACACTTGACCAAGGGCAGGTTTTATAGCACATGCTAAGCTATGTACAGGTGTGGGGTCATGCCTAGGTTACATCTTACTCTGATGTTCATGTTTCTCTGGCCATGTCCATTTATTTTGCAAAAGATTTTGTTGAGGCAGAAAACAAGGTTTCAGGATATTTGTTCAGAGTGCTGAAGCACGTTCACATCAGTTGTACTGTGCCTACATATGATCTGCATATGTATCATAACTCAGTGCAAGGGTCACATGGGATGAAGAATACACATGTATCTTTTTGCCCAGGAAAAATGCCAGCTCTGCTGAGGTTGCCTCAGGTTTGTTACTGTAATGACCCTAGAGCAATTTTGGGGAACAGTCCTCAGGGTGTGAACCATTTCACCATGGTATCTGTTTTGTTGGCCACATGTTGAGGAGCAAGAAATTCCAGCAGAGTGTGTCTGTAGATATACATGCAGGGAGATACATTTTCCCACAACTAGCAGCATTGTGAGACTGACTCCCCTCCCTCCCTTTTTTGGACTTATTTTGTTCTCTGTTGAATGAGATAAGATCTATACTATGCTATTAAAGAAAAAGGAAATTTGGATGCAACTTTTGTTTTCACAGCTTTGAATTGGTAAGCTTGTGAGAACAGCTGTTCTTTATTTCAGCAAAATCAGGAAATGCAGAGATGAGCAACAATAAAAAAAACCCTGGGTGATCAAAACCAGTCCCTAAAGCTTTGTTTGTGTATACTGTCTTTGCATCTGAGCCAGCATCCGTTGAAATCAATGATACCTCCTTTTCTTTGTTGTTGATGGAAACAGCTTCAGGCAAAATTGGCAAGGTATGTTAGACCACAGTTTCCCAGTGTGTTATGTTTTAGGGAACCCACTCTCCCACCAGCATATATAGTGTGCAATCCATTGTTTTACATGGAGTAAGCAAGTGAGAAATAGATATACTGCAAGCTTTTAAATTATTTTGTTTTAGTGTATGGATTTAGCAAATATTTTTGAAATATATTTTCAATACATCTTCATCTAAACCTTGCAAGCTAGAAAAAAAAAATAGATTAGTTCTAGTTCTCTGCAATAGTAAGTCTCTTTAAAAAAGTGAAACCTTTCCTTATGAGCTGATGTCATGGTTCATTTCAAGCAATCTACCTGAATAGATGCATAAAAAACAGGACGGCATGTGGCCATTGCCATTTAAGACTCTTCATGGTCCTACTTGTGAGCCACTCAGATCAGTCAGAACCTTTCAGAAAACATGCATTTTATTCTGAAATCCAAATGATCAGGTAGCTGGAGAGAAGTGATTTATGAGAAAAGATTAAAGTCTCCCAAGAGTCAGTCAGTAATGCATTTGCACTCTTCACTGCTTTGATCGCTGTTGATAGTAGGGCCAGAGCTATGAATGTGTGTTTACTGGATATTTCTGGTATTTCAGTGTTTCCAGTGGATGGTAAGGAGAGTAACAAAAGTTAATTTAAAATAACAGAATTAATATTTCATGCCTTTTAATTTGATAGAGAAGTTTTTGTGAGATTGACAAGACTCACTAATTCGTCTGCTCTTCTGGTTGGAAGATATGACTTTTATTTTCATTCAGGCTATGGAAGAAATAACATTTTGGTTTCTTGACTTCCTTGGACTCTGGTCTCTTGTGCCTCTTGCCTATTACAAGTCGGGTTTGGATTATTGGAAATTATTTTCTGGGTCTTTTGTTAGACACTGGGCTAATGTGACAAGGTCAATAGGAATAAAAAAAAAAAAAGCACAGAATTAGTATCTGTTTTACTCATCCTTTGTGTAGCTAAGAAGATAATTCAAAAGGCCTGTGAAGGTCTGTCTTTCTGGAATGAAAAAAAACATGGCATGAGGATAAGGAAGTCTAATCACCTGTCCTAATGCCATTTCTCTGTCATCTTGTAGCTAGAAGGAAGTCTTAGGGTATCAGAAACCACATGGAAGCATGATATGTTATGAGCTGCACTGGCTTTGTCAGGACTGGGAATATTCATATACATTCTCAGTCTTTACTTTCCTTTTCATGTAGAAAGACCCTGAAGGGTGGTTCTTCAGGAAGCTGTAGCTATAGGAGTCTGAGGCGGTGCAGCTTTGAGGGAGGAGGTAGAGAACATCATGAACTTCAAGTGGCAGGTGTGTTTGTGGAGGAGGCTCCCTGATAGAAAGCTTATCGTAGTCTCCTTTCCTTGGACAGATCTACAAAAAAGAAAGGAGGGACTGTTTTTTTTACATTTTTCTTTTTAAGCTGTTTTGCAGACCAACCTGAAAAGGAGAAGGGAAGAAGCTGCGATAGAGATCTTCACCAATGGGAAATTTAACTGAAATAGTTTGTCAGCCTCATCGGATGCAACAGCCAACAGACTGTGGTTATCTGTACAGGATTTGAATACTAAAGGGGTGCTAAAGATCCTTATCCACTATGAAATAGTATTTGAATAAATATAAGCTGCTTCTTTGGTTCAAGCCAGCCCCAGAAATGGCTGCTTACCCATGTGGAAAAAAACTCTTGATGTATGTATTTGTCCTGTAACCAAGAGATCCCTAAAATACTGTTGGAATTTGGAGCAATTAGTTAATCACAAAATTGAGTTCACTGTGAGCCAACATTTTAACATAGCCCGAGTTTCATGTGCTTCAGAAGTGAAATAAAACCCCACCCTATTCTGTTCCCAGTGTCAGACTCAGAACAGTCATTGCCATTCTTGCTCATGGAAAGATATAATTCAAACAAAGTCTTATTTTGCAGTTCCTGAGGGAAGGAGTAATACTCAGGTTTTACTTTTTAATGTTGTTTTCATTGATGCTTTAATTCAAGTGCTGATTAAGCAGCACATATTGAATGATGCTGAATTTCTCTTATGTAATTCATATGGTATTTAAATCACATTTCCTATGGAATGAGTTTTAAGCAGGGGATTTAACCATACCTTCCTTTTCAAGCAGAAACAGTTTGATTTTCTGAGGGTGTAATATTACGTTCTCACACTGCTGAAGAAATGATCAATGACCTTCTTTCTTGACACACTAGAAAATCTGGGAGATAGTCCATTTGTGTTACTCTGGGTTGAGTGTTACATGTTTCATCATGTGATTCTAAACCTTTTTATTAAAAGGAGGAGCTTTTTTCTTCTTTTTTTTTATACCGTAAGGAGTGATGTGCAAGAGAATATAGAGTGTGTCAGAATCCTTTCAGATTCATCATTTCAATATTTTCTTCTGCTACAATGGTTTAATTAGAGTAGTCTTCTTTTGGTAAGGGCTTTTGTATATCTTTAATGAAACTGAAGAGCATGAAATGTGGTTTCCCTGCTTTTAAATGAAGCCACTTTTAGAGAAATAAAATGAGAAATGAAGAAATTGTTGAAGTCACAGTGCATGAAATTAAGAGAGCCCTGACTATATTGGCAACAAGTTTTTTCTTTAGTATTTTGATGACCATATAGCTAAGTGGTTATGGGCTAATTGTGAAGAGATTTTCTTGGTTTGGTTCATATCCCTTTGACAGTTATATTGGCTTCAGGTTCATTTGAGCAATTGATGGTCCCAATCCTGCAGTTATCTTGAGGCAGGTGGAGCTTTGTGCTCTGGTAGAGCCTCATTGGCTCCAGCTAGGTCTTCTGTGTATAGAAGTTGTGCTTGCAGGCAGGTACATTGAAATCAACAGGGCTCTGCACAGACCTGTGTCTTTTCCTGGATACAAAAAGTTGCAGAATTGGAGCCATTGTTAGGATTTTTGAAGTTGTTCAATGTAGTTGCAAGTTCCCAGTCCTCTGTGAAAAATCTAGTCCAATGCAGTGCGGTGAGTTAACCTTGGCTAAGGGCCAAACACCCACCCAGCCGCTCTCTCACTGCTCCTCCTCAGCAGGAGAGGAGGAGAAAACAAATAGGACTTAGCAGTTACTGTTGCAGGCAAAACAGACTCAACTTGAGGAAGAGTAATTTATTGCCAATTAAAATAGATAAGAGTAGTGATACAGAAAGACAAACATTAAAACAATGCCTGTCTTCCCACCCTCTCCCAAGCTCATCTTTACTCCTTTACTTTCTCTGCCCCCACCAAGCTGCGCAGGGTGATGAGAGGGTATGTCATGCTCTGAAAATTTTCCTTTTGGAAGTACATCCCATGAAGAAATCTGCTTGTTCTGAAGCAAGTTGACATTTCTGTCTAAAAGAAAGATTGTTTTTAAATAATAAAGAATTCTCTTTTTTTTTGGCTCCAAAGCAGACTTGCCCAAAAATGCTCATTATGGCAGTTTTCTTCTGCAAATTGCACTTTCATCTAAATCAAAATGTTTCACAGAAATTTGCCATTTTGAATTAAAAAAACTTTTCTAAAAGTAAACACTCAAATTGAAATTGCATGTTACTTACACATTTTGTATTAGAAATCAAGTTAGCCTCTAGGAGCATGTGCTTAATACCCCATAAACAGTGGCATGCAGGACTTTGTGGCCAGCCGGTGTGCTGAGTACAGTAGTACTGTCGTAGAAGATGGTTTCTTGTGTGCTTTCTTTGCTGCCACTAAGTCGTGGGACACACCGCAAACCACAGAAC
The DNA here is from genome assembly GCF_034638445.1 of Ciconia boyciana. Classification (NCBI taxonomy): domain Eukaryota; kingdom Metazoa; phylum Chordata; class Aves; order Ciconiiformes; family Ciconiidae; genus Ciconia; species Ciconia boyciana. Next base: position 75,597,044 of record NC_132938.1, on the reverse strand, counting down.
ACCTTCAATATCTTCTAGCAAACTTTAGGCTCTTCCAGGGCTTCTGGAGACTCAAAAGATGACAAAATCCTGCAGGAAAAAGGGAGGAGAGAGAAACTACATTAACTAAAAAAAGCTGAGGCTTTAAAAAAAGTGGGAGAGTAAAATAAATCAAAATTCAATAGGGTTAACAGTGAGAAAGGGAAATTAAACATTCTGAGAGTCTAAAACAAAGATACAGTAAATTTCAAAATGCTACCTTTTTGGACTCTTTTGAAAATGTTATTTTTTAAAATGGAACAGAAGTTCTGATTTTGCACCACAAAAAAACCCCCAAGAGATGTTTTAATGAATAGAGTCCTAATTTTGAATGAGTATTCATCAGAACAGATCAGTATTCTACCATTTTTGCTAAATAGGACATTTCCTTTAAAAGCACATTGACAGGTGTCAGCTTCTTTTGAATTGTGGAATTTCCCCATTCATTTTCAGTTTTGCGTGTGTCTCTGAGCACTGTTTCAGTAACCTAAAAGACAAGGTTCATATTCTTGATCACAGTAAAATTGTGATTCAGCAATGCATGGTATTAGCAATGTCCTTATGCTGCTGTTGAACTTTACATATAGACCGACTGACTTCAGTGGGACTACAGTGCTGTGCTGATTTGGGATCTAAATCGGCACAGTTTCCCTGAAGGCAAAGGAGATGTATTGATTTAACCAACTGAAGATCTGGCCTCACATGAACACAATCTTATATACTTAAATAAAAATTCAGTGCCTCTTCTGGTTTTCTAATGGTTTTAAATCTATATCTGCAGTAACTGCTGTATGATAACATATTTGATCGGCATTCAGCATAAGAAAGCTTGCAAGCTTCGAATGCTCATAAGCCAGTTCTATATTGTTTTAGTGGGGAAGATGAGAAAAGACCAACTTTTCTTGATGAGGGTGGAGTAGGAATCCATGAGGTACATTAAGAACTTAGCAGAGAAGAATATTATTTGGTCAGGTAGTTTAAACTGTTAGCAGTGTAAGCTTGACTGTGTGTGGTGACTAAATGGCAAATCATTAACCCCTGTCAAAAATGCTCAGTTTTTTTCCCTGTCTTGGAAATTAAGGATCAATTCATGTAACTGAAAAATGATGGTAAATCAGGAGTACTGATGCATGAGAATGGAAAGAATTGTTTGTGGTTTTCATGAGAAGATTGCCAGTTTGCAGGATTTAAATTGCATGCAAACTGGTTTTTACATCTCTAATTGAAAATGTGTTGTCTTTAGGGAGGGTTGACTTGACATTGACAAACTTCAACAGAATACAAAGACATAGAAATGGGCTTGTGCTTGCCTTGAAAGTGATTCACTGGCTCATCCCGTGATGTTCCTTTTATTCCTAGGAATGCTGTAGGATGCTAAATTTACTTCTGCGTGAGACTAAAGGTGCTAGTTACACAGCAGTGGTAAGAGGTGTTGAAGCACAAACAGGCCATGCAGAAAGACTTTGATTTCCAAAATAAAAATCTTTTATTTTTGAGATTAAAACAAGTACAAAGGATGATTTTGAAGTGATGGTGTTCATGAAGTTTTCTTTTTAATGTATAAAGTTCATTCTAGAGCAGACACAAGATGTTCTATAGGTTTTATTATTTAAAACTTGATACTCATTAGACTAGGAGGTCTATATGCATTTAGGAGAGCTTCATCCTGTATAGACATAATTTGGGAATCTTATCTCATTTTTTTTAGGTGATACAGCAATGTGTATTACTCGTATTTATTAAAATACAATATGTATTGCTAAATAATGGACTTTTTCTGCAGTTTTTTTTCAAGGTTCCTGTATCTTTTTCTTTCTAAAAATTGTACATCATGGTGTTGTTATTTTTTAAATATCTAAAGGACAGGATTGGATTTCTTCTATACCTGTTAGGATCACTTGTTTTTTTAAGAGGAATCATTGCTAGGTGATATAAGATGGTGTAGTTTCTAGGAGCTGAACATTTTGTCAATAAAAGTCAAGGCATGATATAAGAAGATAAGGAAGATAGTGTGAATTCTAAAAAAAGGGTGCTGTTAGCTCAAGGACATTGTCCTTTCGATATGGCTAAACCAAGACTGAGTTGGCTTTCCTGAAGCTGGCTTTGAACAGAGACAAAATTTGCTTGCATTTGTCTTTAGCTGCCTGTGAAGATGTTCTTATTTTTATTGAAACTATATGCTTTGGTACATATTATGTTGCTGCTAAATGTATGTTAGACTAATTTTCTTGCTCTAGATATTTAATAAAAATAATGCAAAATTACATATTGATGTTAACTTTATTCAAAATGACGCTAAAAGCACAACTGGAATATGGTAACTAGTAATGTATAGCACATTTAATTTGTGAGGCTACAGGTTTACAGCAGAGCTGCATTCTGCAGTATGCTGAACGTAGAGTATAGAGCAAATACATTTGCAAGCATTGATACAATGTTCTTAAGAAAACAGAGTAAAGCATATTATTTCATTGCAAAACTGCTTTATACAGACAAGCCAATTATAGAAACTAGTTCAACAAAAGGTTTAGTGAATGTTCATCATAAGAGAAGCATACCATTGATAGTCTCTCCTAGCCTGGAGGCTGGAGATGCAAGAATGACTTTCTGTTCTATTTCGCCCACTCAGTTCTCTTCTATTTATATGAGAAAGACAGGAGATCAGCTAGAAATTACAACGTAACCTGTATTTTCAAGTGGCAGTTTTTGAGAAGTGAACATCAATAACATGTTGTAAGAGACTGTGAGACGATATGGGTTTATAGGGGCTTCTAGAGAACTTTTGTAATGGAGATGTGTTTCCTGACCGTAATCTTGAAATTTACATCGCCTGTTTAATCATCTTGTCTGTCTCTCTTCTGAAAAGGGATAGAAATGAATGTAGATATAGCAGGTTGTCCTGGTTTTGGCTGGGATAGAGTTAATTTTCTTCCTAGTAGCTGGTATAGTGCTGCGTTTTGGATTTAGCATGAGAATAATGTTGATAGCACACTGATGTTTTAGTTGTTGCTAAGCAGTGCTTATACTAAATCAAGGACTTTTCAGCTTCCCCTGCTCTGCTGGGTGCACAAGAAGCTGGGAGGGGGCACAGCCAGGACAGCTGACCCCAACTGGCCCAAGGGCTATTCCAGACCATATGGCGTCATGCTCAGTATAGAAACTGGGGGAGTTGGCCGGGGGGGAGCGATCGTTGCTCGGGGACGGGCTGGGCATGGGTCAGCGGGTGGTGAGCAATTGCATTGTGCATCACTTATTTTGTACATTCTTTAATCATCATCATCATTATTATTATTATTTTGTCTTCCTTTGCTGTCCTATTAACTGCTGTCCTATCTCAACCCCGATTTTTTTTTTTTTTTCCCCAATTCTCTCCCCCATCCCACCAGGGTGGCGGGGAGGGTGAGCGAGCGGCTGTGTGGTGCTTACTTGCAGGCTGGGGTTAAACCACGACACAGATCCATAACAAATAATAACGTATGGCTGGTTGCTCAACACATGTGTTTTCATCGGATTGTATTTGAGCATGAATGAGAGGGTTATTTATGCCTAGTCTAAAATAAATTTGCATTTATGAATTGGCAGAAACAGTTGTATTCTCTGGATGACTGTTAAAGTGCCTGGTACACCACCAAGGACTTCAGTGACTAAGCTGTCAGTGGATATTATTATTAAATCCTAAGGACTAAAAAGCCTCAAAGAACCTTGTTATAGTTTTATGAAGATTAGATTTTTGTCATCTTTACCTGAACTGGGTTTCACCTTACTCTGTGTGGAATCCTCTGATTTCTTAGTTTGCTCACAGAGTGAGTGTCTCTGAAGTATGAGTAGCCCTTAGGTTAAACATACCTTATTACTATAGTCTGAGCTTGGCCCTTGACCCTCACCCCTTCCCCCTGCCCAAGAAACTGCAGTTTTTCATCTAGCTTTAGATCATGAAGAAAAAGAAGGGCAAATTTCTACAGCAGAGCACCTTGCTTTGTTCGAGTAGCATGTTCTGAACGCATTGATTGTGGTCATTAAGCCAAAGAAAAAAGAGAAGTCATTGCAATAATACTGTGTATTTCAAAACATTACTTAAAATGTTCAATATGCATGTAAAGAATATGTAAGTGTATTATATTATTTCATGTTGTAATATCTTAGTGTGAGTAGAGGTGCTCCTCTGAAGTGAAAAATTATTAGAAAAGGCACTTTCTGACTGTGTAAAGAAGTTTATTTTAAAAATAAGAATACAGCTGCAAATAGACTGTCTGCCAGCCTCTCACAGAGGAACCAGGCATGTGACAGGGCTCCATACTGTAAAACAAAACAAAACAAAACACAGCAGAATGCATTCCATCATTTGAAAGAATGGGGCTTTTTTGCATTTATGTGTAATTTCAAAGTACAGTTAGGGAAAAGAATGCCTTGATTTGGCCAAAGGTGATAACCCAAAGATTAACATTTTTCTTCTTCCTTAAAGCTCTTGCACAGCAAGCAAAGGAAAAGAGATTTTCTGTGAATATATGAAATGTCACATGAGGCAAAACTTAAGATTTTCATTATATTTATCTAAATGATCTTTATACAAATTGGGAATAATTTATACCTAAAATAATAGGTAATAAAATTTTTGTTGTTTCTTCAGGTAATATCCATCATTTCAGAGAACTGGAGTAGTTTCAGAAAAAAAACAGCCAACAACAAACAAACGAAGAAAGCACTCTTTGTAGCTGCAGTTTTGGTGCACACACAATCTGAACATTTCAGTGCCTGCAAGAGGGAATGACAGATTGGCTCTTAAAGAACAACTGTATGTTAACTTTTCATTCTTTCTAGCCACACATGCAACCTCAAATTAAAGCTCCTGTATATCTGCATGCAGCCTGGGTAGGATATTTAAAAGCACTTCTCATTGGCCTTCATGTGTTCTGGTGGTTTCAGATGAACCTTTACAGTGGATTTAGTGGAAGCAGAAGCTTCCCAGAACAGTTAGTAAGCCTGACTACTTTTTACACTTGCTCTTTTATTTTACATTTCAACAAAAAAAGCCGAAATCTGGCCAAATAAAATAAATCTGCTTATTGGAAGTCAATTTTCGTAAAATAATCCCTTTAGTAAAATAACTACCAGAATACTTTGCACATATCAGAATGGTAAAATAAAGGTGATGCAGCTTTATATCAATATTAACATTTCATTGATATGGTCTCCCTGCACCTACAGATTTACTATAAAGCATGCTCATCACATATAACAGTTTTTTATCATCTAAATAATATTGTAAGAGCTTTCTAGACTCCAAGGTGTTGATTTTGGTGAGGGCCTTACTTTGTATAAAACTGTTTGCTTTTTCTAAAGTATCCTGTTTATGGGACCGTTGCCAAGAAGGGAGAGCTCAAGAAATCCCTGTAACACCTTTGGATGAAATGGACACTGAAAAAAAGTAAAGAGAAAGGATGAAGCCCATCAGTCCCCAGATGGGATTCCCTTCCCTTACATCTGAAAGAAAACATTGTCTTTCTGGAGGTAAGAATTAACTGCGTGCTACTTCTTTCCCATTCCATTTGAAATAGTAATACAGCCCTTTGACTTTTTACTTTGGCATATCTTCAGTTAGGTATACACTTTTTTAGCTTCTTTGAAAAATAACTTGTGTAACTCAGAGGTTTTCCTGGACATTATTTTTCAAAAATGGCACTAGGTTCTTAGAAGCTTTTTACTTAGAGTTGTTTGGGACTTGTTGAGGTTAATAAAAAAAAAGAGTCTGAAAGTATCAGGTAGTCACTTGTTTACTCTTCTTAGGCTGTTTGGGAAAAGCATATGATTTACTTTCTATTGGAGACTCTTTATATGTACGCCATGTTATACGTTAGCTGATGCCTAATATAGCATGTTAAAAAGCGAGTCTGTATTACTTTATCTCAGCTTCTAGATTCAGCAAATTAATTTTAATGCATGTCATGTAGACTATGAACCTTTAAGTGAAAGTACATTTCAGATACAGAAAAAAAATCAGGCTAGTAATTAGAACCCAACTTTCCTTGCATTGACAGCAGCCAAGTCATTTATTAAGTCAATGTAGCAAAGTAACACGGCAACATCACACTTGATTGAAATCTTGGCCAAGTCTGACAGATGTTTTCAACTCATTGTCAATCTCAAGTATGTTTTAATGAGTTTCAAGTGGCTGGAGCTCCCCTCTGCAGATGCCACTGTTACTGAAACCGTGAAAAGAATCTTTAGGGCAATGACAGCATGGAAAATTCTTTTGAGTAAGTGGCATGTCAGAAGAAATCCTAACTAGCAGCACAAGAGCTGTTCCTGAGGATGATCCTCACCTTTTGAGTATGTTGAGCTTGTGCAAAATCAGTTAGGGGTTTAGGTGAATACCCCAAATTCTCCAAGCATTTGATTCTCGAAAATAAAGGTGACATTTTGGAAGAGAGAATTATTCCATGGTTACTGATTATTCCTGTTTCCACATTACCCAGAAAAAAAAGTGTGGAGCAATCAATTTTTCTGCTTACAGTTCTGGGCCTGGCTAGGAGTCAGAAGAACAAAAGCATATCAGAATAGAAACAACAACAAATATTTTATATTGGGCTGAGCAGAAATGATGGTGACTCTTTAACTGCAGTAGTATGATAGATTCAAACTGGATCAAATACAAAGCTGCTGATTGTAGCACTTATCTAGTTGGACAGTGGTTGTGCACTGCAGAGCAGATAAGTGGGATGACTGAGAAAAAGAGACTGAGATACAAGGGATGCCTAAGGTGGCAGTCCATTTAATTCTTCAGTTTGATAAGGTTTATTAAGTTCTTTGCTGGGCAACAGACCAAACTGATGTAAAATGAATTTTGGGCAAACCAAGTTTTGGTAGGTTGCCATATGAATAACGTAGACCTACCTAAAAATTGGTGAAGTGTCAAGTGACTGATTGAGACTTTTCATGACAATGTTCTCTTCATTTTCCATCTGCCCAAATGAATCTGTTTGCTTGTTCTTCCTAGCTCTTTCTTCTTTTTATGCACAACATTTGCAATGTTAGAAGTCTAGTATGTACTAGAATACATTTTAATATTTAGATGTATTTAGAATTGAATAAAGTGACAAGAAACCAGTTAATATGGAGAATGGATAAGTTCTTTTCATCCTACTTAAAAAATTAGACAAGAGCAGTTTTATCCCTGAGTGGATGATAAATTCTGAACACAACTCATCATTATCTTCATTGGTCAGTTGGATGTAAGCAGCATTATGTCATTTAACTTATTTGTTAACAGCTGGACTGAAACACTGTTAAATTCCACAGTGAAGGGAAGTCTCAATATTTCAAGCTTAATCATACTAAAAATCATCCTGAACCAAAAACATGTCCTGGAAATTTGTCCTTTGGAAGTTTATTACTTTATCTGTCCATCACAGTAATAACTAAATTAATATATGTAGTTTTGAAATCAAAACTTTGTGGTTCAAGCACAAAGTTGGGTGGGTTTGTTTTTTTTTTTTTGGGGGGGTATAGTTTTTTGTTTATCCTTCGTTTTTTATCACCTTAGGAACCCAAGTGGGAGGTGAAAAACTCTCTTGATAGACAGAAGAAAATGTTTTGGAAGTATGAAGCTGTAGACTCTTTGTTAACATATTCTTTGATGACATATTTGTCAACATATTCTTTGTTGAAGCAGCATGTCAAATGGAGTTCAGTATTGCCCAATGTATAAAATTCAATTTTATGTAATGCTTGCTTGGAATTGAGCATGTTCCAAAACATCCTTTTAAAATGTAAATAACCTACTAAGTGTGCTAACTGAAAGCTTTGCCTGCTTTAATGACTCTGTATAATGTCAGGGCAAGAAAGACGGAATTAGCTGTGAAGAGAAACTGGCCAGAACATTTTCTGGTTTTAGGTTTTTTTGCTTTAAAAATCACACCATCTTTTATCTCTGGTTTACAATAGTTCCTGAATAAAATAATTTTTCAAAATCTTTTGCTGATACTAAAAACACACTAAAGCACTTTTTGAGACCCTATTTGAGTAAATGTCTGGGATGTACATAAAGTGGTAGTATATAGAAATTCAGAAGGAAACAACCCATACAGAAAAGACTTGGAAATGGGTTCTAGGTCTCCACATATATCAAGGAGAACTTGAATTTATCAAGGAATTTATTTTAGATTCTTAAATAACTAAACCGTGTTAGTATAGAAGGATATAATTTCTGAAATTATTTTATTTATTATTAGGTGATTTAACGTACAGATGCTTTTGGGACACCTATGAAAGTAAGGGCTTCCTTCTAATGAAAGGGTTTATTTGGCATATGTAAGAAGCAAAGGATTCACACTTTAATTATGTTTTGCACTGGTATCTGAATTTCATGTCTTGAAAAAATATGTTAAAAGTAGTGTTTCTGAATGATGAATCCAGAATTCCCTCTACAGCAGGGTCTAATGGACTCACCTGCCCAGAAAAGTATGCTTGCCTTAATCTCTGAGAACTGCATGGAAAACAACAATCAAAACCGATTTTGTGCTAACAAGTGCTCATCTCTGTTCTTTCAGAGTTTGAGTTAGGTGCTCCAATCCAGCATCACTGGAACTTGTACTTCTATCTCACTGCAGTACATGTGAAAATATAAGCCTTAAAACAGCTCTTAGAAAAATTCTTTGACAAGCAGAGAAACAAGTGAGATATCATAATTTCATTGACAAAACTGTTGCTCAAACCAACATCTTCAGGGATTTGGCCATTTGGCTGTTGCTTATGTCAAGCTTGTTGAAACTACGTAACTCCTTTTCGGGCCTTTCTTCTTCTTCCAGCTTTACTGTTATCATCTGATGCACACCCTATGGATGGCTGGGGAACATGAGAATGAGCAGTAGATGACCAGAGGTACTACATAAATCTATGAGACTTCCTTGCAGCCAATTACAATGGAGAAAATAAGTGAGTGCTGAAGTGGTTGTAGCGGGTTTGGAGGCGAGAGGACAAAGAGGGAAGAACTGTGATGTTTGGAGCAATTTTCTCGGTGCAATTGTGTGTACATAAAGCATGAAATGAAGCAAGTATGTATGTGTGTGTTCCACTTTCAAGGCTGTGGCTATCACGCTGGACTGTACAATGGGAAATTTTCCTGGCAGTGTGTCAAACCAAAGCTATGCTGATATGCTACTGTATAGTAATTAGTATCACCATTCTTAGGTAATCACAACCTGTCACAATCAAGTACACAACTTATTTACTTAACTTCAGTCCAAAGAAGAAAGGACAAATTTCCAACATTTTAAATCTGTTCCACTGTTCTCTTCATCTGTTCAAATTCCGTTAAGGTTACTGGAAAGTGTGTGTAAAAAATAAGCAAAGTTAACTTGCATTTTCACTACCTTAGTTCAAGAACAGGATATTCTGATTCAGTTACTGTGAAAGTAGATCTCTGAGAAATCCAGCATTAGAGATCTGGGTTCATGTTTTCATTGGAATAAACCAGACTTTGGATTTCAACTTATAAGAATGAAAATCAGGCATTTGCTTGAGAAGGCTCTGGTGCCTCTGAAACACATGTGCTGATTAGTACCCGTGTGTCACCAGCTGGAACTACTTAAGCTAGAGGGCACTTTGTATTCTTCCCCTCTCCATCAGTAATTGGCAAGTATATTTTCTGCCTACAATCAATTGCTTTTATATTCTGAGTAATATTTCTAAGTAAGAAGAAATATTACAGCAGCTAGAGAAGCTATTGATTTTAGGCAGAAAATGCCCTTTCCAAATGCCACTCCAAATGACTGAAATACAAAGAAAATCTGTGACATCACTAACATGGCCAATAAACCTGTCACTTGGCAAACCAAGGAATGAACACAAGTAAATGCGGTTCTTAATTTAGGTTCCGTATGAACCATGACATATAGACAAGGGAAGGATCAGATGGGGGCATCACATGCAAAGACCAGTCTGTTGAGCTAGTAAGTGAAAAAAGCCCAGATGTATATTGTATGAGAGCATCAGATGCTCTGTTTTGTTTTAGGAGAGAGATTGGAATAGCAAATATAACTTTCGCTGTCCTGAAGACCAAAAAGAGGTTAACAGTGCTCTTGCAGCCCACGGACAAGTATGCGTGTTGTGGTACAGTTCTAGATTCACAGATGATGTGGTTTCAGTCCTTGGTGTATTCACCTAGATGGCAGCCATCATGCAGAAATATCAAGATAAGTCTTTTAATAGATGTTTTTGTTCTGTAAGTCTTTATGTTATGGGGTTGCATTTGCAGGGGTCTTTCTGACTACCATGATCTGTATCTCCAATGATCCTTGTCAAGAATTTATTATTTTAGCTACTATTGGAAATGCAGAATGGAGAATAATGGAAGCAACTATCTTGGAGGTAATGTATCCAGTTGAGACCCTGCTCAGTTTAGTAGAGATCAAGAGAAGAGCCAATACGGTCTTCCAGTTACCTTTTTCATTGTTAAGTGCTTCAGTCATCTGTCCGGTTATAATGTATCTGTGTTATCATCCTGAAGAACTACATAGAATTTTTTTTTGTTTAGAAATTGTGCTCTGTGAAAGTTCTGGCAAAAGAAGAGGAGTGGGAGGAATTATTCCCATTTTTTTTTCTTCTGAAATATGAAAGGTTTTTGATCATCTTTTTGTGCTTGAGGAAAAAAGTTGCTTCCTAAGCTGAGGGACCAGCAGGTTCCAGACTAGTGATCTTAACTCTTTAGCCCCTCCCCTCTTTTTAAAAATTGCTGCTTCTTGAATTTTATAGTAGGGAGATCCATGAGCACCAGCCTGGTTTCCCTCTCTTCAGGTGGCACTGTGCTCTTGCTGAATATTTTATGAGTGATAAACAGAAATACACTAAGGATATTCAGTGAAGGAACTGCTGCATCAACCCCTGTCCATTCAGAGGAGTGAGAGAATAAATTGTGAATTTTGAGTCTCCTCTGTAATTTTAGCAAATCTCCCTGAGATGAGGTGCTTGGCAAAGATATGTTTCATTCATTGTCTCTGTTTTAGTTACTTGTGCATTTTATAAGATGGTCTTCAGTGTCACAAAGAGCATGGTTCTTCATGGTGCATTTTCTACACCTCCTTTCCAAGTTAATGTTAACAAACGTAACAAAAAACAGCCAGCACGTATATAGCATAGTATTATGTGTACTTTTTACCCAGACTGAAGCAAACTCGCATCATTTCATTTTTAAGTGCCCTCTAAGGTCACTGGGACTTCCAGGTTTCCTATGTCACTGGAGATCTGCATTGTTGTTGTCAGAGAGCACTAGTCTTTTTATTGCAACAGTACCACGTCTTAACGAACTGCCTCCAGAAGTCAAGGGGATTTAAGTCAACTGTTCCATCCAAAACCACCTTGGAATGTTGCCTGTGCAAGGCCTTTTTGGGCAGAACAGTGACTTTTACCCCCTTTACCGCTGGAGGCTGAAGGAGCTGCCTGTCCCTCCCCAGAGAGCATGTATCTAGGGTCACAAAGTTGTGAATTAGTGCAGTAGCTGGGTTAATACATCCCTTCTGATATGCGTTATTGAGTACCATCGTAGTTGTATACTGTGTCACTTCTTTGCACTGAAGTCACCGTAATTTTTTTTGTTTGACTGTATCTTTGTCTTCATAAATTTTCAAATTCTCTGTTTCTTTGATATCAGCTTCCAGCATTATAAGCATTCTTATTCTCAATGTTCTGTTAAATTAAATGTCAACAGGTGATGACTCATGCTTCACTAGTGCAATCTTTCACTTTATCATGCAAGATGTGCATTTTTTTACTCCAAAATTTAGTATTTAGTGACACTATTGAGGATTGTTATGAATTTATGGCTTCATGCCCAAACCTTCTGTACTTCTCTGAATAAAATGTAAACTCTAAACTGCAGCCTACTGCCAGATGTTACTGTAAATTTTATTCTGTGATGTAAATCCAAATTCCACAAAAAATCTGTTGCTATGTCAGCTCTAGTATCTTCTTCATGAACAGCAAAGGTGGAATTTCTAGTTAGCATTGTCTGCACAGGTGGCACTAGATGATTGGCATGGGAAGATGGAGCATCCATGAGCAACGATGTTGTTTTGTGATCCGTAAATGCTAGCAGGACTCTTGTGAGACTGAGCAACCAGGTAGTTAGCAGAGCTGGGTGGCTGCTCTGTTTGCTTCTGAGCAACCTCAGTGTGCCTGCTCCTGTGCTAGGCAAAGATCCTGTCCTCTAATGAGATGAACATTTCAGGTTTAGTTTTATTTTAGTCTTTAATCTGAGGCTGTTTTTTAAGAAGCCATGAGCTGCTGCAGATGCGAATGGCTTTAGGCATCTCATTAGAATCCCTTTTCAGTTTCCCACAGGTGGCTCCATGCTGTACTAAAACAACATGGGTACCTCTTACTGTGGAGTGTGTTTAAAGTTAGCTTGAAGGATCTGCCAGTCTAGAATTTAAAAAGTATGTCAACAGAGGAAGCCAGGCCCCCAGATATTAAACAGACTCAAAATACTGAGTGTTAAAGAAGTGAAATAGCCTGCCTTTCTTCTTTGGCTTTAAGTAATAGGCTCTTTGGAATGAGGTTAAAGTAACTCACTCAATATGGTAAGAACCTGTATATGACATTTCTTGCACCACAACCTTTGTTTGAAGCAGGAGGCTGATGAGCATTTGAATATGTGACCATCTTGCATGTGTAGGTTTTGGAGCTAAGAATTAATGATGTTTTATAACCTCAGTGGAGAGAGGCTTCAGTGGGCTGTGCTGAAAAACCCTCGTTTGATATTTGAAAATGGAACAGCCAAAGAAAGATTTTAAAAAAATTTGCTACAGGCTTCATCTTGCAGGCTTTCATAAAAAGGTGAGATGAAAGACAGCAGATGGATTTATCTTTTTACTTAGCAGCAAAACTACGAATCAGCTTCATATAAACAGATCTCTCAGCCAAATATAGCTTGACAGTAATTCTATAAGATTCATCAAGTCAAGGGAAGTGATTAGGTCTGATGCCATGAAATAATGTGAAGTAGGATATCTCATATGATTTCAATATTTCAGACGTGAGTCCATTAAATACAACTTTCTGATGAAAATGCTACACTGTGTTGCAACAATTTTCATCTTATTGTATTCTTTAGAATGCTGCATAATTCTTACACCTTTCAAATTCTCATTTCCAGTAATATTAAGCATTACTGAAACAATTTCCAGAGTGCAGATAATACTGTGACTTTCAACTTTTGTAAAATGGCAAAGGTGAATTTTTTAAGATTTTAAAACAGTTTTCTTGGATATTAGTCTAACGGGTATGTTTTACACATTCAGGCTGACAATATAATAGAGTCTTAAGCTGCAAAAGCTCCAGACAAAGCACATAGTGTAAGCTATTTAATGCGATGCACCACAGTCTTGCTTTCTTCGTTTTGTAATACCCAAAGGTGGGTCTGCACTGCCGTGAAATAAACTGAGGCATTTCCTGTTGCATCAAGGCTCTCAGATATAATTTATTCTAATGAACGCTGTCTAAGCTTCTAAAATGGCAAATTTCTACTTAATAACTTCTGAAAAAGCATGTTAAAATGTGCTTAAGTTCTCATGCAGTAAGTCATGTAGGCTCCTAACTCTCATTGACTTAGTAGGAATCAGATGCCTAAAATGCCTTTGTAGCTTTGACTTAACCTCTCTTACAGGATTTCACTACATATAGAATCCAGTAATAATGATTTACATAAGTCCTGTTTTTATAAGTGACTTAAAATCAATTTGAAAAAAAATATTTAGATGTCTTATAATAAATTTGCCTTCTCAAAATCACATAGGTACCTAAATCCTGTTGATTTTACTGGAAGTTAGGTAGCTAAATGCCTTCTGGATATGTTTACTTTTAGATTTTTCACATTAGTTATCAGTATATATTCAATAAGGGATGTGTGGAAGTGTTCTATTGCTTTGCTTACTTGTATCTTTCTCTTGTACTGTTTAAAGCACAGTGTATTTTTTTGGAAACATTTACAAGGTTTGTGTACTGTTTGATTCAGCTGTCATATGTCTTTGAAATGGTTAATGGATAACCCAAAGCACAGCACCAGAAGGGGATGTCCTTGTTGATGAGTCTGGAAGATCAGATCTGAACATGCAGCGTTGGGGAGTTGTGCTGCAAAATCTCATTTACACAAACAGATGGCAGGCAGAGATGGCTTGTGCACAAGAAGAGTACTGGGCAAGCCAAGGAAAGAACTGGCACTATAGCCTACAGAAATTAAGCTAGTTGTTAGAGTGCACAAACTCAGCAATCTGAGAAGTGCACAGTTGTAGGGGCTCTACCAGGCCTGTGTAAAGGTGGGTTTTGCTGATATTACATTGCTAAATCATGACTGTCCAACTTGAGGCTAATGACTGTGATTTAACAGGAAAGAAAAGGGTACCAAACCTGCCAGGTTCTCTGTAATTACACTGATCTCAAGCAGAGTGATGTCTTTCCTAGCTGTACTGAAGAATAAAAATCCAGAAGTTCTATAACGAGTATGAAATTTGTGAGCAAATGAATTGCATTAGTGATGTTGGCAGTGTCTTATGGAAGAGAATGATTAATAACAATCCTTCTTAGTGACCTCTTTCCCACTGCAAAAGAGCCTAAGTATATTTTTTAAGGGCAGGTTTAAAGCAAATTTCTCTGAGCCAGCTTCCAAACCAAGCATTTAGGGGAATGGTATTTTTCGAAGCAGATATCTCAGGTTAGATATCTAACTGTGTTGTTAGGCCCTTAATTGGAGTTCTCTTCTATAAGGGCTCCTGGGTGACTGCAGGAGTCACTCTGCTGGGAGCTCTTTGTAAAGCTAGGTGTAAGTGGCTCAATTTTCAGGCTTCACCTCTGCGAAAGAAGTCCTGCGCAATACGTAATGGATTAAATCCACTGAGCTCTGTTTAATAGGGTTCTAGGGACCTTCTTTAAGATCTTATAAAATTCTGGTAAAGAGTGAGAGAAAGCAAAATGCAAGAAAGAATGTAGCTTCCTTTGAATTCTTCCACATCAATTCACTGTTTTCAGAGTGGATTGCTTTAATGGCTTTATTTGGAGATGTTCCTAAGGATAACAGTGAAATGGGTTGCAGAATGTCTGCTTACTCTACCAGAAGGGTCTGTACTAATGTTTTTGCTGTTGGGTACAATTAAATAATCTGTTCAGAGTTTATCAGTTCTCTGGGCATTGTGTATTTATAAATCAGACAAGAGAGCTGCCTTCATGCTCGTGAGATGGTATTTCGTTAGAAGAGTGAGGGCTCAGCCATCTTGGGTTCCCATATATGTGTTGACTGGGCTGTAGAAAGTTGTTAAAATGACAGTCCCTAGATACGTCTAGTTGAAAGGTTCATTCAACTTACTGTGGGGCCTTTGACTCTGAAATGTGCAGTGTTGCTTGCCCTAAGAAGGAAGAAAAGGCAAAGGCAATTGCCATAAACTTGAATGCAGTATTAGGGTTGCACAGTTAAAATCACAGTAATATTAATGTTAAGGCTTTGATCAAAAGTTCATCTATGTATTTTACTCTGTTGATTGTTGTTAAAAGCACGCTTGGTACATTACTATGTAGTCAATGGCCAGCATAGTAATGAATACTGAATGCACCGTATAGATATGCTTCAAGTTTAAATTTTAGAAAATGTCCCAAATAATTTCTTTTAGAAGAAATCATGGCAGTTGTGGGTGAGCTTTGGTTTTTCTGGAGCATATTATGGGATACTTAATCCTGTGGTACACTGCTTAGCAATCCCATAATACTTCACTGCTTACGTTAAGTCTGCCTAAAGTCAGTCCTGGGCATGCTTAGAGCACTGCTGCATTCAGGGACTAAGATGTAAAGTTTAATGACAGCAGCAGCAGGAAAAGGGATACGTGCTTGGGTAACGTAACTCCTGCAAAGAAGGAAAGAACATAACAAATATGAAAAGGGGGAAGATCTTGGAGGCTATCGTGTACATTTTTCATTTAAGTCTAATGAATAATGCTAAAAGGAGACTGAGGCACTGAGCTTGTGTACTTCCCATGGAATAAGAAAGGCTGTTATTGAAAGAAATGCTATTGGCTACAGTAGGTAATGTATCCCAGCTCAGTAACATTAAATAAATCATATGCTTGCCTGATACACAGAGAAATAAGTAGGGGAAAGAGCTTCCGGAGAACTTGCACTACATAGTTAACAATGTTTTTATTTTATTAATCAGAAAACCACCCTTCTTTTCTACTCTTTAAAAATTATCTTACTAGCTAAACTCAGTCTCAAAATTTAAGTTTTAAAATTTTGTTTTTAAATTTAAGCCTGCCTTTGATAGAAGATAGTCTATACACTAAACTTAGCAAGAAAGGAATAGACTACACCCTAGTTTCAAGCTAATAACTTGTTTCACCCAGCAATTAATAGCTTAGTGCTGTAGTGGGACAGAAATGGCCTTCAGGTGAAACTAATGAGTGCTCCTTACAAAAGGGAGGCTGCCAGGTGCTTTCAGTAGTTGTATATGAGGAAGAAAGGCTTAGAAGTTTTTTTTCATTTTCTGTTTTCCTCCTCTGTGCCTAGAGGTTTTGCTTTTGTCTCTGGGGAAGGAGGTATGTTTGCTCTTGTAGAGGCAGAAGGGTATTCTGTGCAACAGAGCTCTTTTAGTAGTTTTCACAGTGAAAAATGCTACAGGACTTGTTGAGCTCCAGACCATCTGACTGTGAAAGTATGTTTCCTCTGGGTGTGGAGCTGGGCAACTGCCTATGGTACAACAAATGTTTGTGCTGGTTCCTCTTATTACTGTTGATTTAGAGGTATGGTGATTTCCCAGTCTTGATTAAGAAGTGGTGTAGTGAACAACTTGGTTTTCTCATCTTTGGCAATCTTGTAGTGTCCAAAATAATGCTGTGATGATGAGCTGAGTATTGCTAGAGGAGAAATCCTCATAGTACTGTAAATATTTTTTTTTTCCTTAAAAATGAGCAGACTTCTAACAAAGCTTGTCACTGGAAAGTGTTACCTTCTTCTAGTTGAATTGTTTAGTGTGGTGCTTACTTTAAAATAACCAGAGCTTTAGTATTTACTTATGTAGGACTTGATTCAGCAAGAAGAAGTGCTAAAATCTTTTTTTTAATGTTTAAAGCCTTTTAGTCACTGTAATGCAATGGGTAACTGTCTTAAAATTTGCAAAGCATAAGTACTAATTGTTATTCCAGTAAAACAGTAATAGACAGTGCTGCTTCACAGACCAATTTTAGTCCTTTTTTTCTCCTGTTTCTCCTTTCTGTAAGGAGATTTTAGTGGTGATGGCTATAAGGCTTCCCATAATAGAACAAAATTGGTATTGTAGAAATTGCTTGCTGGACAAGGGTCTAATGTCTTTGATAGTATATGTCAAGTAGACTTGGGTAAAGCTTGCTTAAGAAGCTGGTCTTGGAACTTACTAGAACTTCAGCTTTCTATTATTTCTCTCTGTACTCTCTCATGGTGCTGTGTGCCATTGAGCTTCTAACACAGTAAATGCGTGCAGGTGCTCTGACCCTTCTGGGTTCCAGGAAACAGCCAGTTACCTGGGAAGACTTTAAGTGAAATCAGGAGCTAGTCATGAGTCTTGTAGTGGCTGTTATATAGATAAGTCAAGTAAATGAAGAGAGACTTTGGGGCAAGGATATTATTTTATGACTCAAAATATCTCACAGAAAGCCTTAATGCTTTCCATATTTTGTACTGAGGAGTGAACTGATCCCATGAACTCAGATATATGTGTGTAACTACTTGAAGATATCTGTTCTTTGTTGGTTTATGATGTTATGGAAGACTATATTCAAACCATGATGTTAATAGTTAATGATGTCATGAGTGAAAACGAGGTCTTTCAGCCAAGACTGGGAAATATTTGAAAAATGAATCCAAATTTAACAAGTTACTCAGTGAAGCAATCTTCTTGCTTTGTGGTGTAGCTATAAAACAGCTTAAACAACTAATGCTGCAATTTTTTTTTTAAATACCTTCAATAGTACTTAGAAATGTAGGAGAAAAGATTTGTCACTTTCAGAAGGTTTGAGACCTAAATGAGTGACAAATGATCTTAGTAGAGATTATAAAAGAATAATTCATGGTGCAATAAGCTGAAACGAATCTGTATGGCAGGTTGCAAATGCATTTATGAAACTTTCTTTCATCTTCAGGAGAAAGTCTTTCATGCTGTTCTGAATATGGATGATGATTATTTGGAGCGATCTATTTTGTTGAAATTTTAACTATGCTTTTAGGTTTGGTGGGTTTTTTTGTTTGTTTTTGTTTGTTTGTTTTTTTTTAAATATGCAGTATAATCACTAAATTAATTTCTCTGCCAAGTGGGTAAGGATTCTTATGAATCTTATTTCTACACATGCCATAATAATTTTCTGGTCAAAGGTCAAAGATGATGATCATTAGTTAAAAGAGTCTTTAAGACTTTGTGAATTCCAGATCATGCGAACAGTAAATGAGGAAGCGTTGGTAGTTGTCAGTGAATTCTTGGCACTACAATCTATTGTCCTGGACTTATATTGCCATAGATATCTGCTGAAGTGTAAATTACGTATTTGATTCAATACTACCTAACGGTCTTTTGTGACTGAAAAGATAAACAGTTGTGCTGATAGTAAATTGTATGGTACACATTGATCTCTAATAACCCACAATTGTAAAACTATGCTAATGATTTATCTTCTTTCTGAAATATAGAAACCAGATTTTTGAATACCTGTTTTGCAGCACAGTGACTTTTCAATACCAGGGAGTGGATTACCTACCTTTACTGTTTTTTATTCTCATGCTTTACTCTCCAGTTGTCGTAGAAGAATGTGCTCCCATTCATACATACCCTGCAGTAATCTGTTAATAACAAAGCCAGAAACTATGCTTGCCATTGGTTTACTATTTTGTGTGAAAGTAGTTGTTGACTGCATGCACAGCTGCTGCCTAAAATGATATTTTTTTGGCAATCTGACAATGCTTGAATACTTGACTCCTTAAGTAGTATTGAGGCCCTCAGGGCCCTGCTGTATTCCTACAGAAATGCTAGAAATCAGCCAACTTTTGAATACTGAGAATATGGTTAAGCGTGCCCACGTTGTCTTCTATCAGCTCTTTCGTTTAGGGATGTTTAATACTGCTCAAATAGTGTTTTCAAAACTCCTCCTAGTAAAATCATAATCCAGAAATGGGTTAACATGTCTTGCTGTGGAAGGTACCGTCAAAAATTAAATAAGATCTTTCATGTGTTTCTGGTGATAGGGTCACAAACTAATTCATGTGAATGAGAAAATGTGCTGGTCTAGCAATGTGGTGATCTGTCAAGATTTATTTGCTGTCAAATTTTACTCAGAATATGCGTGTGTATATATATGTATTTTTAAAAATGCATTTCTTCTTCTATTCATATTTCCTGAACATAAAGCATTTATTAACAGACACTGAAAGGAAGCTAAAAACAAATAGGTCTTTTCAGCTATTTACTTCCCCTTGTGGTTCTGCTGACTGTTCATTTGTATCTGCTCGTGAAACTTCAAAACTTCACACCGTTTGCTTGAGAGAAATAGACTAATATATTGATCTATGGTATTTTTATAAAGTTGCCTTTTCTACAGCACTTTATTTTTTCGCTTTTTAAAAACTGTATGTTGAGGTCTTACTTTAATTGTGGGTGTGCTAAGAGGACATAAGCTGAGCAGGGTGGAATGAGAAAGATGTCCCTTTATTTCTGAGTGAGTGCCGTGTACTCAAGTTATCATCTTGATATTGCCTAGCTGATAGTGTGCATTAAATCAAAAGGGAAGAAAACTTTGAGAAAGTATGTGTGAAGAATATTCACAGCCAGTCATTAGTATTAGGAAAAATCAGCTATTTACTACAAGTCTGGTTAACAGGTCTATTTCTTGAAGGTCATTCTTTGGTTTCCATTGACTTACTATAACACATTCAGAAGAAAGGTCTAGTCTAATGTATTAACTCTTTTGGAAAAGAGAGAAGCCTATTTAGTTAGCATAAAGGAAACAGAACAGTGTAGAGAGTTTTACATACGATAGGAGCTTGAAAGTGTCTAGTTTTGCTGCTACTTTCGCATCTCTGTTGAAGTATAAGGTAGCTTAAAAAAAAAAAATCAATCGACTTATGTCTCTGGGGAAATCAATATGTTGAAAGTAGATGACAATGAAATCTGCAGACTGACAGATATTTTTGCTCAGCAGAGGGCTTTAGAGCGAGGAGGTGCAAGAACTTAAAAAGAAGCCAGCATGTCTCCCTCCCCACATGGCGTTATGAAAGAAAGTAGGATAATTTTGAAGTGGCCTACAGTCGTAACTGTATGATATATCTCAACAGATTGAGATGTCACACAGTGGCTCTGCTGAATATAAATTGTCAACATTGCGTGTAATTCTTTGCCTTTTCTTGGAGCACGTAGTGCAAAAATGAGATGGCTAGGTGTCTAAATCACATAAATGACTATTTTGTCTGTCACTGTTATAGATAAAAGCCAATAACAACAAATAAAAGAAATGACCTGAAATAGAAATTTAAATCAAATAACTTACCACTTTTGTATCTCTACTGATGACATTTATTAAGAGAGCTCTAATAGCAACATGCAGCAACTTATTGAAGCATGCTTTCACAGCAGTACAGTAGGGAATGCCTTGCCTTAGTCCCATTACTGCTACCAGAATTTAAGGTATTATTCTGTACCCATTATTTTGGCAATTTTACCCCATAGAGTCTTAAGCACTTGAGGAACAGAAGGATGTCTGGCAACTGTAGCCTGAGAAATGAGAACTGACAAAGTAAAGTGTCCAGCTGCCAGACAGAACTTTCTCTCAAAAAAATGGATATTCTGTGTTGCTGCTCAAAGATAGGATTCTGTCCCTCGAATTTGAGCTTTCTTTGAGCAGATATTTTTCTTAGCAGGTGTGTGCTACCCAGAGAAATTAAGTTGTAATCACACTTCAGAGACCTTATATCTGCTGGTTAACAAGTGAAAGTTAAGTGAAAAGTTTTTACTTCTTGTACAGTTTTTAAAAGTTGGAGAAGTGAAGTGAAAGTATTTGGTTTTCTTTGCTTAACATTCTGACTAGTGTCACGTATATGATAGAAATTAAATTTAAAAGACCTTTGGAATGTGTTTATCAACACCTAGAATCACAAAGCAGCTCAGTAGATGCTTAGGTTTAAGTACTTGTGCAATCCTGTTGATCTCTACTAAGCTAGTGATATAATTAAGCAAATGCTTTTTAGTATCCTTTAGTGATACAGGCTCAAAGTATCTGCTCTTTTTCATCCCTTTTAAAGTATCTATTTTACTTAAAATAATAAAGTGGGATCACTATTTTGATCTCTGCTGATCTCCTTATCCCCATACTGTTGCTTTCAATAGTGCCTTAAGACATAACAGCTTGCAAAGAGAATTAGTTGGGGAATTTTTGACTGAACGTTCTCCACCACAATACAAATTTATGAAACTTAGTTATAAAAATGCATTCTGTTAAATTCAAATTATTGACATTTATGGTTGCAATAAAAGACCTATTCTATAAAAGCTACGTCACTCTGTGTCTTAGGTCTGCATATGGCAGCATGCCTCCACTCAAGAAAAAGGTTCATTATTGGGCCATATTTTTTTGCTGAAATTAGTTTACTTATTTGGCAATGGCTCTGTTTGAGTAGCTGCACCTTGAATCTGTGAGGCTTGTGTCTGTCAGTTTGTTGTTTGTCGTGAGCATGTTTTGCTGAATAATGTAATTTAACTGAAACTGTGATTAAAGACCATTTCAATTTTTGCCAAGTTGGTTGCTTGGCAAAGTGTCAGCATAAAATCAGCAGCTATTGCACATAAAATAGCCCGTTTTAAGTCAGTGGTGTACAGTGGGTCATATTTAGCATTGACTTACCTCTAATTGATTCCCTGGAAGTGCACCTAGATTTAAGTTGGCTCATTATTTTAAGGCAAACCTGCATTATTTGCATTGAGGGCATCGTTAGGGTTTTGGGGCATGTAACCGCTGCAACACAGTTAATGAATGACATAGCACCAGGTTCAGTTGCCAAGACTCTTTTGTTTTTTTAAAAATTCTTCCCCTAGGGAAAATTTGCTAAATGTGTTGGAGGTTTAAAGCCCAACTGTTTTATTTGAGGAAATCCTGGGCATCCCAACAGTGTTCAGATTGCATTTTATCAATATCCCTTTAGTTTCAGGAGGTGTCTCAGCCTTGGGTACCATCCCTAAAATTAAACTGTGTTCTTTGTGGGGAAAAGATATGGAGGGATATGTTTGGAAAGCAATAGCCCATAGCCTATGTTTTATGGTTCCTCGTCAAGTTGCACGGTGATTAAGAGCATGGTGTTAAAAGGCTTTGGCTACTCTGTGACTGTTACCAGTTTCATGTAAATACATTTAAGTTAAAAGTAAGTAGTATCATTATATAAAATGAGAAGGATTAGGTGTTTATACAGCTACTGTATTATATCTTTGGTGCTAATTCCCAGTATGATTAGGTAATTATCAATTGCTTTATATTAAATGACAATATAAATGTCTTGGTAGCTTTAAATAACATGTTTCTTGAACAACCATAATTTAAAGTATTGCCATTATTTTCATCAGGGCCACCAAAACCGTGCTACAGATAGACATGGTTTAAGAGAGAGATTTTTTGTTTGTTTTAAACTATTTTGAAATTGGTTAGAATTTCATCAAGAAATGAGTAATGATAACTTTAAAAATTTTAGTATACTGCTGTTGTGATGGGTAAGGAAAAATAACTGCTCATCACTCTGCAAGTACTCTGCTGACTTGTGCTGGGACATTTTGTGTGTTGCTGCCTCTACTGAAATAAATTCTGTCTGTGGCTAATGGTGCTTGTCTTCTGTGAACAGAACTGAAAAATAAAGAAACAATAGTGATGTAATGGTGTTTAATGACACTGCAATGGTCTGAGAAGCTATTGCAAGTGTGCACCCTAAATAAGCATTTATAGGAAGATAGGGATGCCTACATATAGTGCACTGAAGTCTTGGGAGTAATAAAATAACATGTTTAATAGACTCCAAATCAACTTTCCCTTATTTATGGCTATTTGTGACTTCAGTATTTATGTGGCTTGATAATATGAAGCCATATTTTGTAAAAGATAGTAGGTTAAAATAGGCATTCTTCTGGTAATTGCCCTTAATACATTAATAAAAGGAACTTGCAAGGGGCTGGCTCTGATTATTTCATTGACATCTTCTGAGTTAAGAGAGAAAAATGACCATATCCATGTTTACACAATTTATTCTGTAAGGGGAAATGTTTCCATACAGTGTTTTGTATGATAGTGCTAGTTCTAATGATAATGCTCTTTCATAAGTGATATAAGAAGTAAGACTGATGTCAGCCCAGGAATATACTAGCAATAGTTTCCAAAATTACTTAATAAAAAAACCCCAGAAACAAAAACACAAAAACCCCAGAAGCAAACAAAAACCCCAGAAACAAAAACAACAAACCCAAACAAAAAAAACCACCACCACCACACCCCCCCCCCGAGGAATCCTTTGAACACTCCAGACTCTATTCTATTTGTCAGACTTTCACCATGACAATAACAAAAATATAGATATCTTCTAATTTTCAACAGATTTATTCAGGTTAAATTTTGCCAAGTTGCAACCACAGAACAGTGGGCAAATCGGGGTTCACAACTCTCCCCTTGAAAACCAGAAAGCGCAGGCAGAGGGTTAGCTGCAAACAAAGTTTTACTCTTCTGTGCAGCACCCCAGAGTTTACAAAAATATAGTATATGTGTTAGAAATAAGTCTCACTGTTGCTAATATGGGGGAGGGAGGGGAAGCTTGCTTTCACATTGAAAAACAATACTTCTTTCTGTGAAGGGTTTTTTTTTTTGTGTGTCATTCCAATATGTGTAGGTAGAACAATCAAACTTTCACTCGTGTTTTCAGTTTTTTTGTAATCCTGAGATTGTGCAGTTCTGCAGCAGATGTTAACAGTGGAGACATTACAGAAGGATGTTTGCATGTTTGCCGATACCTGCTGAAAAGCTGAGAAGGTCTGGAAAGCAAGGACAGTGAGTGAGTGGTATGTGGGCTTACCTATACACAGAATTCTTGTGTTAAAATTTGAATCTCGATAATTTATGTTTAAAGGAATCCCTGGAGGTTATCTGCTCTAACATGCACATGCATGCACAGAACCCCCCCAACTAAAACAAGGTCAACTGAGATGAGGTTTCTCAGGGCTTTGTCCTGTTGGGCTTTGAATATCTGTAAGGCTCTCCACAGCCTCTCTGGTCAGCTTGCTCCAGCTATTCATTACTCTTCTACTAGACATTCTTTTTCTAACATCTTATCAGAATTCTCCTTGTTGCAACTTTTCCCATTGCCTCTTTTTCTCTCACTGCATACCTCTGAGAAAAGTCAGCCTCCATCTTCTTCGCACCCTTCCAATAGATTACTGAAGACAGCAACAAGATTCCCTCTTCAGTAAATTAAGTTTCCTTTCCTAAAGTCTTGATCCTTAAAGAAGATATGGATCTGTATCTCTTGTTATGAGATTTTTTTCATTCTGAATTTGTATCGGTTCTCATAGAGAGCTGCCAGAAGTAGCTGAAGGCATTAATGGCTACAAATAACCCAGTTATTTTTAATTGTGTGTGTGTGAAATCCACAAAACAGTGGTCAGTGATTCTGAAAGGTGAGTGAATATAGGCTAGTACTGGGACACGATAAGATTAAAAAATGCAGTGAATCTCAGTTTCTTTAGGAACATAACTATATCTTGGCTCTGAAAGAAATATGTTGCAAATATATTTTTATTTGGAAGTACTAGCTATTTGTATTTACTTGCATCTTTAGACGTACGTCGATAAGGTAGCCTATGCTTGTTTAGTTGCATGTGGCCCCACAGGGCTGTTTCACAGGTGCCAAAGTGAGCACTATATCCTTTCAGGATCAGTACCTTATGGAGTGCCTAGGTCAGCTTGCACAGACGCTAAGCATCAAAAAAGCTGTACAGGAACACAGGTATGAAGTGGCCAGTCTGACAGATATTTAACCTGTCATTCAGTTCAGTTTTCAAGCTGCAGGAAGGGCAGATTGTTAAAACTGTGGGGGTTTTTTTGTGGTTGTGTTTTTGGGTTTTTTTGGTTTTTTTAAAGAAGCACTTGGAATACATAAGAGTAAGTCTTCTCCTCCTATAAGGAAAACTGGCTGAAAAAAACCCCTCCATAAAGCAGGATGATAAAGTAATGTATTAGAACTAGTAAACTTCTTAAGCAATGGAAGATACTATGTCTTTCATCTGTCTCTGTCTTTGGATACATTGATAAATATTCAGCAGTGGATGTTCATTATAGTTTTTGTACTTGTAAAAGGATTTTGGCAATTCATTTCTAAATGGCTGTTAAGATAGCTCATCATACCATGCAAGACAAGATTTTTTTTCTGTATTGAAAACTATGAAACATCATCAGAGGAGGAATGTGTGGTACATTTTTCAGCATGAAATGCATCAGCAGTAGGCATTTTTTCACATCAAGGTGTAGGTTGGTGATATTGAATACTTACTGTTGATCTGTGGAGAGGAGAAGGAAAAAGCAAACAAATAAAAAAACCTAAGCAGGACACAAAGTAGGTAGTTGGCACAAAATTCCAGGATATTAAAGGTTTTAAGATAATTTACACAGGAAAGCCTATGCTTCTGTACCTCTCTTCTAAATTAATAGTGAAAAACAGAAAAAATTCTCTATTAATGGCTTATTTTATAACTAGCCATTATGGAGATTTAACATGACTATAGAATCTTGTGCTAGGATTTCCCTGACCACAAGATATAGAATAACTTTTGTAGCAGTACAGCAAAAGTAATAGCAGTGTTTGCTATAACACTGTTCCTGTTTGAAAAGCACATATGGCACAAAGCTAGTTCTACAGTGTCTGTAGGCACGCTGAAATGACTCACTAAATAGGTAGCACAGATATTAAAGAAATCTGAAAATTATTTTATGTCTTTTGTATTTATGTTAAAAACTTTTAATTGTTTCATGTGTCTTTGTACAACATGTGGATAAAATACTTGTAATATCTACAAGTGATGAACACATGTAAAATACAGGCTGTGAAAACTTGTAGTACTATTTATCTCCCACTAGGAAGAATTGTTAGGAGGTCTTGAAAACATGTTTTTGTTCTTCATGTTGCCAATATGACTGTCAACTGATTCGGATTTGGCAAAATATTCTGAATTTTCATGGGCAATTAGCAGGATGCACGTGTTTTCTGGCAATCTCTGGGTAAGTGGTGGGTGATAACAGCAGTTTCCAGATCTTTATGCACACACATCTGTTTCAGATACCTTTCCTTTAATTGCTCTTGTATATGTGAAAACAGTACTGTGCTTGATTTTGCTGATGATGCGCTAGGATCTCATCCTGTCAATATCCCTTCAGAGCACCATTCAAGAAGTGTGTTTTATAGTGGGGCTGTGCTGTAGACTTGTCTCATACCAATGAAAGCAGTGGCAGCAAAGAAGTGGAGGTAATGTGTCTTCAGACTTTTGCGCTCTCTCTCTGAAAAGTTAACCACGATACCAACTACAGGTATCGTTAGCAGTGTTTTCTGGTAGCTGCTGTCACTACAGAGACCTTTCTGCCACAGTCTGAAAGCGGTGCTCGGTTTGCCAGTGGCTCCCTTTGCAATAGCTGGCATGTGCACAAAATGACACCAGCTCAGAATAAAAGCACTCCTACTAGATCAGAATTTTTGCTATTGAATGTGTCTGGTAGTACCGTGCTTCCCTCTCTAGCTGGTGTTGGGGTTATGACCTCTACACTTTGATGCTGTAGCTCTCTTGATTATGCTGCTAGGACTCATGAAGACATTAAAATTATCGCAGAAACTAGCGTTTGGATGTCAGCAATACTAGGTGTGTTTATAAAGTTTTCTTAGTCTGACTCATTAACAAAACAAGCCTTATAAATTTGTTTATAAGTAGATATTGTGGAGAATGTCATTACATGCACTGATCTCCTGCTGTAGCCTGTTATGCAGCAAGCTGAAATTGTCAATAAAGCAAGCTGTTAGAATCATGGTGGAAACGGGGGGGGGGGGGAGAAAAAAGAGGCATTAAATGATATTAGGGCATCCAGTTAGAGAAAATAAGGAAACACCCTCTATTATGTGGGAGGGTGGGAAGAGGGAAGGGTTTAGAATAGCTAAGCCCATAAATAAGAAAGGCTTAGTGAAAAAGGAAAAGAAAAAAGTGTTGGTTAAAATAATGCCATAATTTTATTAGAATATATGTTAATATTTATTTCTGAATATTCTGACTTGGAAGAATGTTAATTAGGGAACCTATAGCAGTAGGGGGAATTTATGAAACAAAGATGGCAGTTTTAAAAATGCAAGTTTTGGCTTTTAATTTTAGAGGGACATTGGGAGGAACAGAAAAGGAGTAGAAATATGCAAATCTTAAGTATATGTAGAAGTGAAGAAAGTGTGAATGGGAAGAGAAGCTGCTGGTAATTTGCGGTACTGATTTTAATATGTTACTTGAATCTACAATGTCATTTATATAACATCAGTGGAATGCTGGAATGAATTGGATATGCTCAGCAAAAACTAGCACATTTTTTTCTAGTCTACCTAGAAATACAGCCCCATTTGAGTGGTTATCCTAAAAAAAAAAAAAAAACAAACCCCAAAAAACCCCAAAAACCAAACCCAAAAACTGCTAATAGTTGAAACAGTAGCTCCAGGGATTCATTAAAGCATACTGCTGTTGTACAAACTGGTACTGTTTAGTTTTGATGCTTCGGTCTTTACCTAATATGTAATTACAGAGCTTAATCAAGGCTTGAATTCATGGCCTTACCAGTACACTTAGCTTTTTGTTATTATTAAACAGTCTTTTATTTCTCTTTTTTAATCTTTTATGCCTTCATTAAGATTCAAGCAATTTCTGCTTTTATGTGATTGTTAGAAGTGCAATAACTATGTTTTTCTCAAACTAGTGGAATATCTATGCTAAATCTTTAGACCAGTTAGAATTCATTAGGTACAGTTTAGAACAAAGAAATAGGAATATGAGTATGCCAAGTACTTGCCTTAATATTAGTTTCCTCTGTCCTCAATGTGAACTGAGATATATAATGAAAAAGAAGATTCCATTCTTCCTTGGTGTGGTAGCTCAAGGCTTAAAGTTTTTCAAGCATGACTGTCATGTTTTGGGGGCTGGAGGAGAGTTTCCCATGCCAGATCAGATGATAGATACTTTCAGCCTATTTTCATTTGGCAGTGATCATTGCATTTTAAAAATTGTCACTCAACGTAATCTGACACAAGCTGCAAAGCTGTTTGTGGATTTGATCAGGTGATGTACTGAAGAATTACGTGATTACTTTTATATTACCGCTTAAGCCATGAATTTTCCCATTTGCTCTAACTTATAGTTCTACCTTTGATCTTTTTTTGTAAACCGGAGGTTTGACTTAGTAGCCAGTTATTGTCACTTGCTTCCTGACCAAGGACTAGAAAAATAAGTGAGTTATTTCTCTCTGAAATTTGTTCCTGTTTTCCCTGTAATAACTGCTTAAATGCCTAGTTAATAATCATTGACAGAAACTTGGATAAAAGAGTGAGAGAAGCCCTGTCCCCTGGGAAATTAATGGCAAAACTCCAGTGGACTTCCTGGGGCCGGATGTTACCTCAGGTGTATAAGATGTCTTTCAAAATTGTCTTTTACAGATCTAGAATAGAAGTGCAAAGCTTTAATTCACAGTATTATGTTCTCCCTTTGTGCAGGCTACAAGTGTGCCTGTGCTCTGCCATTTGGAGTCTTCAGTGTACATGGACATGGATGTTTGTGGTTCTCTGTGTAGTCAAATAGCTTTGTGTGCGCTTCTAAAGCTGCGGCCTCAGGACCAATCTCTGATCCTGAACTTGAGTGGTGCAGGGTGGACTGGATCCATCCATATTGCATAGCTTTTGCCCAGGTCTATTCTGGGTCATAAAAAATATTTTTGTCTTTTTTTTAAGTTCAAAGTATATGAAACAATATATTGCAGTCTACCAGAGCAGTGTTGTGTGACATGAATGTTCAGGGGAAAATCTGAGAGCATAGTGCCAGCTGGGAGTGTGTTGGAGGCCTGGTTGGGTACAGAGAGCTAAGCCTAATGTGATTTCACCTGTGTTGACTTACAAGAGCCATTCCTGGAGTGAATGATCCCTAGAACCATGATCAAGTTTTGGTTTTGTTTGGTTTTTTGGAAGAGTGGTTCACAACAAAAGGGAGCCCAAGTCTGAAGTAACATACATATGACACAGACGATCAGGGGATCTGACCTTGAGCGTTAACTACGTAGCTAACTTATCTGACTGTGTAGATGTACTTCAAGTCATCTAAATATGCAGTTAAGTTTCAAAGAAGGTCTATCAACCCTGATGACCCATTTGTGGTAACAGGATACATCATTAAAGCCCTTTAAGTGCTTTGAGACTTCTGAGAGATTCTCTGCATTGTTTCTGTTAATCTAAATTATATTAAGCTATTAAGTTGAAACCATACTGTATGACTGAAACAGCTAATTACACAAAGGTGACAAGTGCTAGTATGGACAATAGACATCTGATCAAGAAGGGTGTGCAGCATACCTGGTCCATTTTTGACTATTCTATGTCCTGTTAAAACACCAAACAGTCTGAATAGTTTATGGAAGACTGGATTTAACCTACTTGTAGAATGGTTTTGAATGAGAAGATTCATTTAAAACGATTCAAACCATCATATAATATAGCTTTCTATAGACCCTAGTTTTCTTTGTGCCTTCTAAGCCCCCAAATGCCTTCCTTTGTCTTCCATAAAATGGTCTCCCTCTGTTTACCTAAACCACCTCTCCCTTCAGCGTCCCTTACCAACGTGGCTGAGGTGAGTGCTGTTGCCTAAACTTGCTGGTTTGAAGCTGCGTATGTGCTGAGTTGACTAGCTGGAAATTTCGCTGGCTAGTTGGCTGCTGTCTATGGAAAGACACAATACTTTTAGTGGAGGTAATAACTGGGGTATCTATTATCTGTTCAGCAGCTGATTTTCATGTAGCATGGAGTATTCTGTGTCTGAGACTATTACCCTGTTTTCATATTTCAGCCAGATTTTACTAATGGGTTCTGAACTTGTTAACAATTGGCATAGCATACTACCCTTGCTTCCCTTGAAAGACTAGGCTAAAAATCTGCTTTAATAAAACTATTGGCAAGAGAAAAGGATCTCTTTCAGCAAATGATTGCCTGCCACTGATTTTTAATGATTTTTTTTTTCCAAAAGTCAACTTCCACCTTCCATTGCTAAAGTAAATAATGTTTTGCTTACTCCAAAGGCTGGACTTGATTATTCACATTTAGAGGAATAAAAACAGAACGTGTGTCTCTGAGTTTTACACAGTAACTTCATTAGGGAGGCTCATTTACTAGAACTAGAGACTTCCATTCTATCTGTTTGACTTCACGTTTCATGGCATTTTAGGTTTACGATAGCTGAGAATTTAAACCCCTTGAGAGAGAAGTTGAAGAGCTATGTGTTTGTGGGGAAAGAATCTTATGCATCTGCAATTGCTTATTGCTTTAGTTTCTTGGCATAGACAGCGCCTTGACCAGGCACTACACAGAGGCAAGATTCCAGGAATGGGGTGCAAATCAGATGCAATTTTATTTGCTCATCTACTGTATGCTGTCATTGTGGTAATCCGTATATGTGAAGGCTGGTTCTGGGAGGCTATGTACGTCACCCTATGTTGTGCTGAGATCCCTTGGCCATTCTCTTCTAAAATAAGTAAGTTTACAGAGAAAGGGAAGAGGGCTATTTATTTAACGTCTTTCTTAAGAAGACGTTTCCTGCTGAGCCAGGAACCTGACTCTCTGCTGAATGGTCTGTTTGTCTGGGAATCTGCCAGAATACAGTTTCTGCAGTCTTGTGCATGGAGTTGTCCCTGAACTACTGCAAGATGGTTCTCCCCCGCCCTCCAGCTAAACCTACATCTAATGTGACAAATTTCTTCTTTGCTCTCTCGTTCTCTTCCAACTTTCCCCTCTTTCCTCCCTCCCCAATAAGTGTTGTGTGTATTAGGATATCCAAACTCTTTCCTACATTTGTCAAGGAAAAAAAGAGCAGTTGTGCAAAATAGACTCTGAGCCAGTAGGTTTCTG
The DNA here is from genome assembly GCF_034638445.1 of Ciconia boyciana. Classification (NCBI taxonomy): domain Eukaryota; kingdom Metazoa; phylum Chordata; class Aves; order Ciconiiformes; family Ciconiidae; genus Ciconia; species Ciconia boyciana. The sequence goes on along the minus strand of NC_132938.1, from coordinate 75,565,838 downwards.
CTGCATTTTGTGTTTTCTTATGAGGCAAAAGGGGGAATTTTCTTTAGAGTGACTAAATATCTTATTTGGGAATAATGCTTAAAGGCACCAAGTATCATCTTAGATTAATGGCCTAACAGACCTGATAAAGCCACCTTGCATTGAGACTAGCTATATTACTAGGTGAAATTGGGAAGTTTTTTTCCTTTTTCTTTCTCTTGAAAGAGCTTCTGGACTTTTAATTCATTTTTTTGGGGTGGGGGGGGATGGTTTATACTTTTGTCCTGTTATACGATGTAAAAATTTTTCTCTTCTCCAAATTGTGCAGAGCATTTTTCATAGGCATTTCTCATGCATGGAAAGGCCTATTTGTGAATTGCTCTGGAACGATATTATGCCCCTTCTATTTGCTGTTCTAAAATTTCACTGTCACTGCACTATTTTTCACATGTAAAGTTTCCATTACTACTTATAACGTTTGCTAATTTTACTTATTAGAACTTTTGAATTACACAGCATTGCCACTATGCTCCCTTTATTCTGTGACTCTTGGGAGTGAATTCACTAATCAAATGCAGATGACGTGAACTATGAGGGTCACTTCAGAGAAAATGTCTGCCTCAAAATCCCCACCCTTATTCTATTTTTACTCTTCCCTTCTGAAAATAAAGGAGTTCAAACAGCTTTAGTTTTCTGCTTTATGCAGAAGACTCTGGTGCATAACACTGTACATTACAGAAACTTGCAAATCCCAAACTGTCTTGCATCAGATTCTTACTAGGATGCTTTACACTCTTTTCAGTGCAAGTACTTCAGATAAGGTCCTTATAACTAAGAATTGTGGCCTTAGTCTTTATTTTTCTGTTTGAGAGTTATTAGATATAGTGCATTATTTTATTTGTTTGCAGTGAGCTTAGAATAGCAGTGCTGCTAGGATGGTCACAATTTGGAAAGGAAGCCAGTGTGTAAGATGCCAGCTTCAGGTCTAAGTTGTGCAGATCCACTTTTTTCCTGTTGCCTATTTGTTATTTGTCAGTGGTGTTGTGGTAATTGTGTAGTATCCTCCAAAGCAAACAATCATGAAAATAAAACGTTGGTGTCACTAGCGTAATAAACCTTGAGACTGGAACTTTGAAAAACTCAGCAAATAACACTCTTTCCACAAGCAAACAGTTCCAAGTCTTTGTGCAAGGCAGTCAAATCATACTGGAGTTCAGAACCAATGAAGAAAAATATTAATTCTGGTGCCATTGCAGTTGATAGTAAAACTTCACCCGACCAGGGCATCGGTAGACTTCCTGTTGCTCAGCATATACAGATCTATTAAGAATATTCTATTTCTTTGCATTTCCCTACAGAACAACTGAAACATTTCATAATGAAACATTCAAAGCTCAGAAACATTAAATTAACTAAAGATCTGAAGCCCAATGCCTATGGCTAGTTTTTGGCTCTGTTAGGTTGATGTAAATCATTCAGAATGTTGGCAATGGCAAGCAGTGTTGGCTTTTTGAAACTTTTATTGGGAAACATTGATTGAGGGAAGGAGAAGAGAAAAAGTTTATCAGGTGTTCAGTGGATTCTGCTTATCAGGTTCAATGCAATCATCTGTCTCCTTCTCCTATCTCCTGTCATCTGAGTTCTTATACATCCATTGGCTCTAGACTTAAGCTATGTGCTTTTGAACTATACTATCTCTTTGCTGCAGCTGTACCATGCCTAGTAGAGTGGGAATTAGGTCTATAGGTGTTACTGGAACAAAACCAGATAATGAGGATACTGGAGGAAAAAAATTCTGATGTTTCATGAAGTAGTGCTTTGCAGTTGATACATGAAAGTGAGATGCTCGCATGTGTTCCGATTGAATGATTGGCAAATTACCTTTTAAAAAAAACAGTTGGAGGGCTGGAGGGAACATACACATCCTTGTAAGCAGAAAAGCAGTACCTTGAGTGTCCCGTATGCTGTATAGCTTAGTGTCTAAACAATGAAAGGTCAATAAGAGAGGACAAACAATATGAAGTAATGGAATTTGTTTGTTTCAGTCATGTTTAACCTTCACAGTTCTTTAAGTCCTTTATCCTACTCAAAATATATAATCTTTTGACTTTTAGCTTAGGTAACATGTAAAATTGAAGAGCTTTTTGTAATTTCTAATAATTTGCAGCTCGTTTATCTATAGTATAATTAAAAATGGAGTTTGAACTCTGTTTCTTATGCTCTTGGTAAGGACACGAATTCAGAGCAAAATTTGCATAATAACATTTGCTTTTGTCTATGTTCAGAGCAGGAATATAATTAAAAAGGTGAAAGGCTTAAGAGATGATGGTTCATAATGTACTTATTAAAACTCTGATTAAAATAAAATGTCTAAGCAAAAAGGATTAAGCTGCTTTAGTGTTTCATTTTTGATTTTTCTCATTATATGTATGGTGAGTAGATGACTCAACAGTGCTATAAGAGAAAAAGCATCCTAAGCTACTGCTGCTTGGGCAAACCTATTCAACTGGAGTTCTTAACAGCTGTTCCCAAGCTTCATTAAGGCTCATTATGAGTTGTCATGTAGTAGAGAACTTATATTTTCAGATGATCTGTGCACAGCAGTAAAGATAAAAGTCTATCTTAAGGCTGCACTAAAAAGAACAGAAGATGGTACATATTAAAAATAGATTACTGAAATTCCCTAATTAGTGAGCGTAGACCTTAAAAGCAAAGCACAATCAGTGAGTTTTAAAGAGAGATGGGGAAAACTGACTCATCTATGGCTGGACTCTTTGACTCAAGCCTGACATACTCATTAATGAGGATTATTTACCAATTATTCTTTAATAATATATGCATACTTAAACACATGTTCCTGTGGTTTTATTTCCCTAAAATCTAATGCCCAGCTGGTCTGTTAAGAACTCTCTTCAGATCTGATTTATGTGACAACAGAAAGGAAAATGGTAATTCTGGTCTAATTTTTTGATTGAAACTGTGCAAAATATTTGATTCTAAATTGACACATTCCATGAATTTGAGTTTTGAGTCTAGGCAGAGCTTCAAATGTGAATACCTCTGACTTTTGGAGAGCGCAGAATGGGGAAGGGTAAAGGTTTGCAGCAGTACAAGTTGGTTTCCATGTCTCATTTAGCCTCCTATAAATTACTAATATTTTTCCCTCCTCTATTTTGAACGGTGGGAATTGTAGACATTTTGAAGATGGTGAATATGTCTTCCACAACAAAGCTAGGAGACATGGCAGGACCAACAAAGTTATTCCTCTTAAAGAAAAACGGTCAAGGTGAGAGGAGACTTGGCAAGGGATGGTCACTCTGCTATTTTTATGCCACTCCTCTTCCTTGAGGATGTTCTGCAATATGGGCATAATGCCACTCATTTGCTTGAAGTGATGATTCAGTGTGAAAACCTGAGCCTTTTCTGAATATGCCAGCAGCAAGGGAAAGGGCAGGGTGCAAATGAGGCAGGAAGTCACAGGACAGACATCTCCTCTCCATTGACTCTGGGTGGGTTTCCTCATTCTGAGAGGATTGAGCAGGATCAGACACCTGAAACTAGAATTTCTGCAAATGCTTCTGAAAGTCTTGCTGGTAATCTTCTGATATCTCATTGTTATGATGTTTATGATGAGGTGCGCTAATATTTTCAGTCTGTTCTGTTGGTGTTAGAAAAAAGATCTGGGCAATAAATTGCTTTCTTTGAAGAATATCTATAGGGTTTTTTATGAACTTGTGATGACAAAAGAAAAAGAAAAATTCCAGATAAGATTAATCTGCTGCTGCTGGTCTGCGTCACAGGGACCATTTAGCATCAACCTAAAAATAAGCATTTCCAGTCCTGCTGCTGCTGTTCTGCCTGTGATGCTCGAATGCAGCCATACTTAGATTCAGAGTTGGGTTCTGATGTCAATAAAAGTCTGATGTTGTTCATCTTCATAAAACAACCCTTCCTCTTGTTGCAGGTGTTTTCTAACCTCAGTACTGTCAGTGCCCTTAATTTGTAATGAATATTATGCAATAGGTAATTTCATTGGCTCTACTGTATGTTCATTTCATAAAACTGGTATATTATCTGGTATAATAAATAGGTGGTTCTCACTAAGGAGAGACCATCTAATGGGCATAATGATGTCTTTCAGACCAAGACTGAGATGTGTTGGCAGAGCAACATACTGTGCTTGCATAGTGTCTGCTTACAATAAAGGCTAATAATAACTAAAGCTGTCAGTGTCAGCTTCCTCTGCATAAAAATTCCCCCCAAATTGTAACATTCTGTGAGTCAAGTGGGGGGGGGGAAAAAATCCCAAAGTACTGTTTTCCTTCTGTGCAACTAGAACTGGATACAAACAGGATCTCTTCTTTTTGGAAATGATGTGTGGTGGAAGGTTTATAAATGAGAAAAATACCTGAAGCAGGTGGATGTTGTGAAACTGCAACCTCACAGCTGGGGAAAGCTGGTAGCTACTCAAACATGAAACTCCCTCAGGACGCAAGGGGAGATGTGAGAGTGCTCTGTGTAGAGTGCCTGAAAAGATACCTTTTAACAAAAAGGCCTGGAAGAGAGTCGAAGTGTCCAGCAGGAAGCTACAAAGGGCACAGAAAATAAGAAACCACCAAATCACAGGAAGAGCAATGTATAAATACCATCAAGAAACCTTTTATCAAAGATTAGATGGGATGGAGAAGGCTAGAAGGGAGAGAATATGAAGGAGAAGAGAGAAAGACAAAACGAACATTTTGTTCTTCTTGGAAATATGTTCAGGCAGAAGTTGCTTCGTTTATAAAGAATCTTCTCCAGGCAGTTAATTAGCTTTGTCAGTCAGCTGTCGTAAACCAGATTATTGAACTGTTTCATATTTGAAATTCTTTAAACTAACATCTTGACATTGCTAGTAGGTGTGTTAATAATCTGAAGACATGAGAAGAATTTATTAGCTTTGGTGTGCCTGTCTGTGAAATGTAGTAGAGAGTTAACTTCATATTATCCAAACACAGCTTGAGCTTTCTCCTGAAAGGTTCTAATTGCATTTTGAAAATGCTATTAGCTTACTTTGAGGTGGCGAATAGCAATATCGTTGTGTGGGAGGCTCTGTGTACATAATAATGAATCCTAATGGAGCAAATGGCAGCTTCACGAGTGCCATGCTGCTAAAGAGAAGAGTGAAAGGGGGAGAGAATTTGTATTATTATTTTCAGCTAGCAGCTTCCAGCATTCTCTGCAATGATTTGAGTGCAAACTTAAGATGTTTTGATTGCTGTCTAAATGCTGAGTTGGGCTGAAAATGTGTTGTAAATGGTTATATGGGTTTATTTGTTTGGCATGTTTTCTTTCTCCTAGTAAAATGAAAGTCTTTATTTACAATAGAGCTATTGATTTCAGCAATGCATATTTCACAGGAATATTGAAGTGTGCATGTGCAGCATTATTTACTGTTTAAATTTAAGGGCTTTCTTCCTCCACCAGACTGATCAGTCATGTACTCATTGTTTTTTCTTTTGACCATACTCATCACCACATATATTTCTAGTAATAAAAAATATTATCTTATATCTCATATGAAGTATCCATGCCCTCCAAATTGGAGTATGTTAGTTTTTTCATCATTTAGATGCTACTGTCCTATCCCACCTCCCTTTTTGACTACTGACTTAGTCTTCTGGACAGGCTGGTCCCTGTTTCTCGTGGCTACTGCCAACTGCTTTGAGCTTCAGTCTCTTTGCTAAGTTGGTCCTTGTTTTATTTAATTTATTAACTTCCATTTGCAACATTTTATTCTCTTATTCCATTCTATTCACGCACTCACGTGGTTAATGTTTAGGTCTTGTCTCATCTCTCTCTGAAATCTGATTCCTCTGTTCTGCTGATTTCTTCATGAGAAGAGCCATCTCAGAGAGCTTGTGGCCCATAGCAGCCCAGAGGATGCAAAATGCAGGGAAATCATGCTCAGATCCTGCAGCTGCTAGAGCATGCCTAGAATGGCTGCATTCTTCAGGAAATTTAACTCAAATCATGAGAGTAACTCAGATCACGCTCTATCATGTACAAAGTATTATTTTTCTGAAGTCCTATAACTTGCCCAAATTCACCTCCCTTGACCTGCTGGCCACACTTCTTTCTATGCAGTCCAGGATACAATTTGCTTTTTGGGCTGCAAGTGCACATTGCTAGCTCAAGTCCAATTTTTCATCCAGCAATATCCCCAAGTCCTTCTCTGCAGGACTGCTCTCAATCCATTCATCCCCCAGTCTGCATTGATGTAGGGGATCGCTCTGACCCAGGTGCAGGACCTTGCACTTGGCCTTGTTGAACTTCCTGATGTTTGCATAGACCCACTCCTTAAGCCTGTCAAGGTCCCTCTGGATGGCATCTCTTCCATCTAGCTATCAATTGCACCCCTCAGCTTGGTGTTATCTGCAAACTTGCTGAGGGTGCGCTTGATCCCGCTATGTCATTAATAAAGATATTGAACGGTACCGATCCCAATATGGACCCCTAAGGGACACTGCTTGTTATTGATCTCCATTTGGACATTGAGCTATTAGAAAGCTCTAACTCTAGAGTTTGCAAATATTGTTTTGTAAAATCAATTAATGGACTGTTTTGATAAGTGGTTTCTCAGTTGACTGATTCTTGTTTCCTTCACGTGGGATTTGACTGTCTGGGGTTTGCCTCACTGGCATTGCAGCTGTGTGGGCCAATGCATGGGTGAATTCAGAATGCTGTCACCTGAATTGGTACTCAAGAGATGCCTATTGGAGTTCTTGGAGAAGATCTATATTCTCAGAGTGTTGGCCAACTACAGTTTTTCATAGTTCTGTAATGAGATCATCATTGTGAGATCCTAAAGCATGAGGAAAAAAAATCTGTATTATGTACATGTTTTTCTATTGCCAAGACCTTCTCAATTGCCACCTGACAGAATCCTTTCTTGTATTTCCAGTGAAATATTTTGTCATACTCTAACCAGTTTTATAGTGTCTGATTCATGAAGAATAACAAGAGTGTAAAAATATTATGAAATTTTCCTCTTATGTTCTCTAACTTTGTCTGGCAGATGGTACTACTGCCTGTAGATCATTCTTTACAAAGCAAGCAGTGCACAGCTCTGCCAACTTTATCATGCTGTACTTATACTCAACTCTGGCCAGCTTGGTACATCCACTTATAACTAATAGTCTCTGAGGCTTAGCTGTGCATCTAATATTCTAGACTTAAATCTTTCTTATCATCCATCTTACCTCTACTTATCTTGCATGAGTAGCCTATTCCTATGAGGCGATAATTAAGCTCTCAGTTTCTCTTTTTAATCCTCTTTTGACAAGCCACTTATCTTCTATCTCTTTTTTTGAGAATTTTTGTAAAAATTCATTGTCCTTCTCCCAAGTTGTTCCCTATGCACATCTGTCTTGTGTCTTGCCTGCATTAGGAGTGCACTCCTCATTTGCTTTTGGAATTTGATCAAAGATCCACTCAGTTCATCATTTCTCTTGTAGTTTATCATTGCATCTTCTGCTCTGGCCACTCACCTGCCCTTTTCCTTCATTCTTCTGTTCAGTGTAATGCCTGTACTTAGGTAAGCTTGTGTGCTGTTTTACAGTGCTAACTTTCTCCTACTTCTATTCAACTTCATATATAAGTCTTTTGGATTGTAGGAGAATACTCGATATTTAATAATCAAATTATATTCAATGGGTTTCTCAGGTATGCAGCTAGTCAAGACAGAAGATAAACAGCTAAGTTAGCTCTAATGTCAAACAAGATTCAGATCGTGTCCTGCTCCTTTAAAACTGTAATTTCAATAGCATTTGATATATACACAGTAGGTATAAGCAGGTAGGTTGGAGCAATACATGAGTTAATCACCATTATAACTTTTACAGTACTATAGACCACTACTTTTATTTTCACCTGATCAAACTTTATAATTACCAAGTATGTCAGTCTTTAACATTAGAAGATGTGTGTGCACTGAAAAACATAAATCTTGAATATTTCATTTGGAGGGAAAAATAATAAAATCTGTGCTCTAGAAAATGAGTCTTAGAAAGAATACATGTAAAAATAGCTGCAAGAATTACACATTCATATTTTAGGAGACTTCCTTGCAAACTGAAAGGCTGTAATCATAGTGTTCAGAAATAAGGACCACTGATGCAAATTTGTCCAATGAATTGTCATGCAGATTTTGTTAGAAACTTTAAGGAGTCCAGGATTTTATCCCATATCTTTTAAAGAGATTTTCCATATCCTGTGTCACTTTGCATATCAGCCTGGATGATAAATGATGGCATTATTCCACAGAAAAGGTACCCTTGAATTTCTTCCTCTGGCTAGAATTTTAAAGAAAGATTAAGATAAAAAGAATTTTTAGGCTTCACTTTGCAAAGCTGCCCGGAGGGTTGATTGCCTAAGTTTAATGTAAATCATTTTGAAAAGCTCAGTCTCTCTCTCTCTTTTCTTTGTCCTTGGGACTATAGAAATACAGGTTACTGTTCTTACTGACTTATTTGTAGTAGCACCAGACCTCCTGCTCATTCTGTTTGCAGACTGTGATGTTAATGTCACTTCCTGTGTCAAAGAAAACTTTTGGTCTTTGTAGAGTGTGTATGTTGGAATAATTGGAGAATTACAGAGTGTTGGAAAGCAAATCAAGGGATCGTGTAATTTGTTTATTTCTTGCAAAGTTTGCTTGCTCCTACGATTTGAAGAAAGCAAGCTGCGCTGCATCTCACTTGCAGGGTCTCATAACAAAATCTGAAGGAAGAATGGGCACCATCAGTTAAGATTAAAGAAAGAAACTAAACCTAAGCAAAACCCAAAGCCCTCCAAACCCTCCACCAAACCCAGAAGAACCCCAAAAAGATGAGGGCTACCTTTTTATGATCTACAAGTGTGGGTTTTTTCCGATTTTTAACTTCATAAGAGATAGTGTTAATTACTTAAAAAATGAATAATTAATTATCACCAGTAAGCACTAATCCAGCAATGCATTAATTAATTGCACTTCATTGCCTAAGGTCAATTCTTTATGTGAATTATTTTGATTTGTATGAATTCTTGGACTTCAATGGATAGCTTGGTTTTCTGCCAGGAAGAAACACTTCAAAAAGACTTGTTTCTTATTAACTGCTTTGATAGTATGATCCTAAGTGTAGTCTATATTATAGTAATATCTAGTACATAACAATTTTGTAGTCAAAATTGGTAAGCTTTGCCAATGTATCTCAAAACCCTCTCTTTAAGAGGTAAATCCCAGTAGCTGATTAATTTAAATATGAACTTCTCATGTGAGAGCTTCATGCTGTGAGTAGGATCCAAAGAGTCTTAACTTGAATAGAAGAAAATATAATAATTTGAAAATAATGGTCAACAATGATCTTAACTTTCAGGACCCACTATGCTTTGACACTTTGATTTGTCATTAGCAAACTAATTACTTATACTTTACCATTATATGCTAAATAGATGTAGAATTTGATAAAATTGCAATCATTTGGTTAGAAAATATTTGATCAGGAAATTGCATCTGAATTTATTGAAAATGCTGTTAAGTTTCAAGCCTTCTCTTAAAGCTGTTTCTGAGTTGTCCTATATTACTTTTTTGAGAAATATTATAATTTTGAATAAACTTTTTTAAAAATATAATTTTTGTTCAGAAACACCACCAAATCTTTCTGAAAGTTCTACCTCTGTTTATGAAAAAATCTAATATTTTTTTGGTTGCTTTCAGCTCTGAACTTGCACAAATTTCTCAAATACTTTGTGACAAGATCTGGGTGCTTAAAACTTCTTTTAACTATTGTAAATTACACGTTTTGCTTTGTAAGTGGTAGATTAATGATCACTTATTTTATACTGGTGAATGCGAAAGAGCTATCCTTACTTGAGGCTGAGTAGGAAACTAGATGCTTGCAGCCCACCAGCCGTCAGCATAATTAAGAGTAGTTGCAAAAAATAATGGTGGATCCATAAGGTAAAGCTTCCTGGGCTGTAAGCCCAGGCTATGGCAGCTGTGTCTTACCAGGGTCCTTCATAGGCAAGGGACTTGATTTACTCTTAGTGTGGTTTTAGTTGGAGGAAAAGATGCTTTGCTTCGTGACAAGCTTCTGTCTATTGTATTTTTTGAGAACTGCTTTGATATAGTACCTTTGCTACAAAAATGCCACTGAAGCATTCTTATTTTGAAATATGGTGACGTCTTTCTTATGGATATTCTTGCTAAAGGTTTAAGCATGCAAAATCCTTGAAGGCCTACAGACAGCTCGGAGTTTTGTTCTTTTTCTGATCTTGAAGGAGAAAAAAAAGAGTAGGAGAGATTCCTTACTCTAAAAGCCGTTAAATTATGTTTGTGCCGTTTGCTTCAAAATAATCACTTGGGCTTACAAAACCGATTGGTATCTTTAATAAGGAAAGAGCAAATACTACAGTTGATTAGCTTTTCTGGAAATATTTTTAAATCATCTTCATACCTTATATTTTTATTCTCATTTAAATAGGTTTTCATGTGGTGTGAAACGTTTGTACCTACACTTCTGTAGGTATTTTGTGTGTATTGATTCTTTTTTTTTTTTCCTTGGTACTTTGAGTGAGGGACCCAATTTTGGTTTTACGCCTTCAGTTTGCAATCAGCTCTCAGACTGCTTGGAAGAGTTAGTTGTCAAAGTCTAATGTATGCTGTAATCAAAGTAATGTACTGTGTCTGTTAAACTTGGTCTTAGAAACATTAGTTTTGTTTCACAGTTTGTGTGTGGAAACACGGATGAGGGATGAATTTGAAAGCAAATGTGTCTTTCAGCTGTCTTATGTACTATAACATTAATCAGTCTAAGAAATTAGTGATATTCATGTTTGTTCCAGGTTGTTTCTTTTGGGAGGAGAATTTGCTGATGCAGGCTGCCGCTTTTGACACTCCTTATCCAAAGCATGTCAACATGTATGATTTAATTGACCTGAAAGCTACCAACTCTTGTTTATAAACTTACTGGTCCCCTGGCAGGAGTCTCTCATGGCTTTCTCATGGCCTTATGTTTCTAGTGCCCTCTGGGGGTGTTCACATTATGGAGCCTCTTCAGCTCCTTTCAACTGCTTTGGAAGTGCAGGCAAGTGTAACTCTGCTTTATGCTTGCATTCTGTTTTGGTTTTGGTACTTCCAATGCATTGTTGCATTCTGTTGTGAAAAGTAGTTCCTATGTCCACTGGTGTTTGGTGAGCCTGTGCCTGCATGCAAATTGAGAGCATGCTTTCTGGGAGCCACAGCATACAAATCCAACAGCATATTAAACCCCAGTTGAGTCTATTGAATCGTAATGAACTAGGATGTAATTAATATCCAATTTCCCCTACATTTTAAACAGAAACATAACCACGTGCATGAGAGGGTAATGCTGGAGAAGTTCAGCGTACAAGGGCAGAAAAGGAGAATACTGCAGTGGATCAAAATGTATTCTCTGACTCAGCATGGAATTTGAACATTGTAATTTATCATTTTGGGGACAAAACCAGCTGATACAGGCAAATAGTGTTGTGGTGATTTTTTTTTTTTAAGATGCTTTAATACATATACTGTTTGAAAGCTCAGAAAACCTACGCATTTTAAGTTGCACATATTCCTTAAATAGAGTGAGGTACTGAAGGAAATATGAATGTGTTTTGGGGGATGGTGACAGTTACAGAACTGGTGAAATCTCAGAGCACCAGATACTGAAGAGCAGTTGTAATATCTTAAGGTGTAAAGTAGGTTCTAAATGTATGGACGGACAGTAATATAGGTATAAAAATCTTTTTATATACATAATAGTATACATTAATATTAACTATTATATAAAATTTCAAATCCATGTTTAAAAGTCCATCCATATATACATACATATGTTATATATAAAAATAAAATTTCAGATTTTATATATAGAGAGGGAGCAATGGGCATACTGAGGGGGAAAACAGGAGATGGTTTATCTGTACTGTAGAGAAATTATTGACATTGTTTTTACATGTATGGGGAATAAAAAGGACTGAAGGGTCACAAAGAAGGAGAACAGAGAGCCTACAAAGTTTGGAAAAGTGTTTGAATTAAATCACTATTCATTCTGATATTTGATGTGAGCAAAAAATGTTGGAACAGCTCAGCTGCTTTAAGGATAGAAAGCAAAAGGATAAAAGTTATTGATTCATAGTGGGCATAAATGACAGGTCACTTATGAACCATGCAGATCAATATTAGGTGTGTTTTTTTTAATTAATTCTGTGTCTAAATGACTTAGTGGCAAATTTCAAAAGTGGTTAATTCTTCCATAGGACTGAACAGGAGGTCTGGCTGATCTCCACATTCAAACGTTTAGTCTAATTTAAATGTTTTTAGAGATCTGAGGTTGACCAACTCTTTCAAAGCTGAGGATGTAAAAGGGACGGCAAGGCTTTCCAGCAGCAGTCAGACCTTGAGGAAAGGTCTGACTTTGGGTTGAGACATTATAGCAAGCGCAGTCTGCAGGGGTGCAAAGTATCTGTCATAGCCATACCCGAGCCAATCTGTCAGAGTCCTACCAGACTGCTCCTGTAAGTGGCTAAGCTGGGGGCTCTGATCCTTACAAACTTAAATGAAGGTACTGCATGTCTGTCTCACTTCAGCACTCTCCTTTCAGTCAACATTTTCCCTCTATGGATTATGTGACTGGCTTTATTGATTAGGTAGAAAAAGCTGGCCTGGCAAGCTGGGCACTGAAGTAGGTCTGGAGAGATCTGGCACAGTTGCCTGGCTCAGATGGGGTTCCTCTTTTCCTTTCGAGCCATTGGCAGATCACTTGATCTGTGCCAGCTCCCCAGGTGCAATCTGCAGAGAAAAGGCTGCTAACCTTGAAATCAGCCTAATTCTGGAACAGCTTTTCTACTTGGAGTAGAATCAACAACCTCCATAACCCAATCTGCTTTGAAGGTGGAGGGAGAAAGTGTGAGAAAGTACTATGATTTCCTTTCTTGGTCTGAGCTCCTATTGTAGGCAATAACAGAAAATTTATCTCCCTGTCATGTCAGAGACTCATTCTTAAACAACTGTGTCTAATAGAATTTTTGTACATAAAAATACTTGCAGTTTTTTGAGTTTCAGAAACAGCCAGTAAGTAGGTGTTTCAGTGAAAATTCACGCTAGCACCAATGCACCCTTCTTGTGAGCTGAGGTTTTGAGTCGCCCACTATGTATTTGTTGGCCAGATTAAATAATACATGTCCAAAACAGTTTCTGTGGAGAGCAGTCCATAGATAAAATATGTTCCTTCAAATCTTTTGCTGACTGATTCAAAGACCAAAATGTTGAAAATAATGTGTCTATTGACAGCTTTTTTAATAGCAAAAATGTATGGCTCTGGGAAATTTTATGATTTGCATTTCACTGATCCTATTGATATGGATGTTGACTGGAAACTCTTAATCAAACCACTGTAATCATATGAAAAAAGTTTGTGGTACCAGGACCTAATGAGCTCGATGGGGGTTTTAAATGCCCGTTTCATTCTAATTCAGTATAAGAGGAGTCCTTTTGCTTCAAAAAAGGGGGGAAAAAATGAGAGAGAGAGATAGTAGGGAAGGTGGAAAAGATATACAATTCATGTACTTCATTTCTCCATTCATCCGTCTTATTTCTCCTTGCAATTATTTTAGTACCAAGAAAATAATCAGTAAAGGACAATCAAATGTCATCAAAAGATTGAAACTCAATGTATTATTCTTCTGTGCTGCTAAACTTGACAGTAATTTAGCATGTAATAATGCTGAAGGCTGTCGCTTTACTCTTGCATATACATAGACTGACCATATTTTCTGTATACTGCAAAAAAAGTTACTGAAATGTGCTATCGAAGCTAGTAGTCAAGGTCAGTGATATCCCTGTCTCTGTACTCAGACTATTGTTTCATAAGGAACACTTCTGCAACAAACACTTTAGCTGCTGTAAACTGGACTTTAACCCTTATGTCATAGCTCTAAATTAATTCTGCTTCTCTTGGTACTTTTAAAATATATATATATATATATGTCACCCAATATGGTTGAGTTTTCTTTCACATGATTGTTGTATCTGTGAATTAAACTCCAGACAATATTTTTGAACTCATTTCAATTTTGATTTGGCAAATGCAGCAGGGCAGTAGACTTGGAATAAATGGTCTCAAAATGACACGGGATTGAATGCCTCTAGTTGTCATTACTGCTTACAGAAATAAAGGCTGCAGGTTGCTGTGAACTGGCAAGGAAGACTGCAGATCTGGGACGCGTTTCCCAGCTTTTGTCAATTGGCAGTGCTCTGTTGACTGTAGAGCTACGCTCCTATGAATCAGTGGAGTAACAGACTTTGAGGGGTAGTCATGCCCTTCATATCTGTATATGCAGATCAGTCACCATGCCACTGATGGTGCACAGCAGTTTTTAAGTCACTGCTTATCTTTGTGCATGTGAGAAAATGCACTGGTTCCAGTGTAAGTGTCCAGGTGATATGTGCCTCTGGAAGAATTTTTTTCAGAGGTGCAGTGATGGAAGCACTGTCATCCCGTCAGGGTGGTCAGATTATCAAATGTTTTATATTGTGTTTGTGCATTGTCCCCATGCTTACTACAAAAATCAAGGCTTTCCACACAATAGCTTTATGTGGGGTTTCAAAATGGGCTCAAGTAAAGGTAACACTTGATTAAAAAATGGCTTTATAGCACTGTGATTCTTGGTAAGTTTTTTCAAGCGCATTTTCAATGGATATATTCAATTTCCTTTTCTTTGTGCAGACTCACATTTTGGCAAAAATATGAGCTACCTTCACCCTAGTGAAAGCTTTAAAATCTATTTCAGAAGGCTTTGTGGCAATCTCACTTAACCTAGAAGCAATATTGGTATGTTTCTTCTTAATTACTTTTTTTTCATTATTAATGAGGGTCCCCACCATTATTCAAGCAACAAAATATGCACTTTTAGTCATGCTGTTTTACTTCTCACCCTGCATGCTTCTTTTTAAGGTGGACCACTTGCTGTGCTGAGCACTGAACCTAAGCTAAATGGACTTTAAGACACTTAACCTTCTTCCTCTTCCTTCAAAATTCTGTTTAGGAGAACTGTATTTTTTGAAGCTGTAGTTAATTTTTTTGGAGATGCATGCTGAGGGACTTGCCTGCATACCTAAACAGGTAATGCAAGAAAATCAAACAAGGATTTTGTTTTACTTCATGACTTTACACTCCCATCTTTTTTCCAGTCTCTTAAATATTATGAATATTAGGCAAAAAAAGGACATTCTACTTTTATGGCTTTATAATTGCTACTAGACCTAAATGAGGACCAGGAAGAGTTCACCTCATGGAGTATTCTTGATATGAAGTCCCTGGACTACCCTGAAAAATGTTTTTGACCATTAAGCTCCTGGCAAATCTAGTATTACTGGTGCTGAACAAAACCCTGAGGCTCTTTGGCATTAATGAAATTGAAGAATCACCTTGTGACTCCAGCTTTAATCACTGGAATGTGTAACAAAATTAGCTGCAATGAATCTGAGATCAACCACAAGAAAAAAAGTAATTTTTGCATAGGAAGAATTCTATAAAATTATACCTTGTAAAATTGAATCATAGTAGATATTAATCAAGATTTATAGAATTTGAATACACATGTTTTTCTTGCATTGGGTTATTTTATTATAATATTCCTGAAAGAAGGACAAAATACTTTCTTTCTTCTGAGAAGACCATAAACATGGGGGGGGGGGGAGGGAAGGTGAAATCCTTTCTAACTTTCACAGTGCAGTGCTAAGAAATATATCCATGTCACATATGTGTAGCTGTGTAATAGCTTCTAGTCTGCAGCATGTGTGACTGGAGAACATCCTGTTTCCAGCATGCAAAACCAAATATTTAAGTTCAGTGTTTACAAGGTGCTCAGCCCTCAGTTCCTCTTAAACATTGAGTCACTGTGTGTATATCTACTCTCGTTGGCCAGATGAAATCAAACTTTGGGGATGGTTGCTGTGCTTAAGGACTTACAGCTAGACAAACCTGTGTTCTTCTTTCTTTTAAGGTTCTCCACTTATGAAATTCACGCTAACATTTTTTGGGTGTTTGGGAAAAATGCAAACAAAAATAAATCAGCTTGAACTTATGTAATCACATGAGGTTAGGACCTGAGGATTTGAGAAAAACGCAGCAGACTGAAGTGTGGGATAAAAAAAAAAAGTGTTAACAACACTGCATTTAGGTGTTTTTGTGTTGCAGGGAGTACTTGGAATAGTTACAATTGTAGGAGCTTCACAGAAATAAGCAAAATGCATGCCTAATTCTTGCCATACTTGAGAAAAAGACTATGGGCATTTTAATATTGGTCAGTAGAAAACTGACAAGTTTTTAATGCAAATGTTAAGTTAAAATCCAGGAAGAAGCAAGTTCAGGATACTGAAAAAAAATATAATGGTTAGTATTGGCTTTGATTCATGTTGCAGAACAAAACCTTTCCATGTTGTCCAGATGAGTTGAGGGTAAAAAAAAAAAAGTTGAGGGTAAAGGCTGATCTCATTTCATCTAAAAGTAGCAGTAAAATAGAAAGTGAATACTTGTTTGTGATGTGAGCTGAATGGCTATGAAAAACACTTTGCAAGGGAAGGAAATCCAGAAGTGACTTAACAACAGTAGCACCAAAGAGCTGGTCCTCAACCTGGGTGATGGTGAGTGGTGCTCCTCTCGGCTGTCGCTCCTGGTCCTCCAGTCCGGACATGCAAGGGAAATGCACTAGCCGAAACCTGCACCTGAGCTGGGAGGTCCTGAGGATGCAGATACCTGTTGATTGCTTGGGTATGTGCACGTGTCTAATCTTATTGAAAGTATTAGCCCATGTGTTCAAATTAAAACGTGTTTTGCTAGATGACTGGGCAATGATGTGTGTGTGTGGTGAGGTGTGCTGATCTGAAGTCTGTACGTGTTACGAAGATGCTGAAATACAGCTGTTCTGAGACAAGGCTGGTGTTAAGCACTTAAGCGCTTGCCTGAACCAAGACATAGAGGCAACTCTAAATTCCAGCTGGTGTGTACTTTGTATTAAAACTTTCCTAGCTGGTTAAAAATTTGGATGCAGTCTCTGATCGATCTATCTTTGTGTATGGCAGTGTTTTTGTTCTCTGAGTTCTCTTGCGCGGTCAGGAGGCAAAGGTGTGTCAACGCTTTTCGCAGGACTTAGGTAAAGGTAAGCAAGAAAGTGAGAGGAGCTGAAATGTGACCCTCCAATTGGAAATGCCAGATATGAAAACAAGTTTTTGATGTTTACTCAAAGGATTTTCTCCTTGCCAAAAGACACTTATGCTTACAAGACTAGATGTCCCAGCAGCATATGATTAGAATTTGTGATGGCATTTGGATGTCCCTTCTAGACCTAAAAATTTTAATGCTGCTTCTGGCTTCTGTGTCATAAAATTTAAATGAGAACCTCTAATTGTTTCAGAGTGCCAAAAATATTTTGTAAACAATGTTTTGCAATGGAGAGCCTGGGCTTCTGGGATATTGAGAAGAGTTATTGTTAGACAATAGTCTGTCTCTAAGTGAACCTATAAAGAAGATACAGCAAAAATGGAAGAAATGTGAACTGCCTCCTAAATAAATGAGCTTGGTCATGTTAAATAGAAAGTAGTGAAAATGAGACAAAATGCCATAAAACAGAGATCTAGGGTTTATGCTGTGATGTGTGGAACTGTCTATACTAGCTAAATGGGAAACTGTGTGTTCAAATACAGACTAGCCTTTGGTTTCAAGTTTATGAATTTGATGCATTTGACAGTAAAGTTAACTTTTTAATTTGGAAAAATTGCAAAAGTGTTTTGCTGCTTTGTTCTTTTCTCACAAAGCAAATTTTCTTTTTTGTTTGTAACTTTGATTGCAAAGGCAGAAAGGTCTCTTCTAATAAATGCTTGCTGATATATTTAGGTTACTATCCTGACAAGCTCAGTTAGGAATCAGTCTAAATTAAACTAGACCAAAATCATAGTTTATAACTGTAGCTAGTTTGAAAACCTGTAGGATAAATGTCTCAGTATTTCTTAAACCTTTTTTCTCTTTTTCTGCTTAAGAATGGAATATGATTATTTTTTAACACTTACATTCAAAGCAAGTAGGATACATGTTCACAGTTTTTTATCAAAATTTCAACAAAAATTTAAAACAGTTCTTGATCTAATCTGGCTAATGGAAGACCTTTATCTCTTGTTGAAAAGGAATGCAAAAAAAGTTCCTTTCAAATTCTCACAGAAAATGTTTCTTTTTTTTCTTTTTATAGTTTTGTACAGATGGCAGGAGAAACTTAAGTAACTTAAGGTTGTGACTTCTTGGTATATCAAAGTCCGATTACATGTGCATATTTTCAAGGAAGTAAGTTTATAACTGGAGAACTGATTTTTTTTTTCACCTTGAAATATACTTACAGTTCTTGAAAAGAAAATTAATGAGCTTAATTTCTTGCATTGTGTGATTGAAACAGTGCATAAGCTCAAGTGTTTTGCTAATTTAGGGTAAAAACAGATAAAGACAGTAGCTTGTGGTCTTTATTGAAAAGAATTGACAAAAGAAGTTACTTATAGATTTATGTGAGAACAATGCAAATAATAAAGAGAAAATGAAACTATCTACTATTAAAAGAGGGGAGGCAGTGTCTAACTAAAAGAAATAATTAAGGTGTATGTGGGGTTTTATACATATCTATATCTATCTCTAAAAATAAAGAAAATTACTTACAAGTTGAATTGTGAATACTTACCAGACAATTAAATATGTAGTAGGAAGAAATTAATAGAATTTTGATTTTCAAAAGGTCTCAGAATATTAGGTAGGTTCCAGAGGATTGCAAATAAGATAATGCTGTGCTGTATTTAATATGGGTAAATTCAATGACCGGGATAATTATAGGCTTGTCAGACCAATATTAATCCAGGCAAGATAATAAAGAGCCTGATACAAGACTAAATTAATACAAAATTAAAAGAAGTTATAAGATAACTAATGCCAATTGGCATGCATTTATAGACAATAGATTTTCTTAAACTCACTTTATCTCTTCTGATGAGATAACACGTTTGGTTTGTAACTGTAGTGTTATTAATGTAATGGAAGTATTTAGAGCATTTGACTTGCTACCATCTGGCATTTTAGTGAAGAAAATAAGCAAATGTACAGTCAGCTAATGCATATTAAATGGATGGAAAATAGTAATTGATAGGGCTCAAAATGTACTTATAAATCAGAAATCATACCAATGAAGTGGAAGAAAAATGAATTAATTTTTGGAAAAAGTCTGTAAACACAAATGACTGAGGGAATGGTAAATCTTTGGGAAAGGGCGGGAAAACAGATAACTGTTTGATCATGTTGATCATATGCAAAGTTACATATCTGGAAATAATAAATGACTGTCATATGTCCTTGGTTGGGCTTGGTAGTGACTCTAAAGTTGTGTCTTGATGGTACATGTGAGCTGTGTCTGTCTACCTATCTGCTATAATATCGTTAGGTCATCTTCAAGAAGAAGCCCAAGTCTATAGTCTCGCAGGTAGGAAAGCTGAGAAAATACATCTGGGGTTCTAGTTTGTTCTAGGCTGGTTTGCACGTGTCCTTTGTTTTTGTTGTTTATTCAATGGTAATCACTGTAGCCCTTTGGGCACATGTCAGCATTTTCCCGTGCCTGACCACGGCATCCTGTACTGCGATTGCTTCTGCTGCGGTGTGCTGGCTGGGAAGGGTGTGTGGGTGCAGCGATGGGGCAAGGCAGTCCTCAAGGAGGGCTGTGCTGGGTGCAAGTTGGTTCTTGAGCAGCTGCTGTTGTGGAGAGGCAAGTGTAATGCAGGTGTGGAGGAAGGCATTGCTCCTGAAATGGGTGTCAGGTCCCTAATGGCCCTGACCAGCCTCACCTGGGGCCCCTGCCCATGGGCCCAGCCCAGAGCTGAAATACATTATGCTCAGCTCCCTGTCCCTTAGGAAGTGGCGGTCCATCATCTGTGCTGGGCTGCTGGTCTGGCGCCTGCAGTTGCTGAGGACAGGGTGCAGCCTTGCTGCAATCCGACAGGCACTGTCCTTCACATATATGTTGTGTATCCAAAGGGCAGATACTGTGCTCCCTCTGCCTTATCCTTAGGTTTTAATCGGTCTTCCACACAAGCCGGTTAGATCTTGCTGGTTTTGAGTGTGCCCGAAGACATAATGTTAGGTACCCAGGGTATTTAGAAGTCAAATGGGGAAACAAGGTGTCCAGGTGCCGCCTTGGTTTTATGCAGCCAATGTAAGATATACAATTCTGGCAGTACATGCTTCATCTCTACCAATTCTGCTTTTAGGCTAGGAAGGTCAGTTTAGGCTAGGAGGGCCAACTTCTAGGTTATAACACTTTAAGGTGTACATGAAAACACTGCTCTGAGTCTTGCTTTATGGCTTTTGCTTTGTTCTGCTCATTGCTGGGCAGCAGAGTAGCCTAGTGGAAAAACAGGCAGGCAGGAGCACCAGTTAATAGCCCGCCCACCCACCTAACTTCCAGGAGATACTCCACTGTGATCGGCATAATCTGAGCCTGTTTGTGCTCTCAAACTGGCTGTTTTCTTAGCAGAAGATTATTCAGTTTCATCTCTCAGTTGTTAATACTGAAAATATCTTTGTTACTTTTGACCTCAAATAATGTATATAGGTATATTTATGTTTTAAAGCCTGCTGCTCCATATTGTGTGGTCTTATTTGATGTAGTTCATATAAAGTTCATTACAGGCTGAGCACTCCGTCCTCTCTGGGAAGCAGAGATAATTCCCAGTTTAAAAGGAAGACTGATTTCATATGCAGCCTAGGGGAATAATGAGCCATCCAGAAAAAAAAGAAAATCAAAATGAAGGGAAATGTAGATAATCACTTTCAATTGAAAAACAGTTGAACTGAAAAGAGACGGATAATTTGATATTACATTGTAGCGAGATGTTGAAGTGGAGCATGCTCCTCTGAAGAGAGAGCAAGATGTGTTCAAGATTAAACAGCTGAATAGGTGTAAATGATATCTTTTCTTTAGTAAAAGTGCAATCTACTTTCCCTTGTTTTAAAAATTCATCTTCATCGCTCTATTTTCTAGACTCCATTTTTTAACAGAATGGCTTCTATCCAAGGATGGATCTCTGCTTTAAAGAGATGCTTAAAGAAATTATTATCCCGTGGGAAAAGAGATATGTACAAAAAGAGTGTGTTTATGGTAAGTATGCTTCATCACAAAATAAAATCTTCTCCTTTACACGCAGTGGCCACTGTAAAATTATGATTGTGTGGTAAATGAAATGCTCTCCATAAGAAGATATCCTGCCTCCCCCCCTTAATACTAGTGGAAACTGGTGGTAAGTCTATAATCACTAAATCCAGTGTGTGTGTGTGTATAAATATGTTTGTGTGTATATATATATGTGTGTGTGTGTTAAAAAAATGTTTGGGAAGACAGTAACCTTAAGAACATACTTCATTATGTTTGGGCTTCTTAACTGAAACTAGAGTGTTTTGAATTTGTCGTCTCCAAATACTGGTTTAAAAAGGAGATGAGAGAGGAAAAAAACCTAAAAATGAAACAGGAAAAGAGGTTTCAAAAACATTCCTTGAAAAGACAGAATAAACTTTCTTCCCTAAACTCATGAACTGACAAGGCTGACCTTGCTAGTCGCTGATTGGTTTCTGTTTGTCATTATTGCTGACTGATTACGAAAAATTTACTTATTTATTCTGCTGTTGTCACTTAGGTCATAACCTTGTAGCAACAAATTTCACAGACTAATTGCCCTATGTAGGGAAGAAGGGGTGATAAATAGGAGTTTTGAGTTTTCCTTTTTTTATTTGTCTGAGTGGTCATCTTTTGCAAGAAAAGATGAATAGAAATTAATGAATCATATTTTCTGTCAGTTTATTATATTTCTTTGAGAATCTCTTCCTTGCCCTATCACTTGGATATAGAGACTCAGCACTTCTAATCACATCTATCACCTGTCTCTGAATTAATGAGCTATCATCTGTTCCTTTTGAAATGAACGATCTTCAAGTGAACACAATATACCACTTGAGTATAAATTTGATTTCTGTGATGACTTCATACTATCTTTCACCTTATCCTATTCCCTTTCTTTTGTAAAATAGCAATGTATTACTTTTTTTACTGTTACAGTACACTGAACAGTATTACAGTAGTTTCAAAAGTGTTTCATTTGGGATTCAGACTTTTCCAGAGCTCAGTGTGTTTTTTAATGTGGTAATGATTCATGTGTAAATGTTAGTTTATAATATCTCCTTCACTACAATTGGTTTTCCTTTATTTCTTCAACAAAGTTGTTCTCAATACCCTTTTCAGTATCTGGAGGATGCGTGAAGTATCTCACACTAACTTTATTTCATGCAGTAAACATAATTTTATGGATGGGATTTTCTCCTAGTCTAGTCAAAGTCCTCTGAGAAATCCTACAGGGCAAAATTTTTGGACCCATGCTGTTCTGTTTGTGTATTACTTGAAAGTTGCTATCGTGCAGAAATATAACTCCAGCTAGCTATTTGGGGTGATGACATGCAGGTTCCTTTTTCCATCTGAGCTGACACCAGGGAAGCAATTTCTGGCTTGATTAGGTGCCTACCATGACTTTCAGGCTGGTTGCTTGAGGGTGACCTGCACTTAAATTGTGAGGAAACAGAGTTGATTTTCAGCTGGCTCCCACTGCCTTCTGAGTGATGCTCTGGACTCTGCGCTGGTCACAGACGGAAGCCTGGAGCAGCCCGCAATCACGGTGGAGGGCCTTTTAGTTGTTTGTGATTCCGAAGTCGCTTTCAGTTATCTTCCTATTTCATCAGGTGAACCTGGGCCTGTCTTTTGTAGGTCTCTAATGGGGTTAATAGGAGGGCTGAGCTTGGTCAGTCGTGCCTCAATAAGCCTGTGGGAGATGTGAGACACGAAGGGAGGAATTTGAAAAAGGGAAAGCAAAATGCAGCTGGGAGCAGATCTGTAGCTCCTGCTGATGGAAATGTTCTCTAGATCAGCTGCTGCCTTCCTGAAGCAAAGCACTGGTACTGAGCCAGCATGTGGAGCCTTCTTCCTTAGAGATTTGTCCAAAGAAAGAAGATGCATTCACGATCTGATGCTTTGGTTTCCTATGCCCTACAGATAGTCCTGAACGGGTGGGCTTGCTTGGGTTCAGCAGGAGGGTGAGACCGACAAATGAATTGGTACGATTGGCTAGCTGGACGTTGCACACCAGAACTTCCATTAATGCTACACCTTCTTAAGTCTGTAGTTGAAGCCTGGGAAGAAAAACCCTTTAATAAATCCACAAAGAAGATCAGGAAGGTTGAATGGTCAGTGGTAAAAATAATCCAATCAAGATTTACATTTTCATCTTGTTCAAAATATCATTTTGGGAATCTGCTGAAAAATCAGCTACTTTGTTATCTGTACAGTTCAAGTACCAAACATTTTTCCCTTAGTATTGGAATTTTTAACTTTAAATTGTGCTTAAGGATATTTAGGGATATTTTTTTTAGGGGTATTAAACAGTTGTTACCATAATGTTACATAAAAATGTGACACAGGATACAGCATGATTTCTTCTGAGGCGTATACAATGTTTATAAAGCCTTTTAAGGAAAGAAGTCTACTGATTGCATTCTATAACTATGAAATGTCTTGCATAAAATACCATAAACATTAAAACTTCTGCTTCCATTAAAAGATGACGATGTACGCAGTTGCCTCTAGTGAGGGCCACAGCTATGCCAATGGCACAAATACTATTCTAATAAGTCTTACAAGCATACTCTGAGAAGTGTAGTAGCTGAGTAGCACTGTATTATTTTACCAGTACTTGCTTGATGTAGGAAAATATTTACAGCAAGTAAGAGTGAAACTTGAGGTTGGGATGAAATTTCACTGTCTAGTCAGGTCTTGACAGTCGATAAAGAGACACTAAATTCTTGCTGCTTTAAGTTGAAATGGCAGCTTGATTGGCATGATTGTATTAGGGGAACCTGCCTTCACCCTTCCTCTTTGTTCATGACCTACAGGGAACTATCTAGAGCTCAGGTGATTCCTACATATTTGCTATTATGTTTTTCTGGGCAGGGGAAGGTTCCATCTTTTGATGCAATTCCCCCTCTTTTTTTTTTTTTTTCCCCCGCCTGAAATTATCATCATACTGATTAAAAAGGGAAAAGAAAAAGCAGCACTGATCTCCTGATATTTCAACCAGCTTGGGCTACCTTTGAAGTACATCTAGAAAACAGGTCTTATCCTTCTTTGACTTTGAACTACACCAAAAATGTTACAAGAATAGCTTTGGATCAAAGAGTTCAGGAGCAAACTTTAAATTTTAGGATATTAATGGTTTGATTTAAGATTCTGACTGTGTTCCATTTCTGGTAGTGATCAGTAGCTTGATTATTCTTTTGCTTGTGATATGATAGTATAGTTTCACAGATGAATGGTGTCATGTTAAAAAAACTGATCCAAAAAGAGTTGAGTGGGAAATTTTTCTCATCTGAGCTTTTTTGTGTCTTTGGAACAGATCAGTTGTTCGTAGAAGCTTGTTGGTGGTGTCGCAGACATCTAAAATATTAATAGCTGTACAAATAAACACCTTGTCAGCTCACTTCTTTTAAAAGTAGTACTTCATTTAGTTTCTACCCTTACACTTTGCATTCGGTTAACCATTTGATCATTTTATGTTGTAATTATGTTAATCTATGTTAATTAGGTATTAGAAGGTACTGAATATAAAAAATCATTGGTGAAATTCATAACTTAATGGCATACTCCATTTTATAGTGTGAGAGTATTTAGACCAAAAATATGTCATCATCTGTAAACAGAGAGCCATATTGTAAAATACAATTTGGCTTTTCCTCTTTTAGTGTGTATCCCTGTGTCTACCCCTGTTATTCTGATCTCAGTTAGTTTTAAATTAAAGCTTGAATCAGATTGGAAAATCTTTTCACTGGAGTTCATCAGTGTGTGCTATTTCAGCAGTTTACTTCTCTTTTTATAAGGGAATGTATTCTTTCAGTGGGAGGACCAAGAGCTATGTAATTAAGGAATAGCAAATGACCTAGATATTTCATACTATTCAGCTGGGAATAAGTTTAAATATTTTTCATGTTTTAGTGCATTAGCAAACAGAGAAATAAGCTTCTATGAGAATCTTTCATCTAAATCAGGCAAATGGATACGTATCAATATTTGCTGGAATTAGATATGTGGTTTACACTAGGCATAGTACAATAACAATAGTTAGTTTAGAAAATGTCTGTCTTTACAATGTCAGGATATTTTGTTTTACTACACTGTATGTCTGTCTTCTGAGCTCACTGTATCACACCAGGAACTGGTGGCCTGGAAATACTAAAAGCAGACTGTAAGAAATTACCTGCACCTGGGAATACAATTGTCTTGTCTAATAAGAGCAATAATAAAGTAGATTATAAAGTCATCTTCAAAAATGAAAAGCTAGAATGAAAAAAAAAATTAAGCTAAAAGATAAAGCAAGTCTTATAATGGATTTAGATAGGTCTGATGGCACAAGATTTATGTGATTAGGTGGAATAAATAATCACAATTTGATTTCCTGCTCCCCCTACCCTGGGATTTCCATGAAGACCTGCAGTATATTTCAAATCATGTTTTCAAGTGCAAGGAGTGGCTGTGATTTGTGCTAAAGAAGGTTTTCTTTTTTTCACAAGAAAGAACTGCTAAACTTCAGTGGAAAGCCATCTACCTCTAGGCTAACTTAGCTTTTAAGAATAACTTTGTAACTGACAAAGTTTCAGTTGTGCATGTTTACAATATTTGTAGTGCACGTGCTAAGATGCATTTTATTTGCATGAAGATGGGAAAATTAGTGAGTGGAATCCTGTAATTCACCTGAACAGGCTGTGTGCAAGTGAATCAGGTCTAGGATGGTGGACAAATAAGCGTATGTCAGTGTGTTAGATCTCTGTATGGGAAACTGTGCACTCTTTTTCGACTATAAAGCAGGGATTACCTTCCTAAATTAGGCATATGGTACACGTAATATTGAAAAAGGTGCCAGGTTTGTTTAAAAGGAGTTGCTTTCCTTTGTGTGTGTGTGTGTGTATAGGTTTTGGGGGGGGTTGTGTGCTTTTTTGTTGTTTTTGTTTTGTTTGTTGTTTTCTTCTTCTTCTTCCCAGAAGACTCATGCAGCATAGGGACTGAAGGCAAAGGTTCCTGTGGTTCAGGTCTCAAATGTGACCCAGAGAAAACAGAAAAGTAGTTTGAGGAATTCACATGGCAACCTGAGGAGGGCCTTTTTTCCAATAAAGGGGCCGTAGATCAGTATTTATCAATTTTGTGAGATCCCGCTTCAAAAACTTGTTGATAGCTTTTTGTGGGGTGTTGTCTAATTCTGTGACTGAACTTATTTGGATTCTGCAGATGCTCAGCTCCCTGTTAGTTTTTGCCCTTATAGGAAGTAAAGAGCAGAGTTGTCATCGTCATTTACTAACTGTGGCACTTTGAAAACAATTCTTGTCACTATTTTCTTAGGCAATTTGATAGTTTCTTTGTTAAAGTGTGTATGTTTTAGAGTCAAATGTTCTCCTGGCTGCATCAGAGGTGCTGAGTACCTGCATTAACCTTGGTGTGCTTTGGCAACAGAAGGGAAAATAAAAGTCAATAAATGTCTTCTACAACACTGAAACTCTGAGGGCACAAAGTGATGTTGTTATGAGCATTGGGGGAGAATTTGAACAAGTATATCTTTCTCCAAATTACCTATTGCCACTTTAATATTAGATAGGTGTGTTTTTTAAATCGGTTCTCTTTGAATGATTCATACTGTTTGGGTTGGCATGGGGGGCTCTGTTATTGACAGATTCACCAATGTGTGTTTTCTCTGTTATCTCCAAATCCTACATAGAGAACCTAAAATCACTCTCCATTTTGCTATATTTGACATAACTATTGACTGTCCAAACACTGTCTGCTTTTAGGAAGCTAGGCTTTGTTTGAGCATCTGGACCATCCAATTTCCTACAAACCCGGATTACGTTTTACCTTGTTGGTTGACATAGGTAAGCTTTTAAGGCCATATAGCATGGGTCTGGTAGAGATAAGCAGTTACCTATTTTAACGTTTACTTGAACTATACAATGGTGTGGTAAGACTCTGAGGGGAAAACAACTGTATGTCTCTGTTCTTAGGTGTGGTGTCTAACTGCTTGGCATTTGATATCTGCTTCACTTGCCCCTGGAAGCTCTTCGTGCTCTTCAGACCCTCTCTGGGGTTGGAGGGGCCTGAGCTTGCTCTGTGCTGGCCAGGAGCTGTGTAACCACTCATTCAGCACTAAGCCAGAGCATGAGTCTTGCTGAAAACTGTGGTGACTCAGTGATGGCCAAGCCATGTTCAGGTCAATTAGAAGTGAGCTGATAACCAGGATTAGAATCATAGAGTCGTTTAGGTTGGAAAAGACCTTTAAGATCATCAAGTCCAACTGTTAACCTAGCACTGCCAAGTCCACCACTAAACCATGTCCCTAAGCACCACGTCTACATGTCTTTTCAATACCTCCAGGGATGGTGACTCAACCACTTCCCTGGGCAGCCTGTTCCAATGCTTGATAACCCTTTCAGGGAAGTAAAATTTCCTAATATCCAGTCTAAACCTCCCCTGGTGCAACTTGAGGCCATTTCCTCTCATCCTATCGCTTCTTACCTGGGAGAAGAGACCGACCCCCACCTCGCTACAACCTCCTTTCAGGTCATTGTAGAGAGCAATAAGGTCTCCCCTCAGCCTCCTTTTCTCCAGGCTAAACAACCCCAGGTCCCTCAGCCGCTCCTCATCAGACTTGTGCTCCAGACCCTTCCCCAGCTTTGCTGCCCTTCTCTGGACGCGCTCCAGCCCCTCAACGTCTGTTGTAGTGAGGGGCCCAAAACTGAAGACAGTATTTGAGGTGCGGCCTCACCAGTGCCGAGTACATGGGCACGATCACTGCCCTAGTCCTGCTGGCCACACTATTCCTGATACAAGCCAGGATGCCATTGGCTTTCTTGGCCACACTGCTGGCTCATATTCAGGCGGCTGTCAACCAACACGCCCAGGTCCTTTTCCACCGGGCAGCTTTCCAGCCACTCTTCCCCAAGCCTGTAGTGTTGCATGGGGTTGTTGTGGCCCAAGTGCAGGACCTTGCACTCAGCCTTGTTGAACCCCATAGAGTTGGCCTTGCCCATCGATCCAGCCTGTCCAGGTCCCTCTGCAGAGCCTTCCTGCCCTCAAGCAGATCAACACTCCTGCCCAACTTGGTGTCATCTGCAAACTTACTGAGGGTGCACTTGATCCCTTCATCCAGATCATTGATAAAGATATTATACATAATATCTTTCCCCAATAAGCTGGGGAAGTTCCCCAAACTGAGCCCTGGGGAACACCACTTGTGACCGGCCGCCAACTGGATTTAACTCCATTCACCACCACTCTTTGGGCCTGGCCATCCAGCCAGTTTTTTAGCCAAGGAAGAATATGCCTGTCCAAGCCATGAGCAGCCAGTTTCTCCAGGAGAATGCTGTGGGAAATGGTGCCAAAGGCTTTACTGAAGTCTAGGTAGACAACATCCACAGCCTTTCCCTCATCCACTAAGCGGGTCACCTTGTCGTAGAAGGAGGTCAGGTTAGTCAAGCAGAATGCACCTTTCATAAACCCATGCTGTGCTGATTGGGCCTGATCACCTGGTTGTCCTGTATGTGCTGCATGATGGCACTCAAGACAATCTGCTCCATAACCTTCCCTAGCACTGAACTTAGACTGACAGGCCTGTAGTTCCCCAGATCCTCTTTCCAGCCCTTCTTGTAGGTGGGCATCACATTTGCTAACCTCCAGTCAACTGGGACCTCCCCAGTTAGCCAGGACTGCTGGTAAAGGATTGAAAGTGTCTCGGTGAGCACTTCCAGCATCTCCCTCAGTACCCTTGGGTGGATCCCATCAGGCCCTATAGACTTGTGTGTGTCTAAGTGATGTAGCAGGTCGCTAACCATTTCCCCCTGGATTATGGGGCTTCATTCTGCTCTCTGTCCCTGTCTTCCAGCTCAGGGGGCTGGGTACCTGGAGAACAACGGGTCTTACTATGAAAGACTATTATACTATTAAAGATTGCCTCTAATTTGCAGAATAACTTAGTGTGCATTAAAGTCCCTGGACAGTACAATAGAAGGATGAAAGTGCAGTTGTATGGGTGCTGAAGTCAGCCTAAACGATGCTGTTATGATCTGGTCCTGCTGCTTATGGTGTTTTCCTTTCCTCTCCTCTTCCACTTTCAGAGCTACATGTGTACTACTCCTTGAAGGATGGTTAGCAGTTTTATCATGTGCTTATGTATAAACAATGTAAGAATTTCTGCTGAATGAGTTAACTTGATCTTGAAGCTAAATATTTAATTCAGCTGCTTACAGCTGTGTGAATATTTTACTGAGTATTCTGAAATACTCTGAATACTGAAACTAGCCAAAGGTTTCCACAGAATTTTTGAGACTGTCATTTATTTTTCTTGTTTTTGATCAAATGGCAAGAACAAACCTCTAACCTGAAGGCTAAATTTAGCAAAATTCCCTTTGACTTCAGTGGAGCAGAGTTCTTATCTATCCTACCAGCCTTTGATTTGCTAGTCTTTGATATTTTTTTTAAGTTTTTTTTTTTTCCTAAACTTTTTTCTGGATATTGGAGCTATTTGAATGGGTCTGTTAGGGGGCTGTGCTTGATTTCCATCTTTGACGTCAATGGAGCTTTTGCTTCCCAAAGACTATGTATAGCATGTATCTAACGGGAAAGGAGAAAACAAATTTAATCTATTTGAGGTTTGGTTTATTGGTGTTATTAGCCATCAATCTTAATAATATCTTAACTCCAATTTTTGCACAAATTTAATAATGTGAATACTTTCAGTCTCTTGGGAGAGTTGCAAAACCAATTATAGAAATGTCAGAATTTCCATAGGAAGGTAACCTTCCTCTTAGCAGTAGCAGGGGAACAAAATGAACTGATAGTGATTAAAGTGTCAGGATATAATTGCATTTTCTTCCAAATAAACCATCAACTCCCAATAAATAATTAAAACAAGCCATGTTCCTCAGGATGCAACAGTTCAGTAGCTGTGATTAAAAAGTGCTAGGAGCCATTATTAGATTTTTATTTTTTATGATAAATTTTCTCTTATTGTCAGATTGTCAGATTTTATTACCTTGCTGTTCTTTGGGGTATATTTTCTTTTCCCCAGGTTTACTGGGAAAGCATAACTTGTGTCACGGACTGTAATGAGATATATGCTCCATGATGATTTCACAAGTGACCTTTGAATGATCTCGATTCTAGAAAGAAACATGTGAATCTAGACTTATGAATGATAATTAAATTTTTCGAAGCAATGTCCCAAGAGTCATAATATGTCTACCTAAAGCTTTGACATATATATTAAAGAGTCTGTTTCTCCATTTTTCTTCATATTGTCTCTGGCTAATTGCTTACTATTTGGTGGCTTAATAAGACATTCAGTTTTAATAAACATAAAACCCAGAAGGACCTAGGGAACATAATGTAGCTGTGAGAGTGGACTGTGTCCAGCTCATTGGTAATGATGAAGCACAAACTAGATAAAAGGTACTTTGACTTCCAGAATCTAGACACAATAAATGATGTATCTCAGTGATGTTCTTAATTTTCAGAATAGGAGCACAGCTTTAAAAAATGTGATCATATTTTTTCCTAAACCTTTGTTTACTGTGATTTAAACTTTCTTTTCTTTGGGATAGCATTTCTTTTTTTCTGATCTGGGCTGGTTGCACAGTCTTCTCATCTAAATGATAGAAACTATTGAAAACATACATATTTTTTCTCTATAAATTGAAGTTTAAACATGAATCTTGAATTTTTATTTTGCCTCATTAAATCTCTTCAGCTGATTAAGTCTCTTGAGCAGGCATAAATTAAATGAAAAGAGAGTAAAAACTTCTGTAAAACAAACGGTTAGCAAAAAGTTATCATTGGTTGGTCTCTGTCAAATCTGGTTTTAATATTGTATATGTTTTGGCCAGTGAATATAGGTTGCTTTTTAAGTCTGGTTGTCAGAAACTTACATTACAAGGTCCAAATCATTGAAGAGCAACATCAAAATAGATGTTAGGCTGTATAGTACTGCCCAGGCTTTGACAACTCTGGACATCTGAAGGAATGGAGTTTTAGACACCTGGCGAATTTAAGGTACAGTTTGAGAAATGTAGGCACCTTTGCAATTGGGCAGCAGTTGAGGAGGACTGCTCAGGATCATAGTTTTGGTATAAGCCACATAATTCAGCTAATTCTGTAAGTACTACATTGAAACAAAAGATGATGTTACTAGAAGAGGATGAGTTGCAGGTTCATAGCAAGCATTAGAGTAAGAATCAAAATAAGTGTTCCCAGTGCATTTTAAGCCTAGGCCAAATGGGGAAAATAATTCTTTAAGGTCCAAGTCAAATCTTTTTACTGTTACGAACAACCACATCTTTGGGAACAACCACATGTTTCTTTGGGAAAGATTTTGGTTAGTTTGCTGGATGTAGTTCTCTACATAGTACAAATAATAAATGGGAGTTGCTCTGACAAACTAATACTTAGATATCCAGATTTATAAAGGTGGTAAGGAAGAACAAACCCAAACTTCTTCCAGCCTCTCGCTATCCTTGTGAAGGTGTAAACATGTAATTGATAGATTCTTAAACTAGCAAATGGGGCCAATGTGTTCAAAAACCTCGCTGTATGTGAAGGCTGTTGCCTTCCATTTCCAAGCCCAAACTTGAGTACACGTGCGTACTCATGCTAGTGCTTTATGGTTGAATGCGTGCCTCTTTTCATGCTGGTGGGATAAATTGGATGTTCTCCTTGGAAACTCTTCTAGTTTAATTTAGTTTTAGGAAAGTGAAGTGGATGTAAGCGATCAATGCACAGCATACGATGCTGATGACTTCTACTTTTAAATCCTATTTTGAATTTAATAGCATAGTAACACCTGCTGTTCTGAGCACCGTAGATCGGTTCCTTTTGAGTGTAAAGGTTTGCTGAACATTGATAGCTTACTAAAAATAGAAAAATTTTCATGCTAAAGCTGCTGAACAACTATTCAATAGCTAATGTTATCCTGATAGGTCACACTAAAGACATCTCACAGAGCTGAGCCATTATCTTGCTCTCTGGGAGTTGATGTCATTGGTAAAAAATAAAACAAATAATGATAATTTGATGGACTCTATATTTTCATGTTTTCATCTGTCTATAGTTCTAGATTTTCATATAAAGTCTGATCCATGGCTTGTACATTCCAGTAATTTTTTGGAACTTGCACAAAATATCCTGTTCAGATCTACAGAGATGTTTCAGCAGGATGAGTGTCTGGGATTCACCTACTAAAAACTGTTTTCCAGATCTTTGTTATCACTGAAACAAATTACAGGGACAGACAGAACTCAACCATTCAGCGACATTAACCTGTTTTCCCATATGCTGATCTCACCTTGATCCAATCCCCACTCTGCATAGCAGGCTGTACAAATGGAAGTGCCTTGCAGCATGCCCTCCAGGGCTGCTAATGAAGTCTAATTCTGATGGGGGAACAGATGACAGCATGCTTCAGAACTGAAATATTCTTCAGAAGATTTAATTTATCCCATATTTGGACTTTAGGGAACATGGCAAGAAGGAGCTGAAAGAAGCTCTTAAATAATACAAGCATGTTGCTGATGTTTTTAATTCACTTTTAGTAAAACCAAACAAACCTGAATATCACTAGTCTGGGATGCTACTGCAGTTGCCCCATAACAGCACGTACATTGCAGACCTCTTACCAAATGCATATCCTTCTCATCTTCCCTTCTCTAATAATGCATCCTGCTGGCAGCTTTTCTTATTTTTCTCTCATTTTTTCTGCCTACGTCGTCTTTTTTTTTTTCCTTATCCTACTGAATCTCACTTTTGTCTGCCTTTTCTTTTTCTCTTTCCATCTTCCGCAGCCTCTTGGTTTTGTTTCTCCAGATCAGCAGTCCTCGTTGCACCTTTTTCAACTGTCATTCTCCAATAATGATTAGGAAATTCATCAGCACTATTATGATCTCTCTTTTATTTTATAAAAACCAACTTCCTTTCTGGATTTTTAAGATATATCTACCCATCAAGGTGTTTGTGTCTTTAGACTAAATAAAGTATCTTTACCAAGAAATAGGCTATTTCATTTAATCGAGGGGTGGGAGGAACTAAGCATTAGGAGGAACTAGCATTAACTATCTGCATAGTGGCATTGGGTAAAATACATTGCTATATCCTCTTTTATTTTTCCCCCAGACTGTTTAGAGTTAACAAGTGTTATTACACAGGATGATTTGGCTGATCATGACATACAAGAGCAGCTGTGGATACATGAAATAGTGATTTATATTTCGTGCAGCTATAGCTGGAAAGTATGAACCGCAACAAAAATAAGGCATTTGAAATAATTGTGTCAAAAAGGACAAACCCAAAAATCAACTGAAAACGTGGATTTATTCTTACAGATAGGGTTTTAATTATTTTGAAAATCTGTTTTTGACAGTAGTTAATCTGCATAGAAGGTCAAAGATGTGTTAAAGTCAAAATACAGTTAATTAGAATTTCTGTTGCTTTTCATTGATTATAAAACATGTAGTTGATGTAAAAACTGGACAGAGCAATTGCACAGCAGATAACTTACAATTCTGCATGAATTCATATTTCACCATTTGGGTTCAGTTTATGTAGTTGCTTCTTGTGGTTATTAGTAGTTTGTTATAACAAAAAATTCTGCTATATTTTTTTCATGACTGGGCCTGATTCTTTGTAAACTGGTGAATACTGCTAAGTTTCTTTCAGAAGCCATTTAAGATCAAGGCATTGAAAAGGATACTTGATGCTTGTTCATCCCATGCCGTTTTGCATTTAAATTACACCAGGATGCATCTAAAGCTGCCCTATTTTAGAAAGTGGTTTTATGCCTATTTTCTATGTTTGTAAATGGTAATACAGTGTGAAATACAGAGAAGAATTCAGGTCTGTGTGTGGTTAAAAAGAGACAAAATTTAACAAATGTAAATCTGTTCAGAATCTGATCAAATGCCTTTTTCCTTATCTTCCTTATTTCATGATAGAAGCTTGTCCATCTATTCTGCAGTTTCCAATCAAGTTGCATCTTTTCAGTAACGTAGGAAAAGTGCTTACAAACACCTATTAATATTTGTTAGCTCTGTCTACAAGATTGGGTGTTAGTTGTCCTTATGAATTTTTCTTCCCTGGAATTCAAAAGTATTCCAGTTGGGACATCCTGAGAACATTTAATCCCTCCCAGCTTTAGAGTGTCACTGTGATTATTTCAGGAGTCCCTCCTGAAATCTTTGTATTTTAATGTTTCCATTTACAATTTCCTTCAAGTCTTCAGAAGATGGCATGTACTTGAACGTTCTGAACAGATTAAGTGGAAATTAATGAGAGAAATAAACATTTTCAAGTCCAAAAGGATCACAGAATTTCAGATGTGTTTTAACAAGCTGAAGGGAAATACCGTCATCAATAAGGAATATTTAAAGGGAACAAATAATTGACTTCTCTCACTTTATTTTTATTTTTCCCCCCTATCTAGTAATAACCGGGCAGTACTGTGTCAGATATTTTTTGGTGAGGCTTTGAGAGAATTGAAATGTGCTGCTGTTTAACCTGTAGGTAAGGGAGAATTGAGTCTACTGGGATTTTCTGTTGATTGAACAAGTGCTCTTGATGGCATGTCTGGTACAAGCTTGCGAATGAAGTGCAAGAGAGGTTTTGAAGCCTTTCTGCCTCCTGACCAGAAGGGGGTAAAACAGTTGCCCGCTGGAAGCTGAGTTCCAGTTGAGAAGAAGAGCTGGAACTATTTTAGTGAACTCGTTGGTCCTTGTAGCAGGAGCGCGCGGGGACCGATGACCTCAGACCATAGCGAGACATCTGACGGGATAACTGCGGTTCCATTTCCTTGGGCATGGGCAGGCTGCAGCCACCTGCCAGGGCAGAAACTGGAGTAAGAGGTTAAAGCATAAACAGCAGCAATATTTTTCAACTTTTATCATGTCAACAAGCAAAAAAGATTAGGTATCAAACATGTGAAGTAAGATTGATGCTGTCTCTTTTTTACTGGCAGGCCTATAGTTTTGTGATATACTAGCACTTACCTGGTAGTAGAAATCTTTGCGGTGTCTCATTTCCTGTTTCATAAAGTAATGCACCAAAACTTACATGACTGGGCTAAATTTCTGGAGAGTGTCTTGGTTTTGGTGGTGTTTCCAGGAGCAAAACATGAATGCTTCATTGGGTGCAATTGCATGGTAATCTGAAAGCTCTGTGCTGAATTATAAGTTGCCTAAATGTGAGGTGTAGAGTGGGGTCTTAAACCCTGTGCCCTCTGGGAGCTTGGGTATTTGAATTAAGTTTTCTTCCTGAGTAGGGTTTGAGCCTATTAACTTTTTCTTTTTTTTTTTTTAAAGAATATAACGCTAGTTATACCTCTAGTGTCCTTTCATAATGAAGCCAGCAGTTAGAGCAGCAGTTAGACTACTCAGAAAGTTTACACTTTTGATCATGATTCAACTGTTTACTGTATCCAGGGCTAGCTCAGGGGTCTCCCTATACAGCAACAAATGCAGGAATCACAGGATCAGTGAGCAAGCAGAATGGAGCAAGACATTTGGCTCTGCAGCTGGGGGAAAAAAAAACCCAAAGAAACACACACAAACCCCCAAAGCCCACCACCAACAGGTTTAAAAAAAAAAAAAAAAGCTGGGCATCTAATTTGTTCTTGCTTTCACAGGTTAAGCAATGTAGGCATAGGACATGAATTTTCAGTTTGCAGCAGCTACATTTGTCCTAACAGGCCATGTGTGTAAATAGATTAACTGAAGTGATTAATGTAGGAGAAAACAAGAAAGGCAACTCTTGGATTGGGCAATCATACATTTCATTATTTTCTGAACTGGCTTGAAATTCATGAATACGGCAAACACCAGAAATAAAGTGGATTATCTTTTCATTTTCTATGCCTGTTTTTCACCTTGGCTATCCTCTTTTCCTCTAACTTCTTTTTATCATCTTTATGTAATTTCACACACGTACAAAGGCTTCTCCGTATATAGCTTTCTGTTATGCTCCAACGTTCAGAGGTTTGAGACTTTCTGAAGATGTGGGTGTATAGGAACTTTGAAGGCTTGCACAGAATAAAAGGACTTGCAATGCCATTACCAATGCTGATTTTTTTGAGTGATGCATTTTCTGATCCAAACAGGCTATTCTGCAGTCTGTGAATCTGATATGTGTATTTATACTTTTAAATGTTTATCCCTTTCTAAACCTATGTGACTGCATAAAAGGTCTTTCAAATAGCTTTTTTTCAAAAGTTGCGGCTTGTGTCTATGCATTTTATATTGTGTATTGCCAGCTGAAGGACACTTTCTAAACAATATGTGCCGTAGTATCACATGTATGATCTGCACAGATGACCATGACCTGTTTATCTGACTGTACATATCTATCTACAGAGTTTTACACTGAAAGGCTGAAGTTCAATATTTGGAGCACTTTCCATGTAAATGTGTAATAATCTTGTGAGTTACTAACCACTGCCACAATATCACTTCTTAATAAGAATTATTAAAAAAAAAAAAATCATTGCTCAAAGACAACTTATCCAATCTTGAAAATTAGCTGCCAAGTCTTCAAGTCATATGGGGAATTACATTCTTCATACATTTCTCTTTGCCTAGGTCATCTTCAGAGCTCATTTCTCAGTTCCTTCCCACATATTTTTATCATTCTAGCAGAACGCCCAAGCTGTAATTTTTATCAATGCTCTCTCTTTCCTTTTTTTTTTTCCTCCCTCCATCTGACAATTATCACACCTACTGACATGTAATTTTACTGGCTTAATGGTTGAGTTTAAATGCATGATTTCAGTAGACTCCCACCAAAATAGCCTTAATCTTGACATCTTAAATGCAGCTGCTGTGGCCCAGTTCTTGCTGCTAATCAAGCTGTTGCATGACTCTTGGTGGTGGCAAGTGGCTGCAGTTGTCTAGGGACAGCAAATTCACCAGGGGAGCGCGTAGGGTGCTGGGGATGTGTGCGGCTGAGGTCAGATGGCTCTTGTGGTTGGGTATAACTTAATGCAAACCTCACAATTCTGCTTTGGCCTTAAACTGTGTTTGTGCTGCGTTTCCCAGCCTGGCTTGACGTACCTGCACTAGCTCAGGGCTCCCAGAGAAGCAGCAGTTATGGGGTCCTG
Source organism: Ciconia boyciana (assembly GCF_034638445.1). Taxonomy (NCBI): domain Eukaryota; kingdom Metazoa; phylum Chordata; class Aves; order Ciconiiformes; family Ciconiidae; genus Ciconia; species Ciconia boyciana. Next base: position 75,528,535 of record NC_132938.1, on the reverse strand, counting down.
CATGGCTGTACAGCTCTCTTGTACCCACACTGGGCCACACTGAAATCCAAACTGATGCGAATTCAGAGGTTTTGGTGTCTGAGGTAACTATATTAAATGCAGCACTTCAGCTGTGGCAGTCACACCTTTGTACCACAGGCATACTCTGTCACATAAAACCAGTCTCCTAGGATAGTTTAAAATTATTCATACCTTATATTCTGCCTCAGCAGTTCTGTCTAAGAACATATATCTCAAGAAAGCACTTTTTTCCTGCTCATATATTTCTCATTTTGTAACCATCTCTCACTCTCACTTTCTCTCCACTCTAAGTTGTAGTTATGTGAGCAGGTTCATACAGATGTGCATTTCCTAAGGAAAAAAAAAAAAGAAAAATAAAAAAGGTTTTGTTCTGGAAATTATGCAGCTGTGTTACCAAGGCAGGGTGCTCAAGCTAGCTCTGCTGAGAAGCCCTGCAATTTGTAGGGATGCGGCTTCTGGACTAGGCCTGTCTGGCTCAGGCTGTAGGTGCTAGAGCCACCTGCGTAGACACATAGGTCTGTGCAGAAGTACAACTACAAGTTTCCCATGCACCAGTCAGGCAACGGATCTTCAGTCACCGAAGGGCAAAAAACTTAGCCAAGGGATGTAATAGCTTGTCCTTCACCTTATTTGTAGAAAAAGGGTCTGAGTGATGGATTTACACTGGAAGAAATCACAAGAAACTCTGGTGATGCCAAATGAATTGTGGAAAATCAGCCTGACATCTTTTTCACTGACTACAGAAGTGAAAAGTGTGTTCTGATAATCCTGAAATGATACTCGTGTACATTCCTCTCTATTGTTTCCTGGATGGAAAGCTTAGGAAGTGTTGAAGCTAACAATATTCTTGTTGCCAGTTACTTTGGCTGCCAACTCCAGCTCAGATTCTCTGAACAGACATAGCCAATTAGCGGTATTTCCCATCCCAGTACTGGATGTAAGTGATTTCCAACAGAGAACAACTTACAGAGTTTCCTGCAGGATCAACCAATTGCCAACATCTCATTGGCAAATCTGGTAGCACTACTTCAAGAGCTGTGCTAAGCTGGAAGCCATTCTCACCTGCTATCGCATGCCTTTGTTTTACAGGTTTTTACACATTTCGGAGATGCTGGTAACTGCAACTAGGAAAATAATGCTGTGATTGCAATTTAAGATACTGTTTCAGCAATGCACTCTCTCTTGTCAGATTGATCATAGCACACTGGTAGGTCAAGAAAGCAGGGGCTCTATCCAGAGAAAAAGGTGTGTGTATATTCATTACGTGTACATTTTTTATATCTCTGTGTGTATATATACACACACACATATATATGCGTTTTTTTTTCTTTCCATCATGTCTGCCCTGTTAAATTTAGACTGATAATAAATGTGCTTTGTGGATACAATCTTGTAATGCTTACACAAGTAGTGTTTACTCATTCTAATAATCCTACCCAAGTGGCTACACTTTCTTGTTTGTTGTTTGCTTGGTATTCTGAAATGATGTTTGCTTTCATTCAGAGTAACTTACTATAAATTATTTGTTGTGTACTCTTGCATCTGTTCTTTATTGCAAGTCTTTGTTTTAACAGTGAAAAAGATTGTGGTGTGAAAAAGGATCATGCCTGTAATAATGATTTGCTTGCATGAAAACACTGTATATGTTCTTATTAAAAGAGGATTACAGTTCAAGAGGGCTTGGACCCAATAAGGTAATTAATAGTGTTAAAGGCCACAGCATCTGCAAGTTTAGAAGCAAAGAAGAATAGTCTGAAATATACAGCGATAAAAAGTAGATGTTCAATGGAAACTTACAGCTATTGTTGTTCAAGAGTTGGAAGTTTATTTCATGGTATTGTGATAGAACATTTTTTTCTACTAATGTATGAAATATTTTTTCCAAATGATGCTCAGGCACAAATTTTGCTGGTTTTGGTTTTTCTTCCATCCTTCCTAGGTTGTCCAAATGCAGTTTTACTAAATCAGATAAAAACTTTAAAAATTGGTTCACTGCTTTAATTTACTTTTTGTTTTACCTTGTCAAGCTTGGAGAACTCCTTTCAACATGGTAGCTACTGTCCAGCATATTTACTTAAAATGCATTGAAGTTAGAGATGTATGTGCTGCTTAATTCGATCACTGTGGTCAGTGTTTTAATAGAAAGTAAAAGGAATATTTGTATCCTCAGAGGCTACTGTTGCCTTTAACTATTCTAAATGATTAAAATATCTAAGTCAATATTTCTCAATTAGTTTTAGTAACAAGTTCAGTGGTCTGGAAGCAGTATCTTTTTATTTATTTATTTAGGTCATGCTCATATGGATATAGAATACTTACTGAACCTCTAGCAGCTTTTGGCAGTTCGAAAATTATTGTTAATTAACTTTTCTGCTTAAATTCCTGCAAGCTAAACTGTAGTTGATGAGTTATCATGCTAAAAACAATAAGTCCTGAAGCTATTTCATAAACATAGTCACTTAACCTAAATTAGATGCTCCATCAATGGAGACAAATCAATTTTTTTAATGCCTTATTTCTATAGCATTATTTTGCATTTAGAAATACCTCAGTATTCATATATATGCATCTGTACTTCTGGGAAGTAATCAGAAACAGGATGGGAAGTCCTGACGCACATACAGATCTTTACAGAAATGGAGGTGTCCACAGACCTAGCCCTGCGTTGTGGAACAGGGTCTGGTATAGTGCCAATATTCTGCATCTTTTAATATTTTGCAAAATAACTGAAGTACTTATTTTTCTCACTTCTTAAATCTATGTGTTATTTATATTGAACATTTTACTTGAGCTGAGAAGAGGAATTCTCAGTTCGATGTGACTTATTGGAGTTATTTGCAGGGGATTGTAGTAATAGTATTGAACATATTTCCCCAAAAGGATAAGAACAGTACTTACCTGTTGTAGAGTTTAATTGAATGCTTAATTTATTCTTCAGAAAGCAGTCTGTTCTCTCCAGAGAACTACTGGTTGAAGTTTAAAAAGTACTTTTTGTTCTCTGATCTCGGAGAACAAATAGCCGCACCGTGGTTGTTCAGATGGGAACAGCTGTTCCCATCCTTTCAAAGCCTGAACCATGCTGCTTTTCCTAGGAGGAAGAAGAATAAAAGGAGATCCTGACCGCTTCATGGTATTGACCACTCGGGGATCTTATTCCGAGTGGAGAAGGTTCTGCATTTAGGAAATGAGGACTGAAAGACGTACTTAGTAGCTTTGACAGCATAGTCTTTGCACGCAGAAATGCAAAGACAAGAATCTGAAAGCCAGGTCTGGGGAACATGTTTTTGTACAAAGCTGACACTGTATTACCTCCAGACTGACAGTGTTCTCAAAGTACGCCTGTTCAAATTCATTGAGCAGAATGGCATATGGGAAGAATTTTGGGTTTTCTCGGAAGTCTGTGAATCACTTTCTACCACATCCTCTAACTTTGGAGTAACTGAGAATTCCTCCTTTGTGCTGCTATTTATAATTTTGTTTTAGAGAGGGCAAACTAAACTTTAGTAGTGGTTTGGGTTTTTTTTTTTCATAATTTTAGAAGTGACATAGAAATGTTTCTTTCAACTGTTTTTACTGAGCTAGTATAAAACTGTGCAGCTGAAAATCTGAAAAGGACCTGAACCTGAGGTCTGAAACTTTATTTGATGGGATCTAAGGAAAATGATTCTACTTGCATGGGCAGAACTGATAATAATTTGATATAACTTGGAATATTTGAGTCCCAGGTAAATATACTTCTCTCTCTCATTGGTTGGATGAGTGTACTAAAAGGTGATTTGAAGATGACTGTTAGCAGTACATTGCAGCTGGAGAAAGTATTGTATGTCCAACAACATAGTGAATGATGACAAGACTGATTTGAGGAGTTTTCAGTAAAATGTAAAACCTGACACACTATTTATTTCACTGTCCTTCAGCTTCTTTTATTCTTTGCGAACTTGTTTGTATGAGATGCAAGGGACAAAAAGCTTATCACTGCAAAAAATTATTTTTTTTTGGTGATGAACTGTTGTGGAGGTCTTTTCACTTGGGGATATTGTGTCATTCATCTGTTGGCCAAGTTCCTAAATTCTGCCTGTTCCAGTGGAGCTTGTTATACTGGAGCTGATTGCCTGTGCTGTATTACGACATGGTTGCTACAACACTTAGTAATGTGAAAACTAACTGGAGTTTGGGTGGCGGGGGTGCGTGTGATTAGACTGCAGAAGACTAAGACTACTTGCGTGTTTCTGATGAAGACTTGGTCTCTGTCCCGTGACTGCTAAAAGTGTAAGTGAAAGAGTCGGAGGCAAGGTAGAAGAAAATGGAACAGCAGAGATGTAAATTAATGTGCTGAATACTGATGGAAAATGTTTAATAACCCATTAAATAAAGGTATAAGGATTATCCCAACCTTTGTGTACTATTATCAGCTAGGTAGTTACTTCTAGACAACAGGTATTATTAAATACAGTTAGGTATATTTTACTTAAAAGAAACTCATCCTACCTGAGAGGCTTGCAGTTTAGCTTGCTAATCTATCTCAAAGTACTGATATAAAAAACATTGCTTGGTGGTTGTTTTGCTGGAGCACTGTCAGTGCTCTGCTGCTCACACCATCCATGCGCTCATGGACCAATGCGCTGCGTTAAACTTTCTGGAGAGCCTCTACGATTGGAAAGCACAGACCGTCGCGGTTAAGGCCCAATACTCTGCCAGAAGTCTCATGTATCTATGAAGTCAGTTCTAGCTGCCGCTGTCCGATGTCTACTCCCTGCAGCAGGGAACGGCTGACTAGAAGTACATAATGTCAAAACTCTTTCTCAGTACAGAGATATGAGATGGAGGTATGCAATCAAATAATTATAAGCCAAAAATGGTGACCGTTGTACCTGCTTAGACAAAAAGTTTCCCTGTAGCTCTTCTCTTATGTAATTTCAGTGTCATTTTTCAGATGATAACGCATGGAAACCGTTTTTAATTTTGAATAACATGAGCTGTTATATTATTCTTGTATTAAGACTGCTGCGGAATAATCATTAGAAGTTTTAAATAATTGTTCAAAAACAACTGGCCTTTCTGCTGGGTGGTACAGTCACATCTGCATAAGTGGATTTTTAAATGCTATAGAAATCTATTGATGGTATTTTATACCTGTGCAAGGATAGTCTAAATAGTAGACAAGAGCTGAGAACAAGGTCTGTGCCGTAGTCCAGAAATCCTGCGAAGCTCTGCTTTTTCCTTCGCTGCTGTTGCCCCGTGTGGTGGGTGTTCCTTCCCCAGTTTCCCCGAAGTTCGCGTTTGAGTTGTCCACAGATATGTCTGGAGTGCCTCTGGGATGCAGCTGCAGGAGCGGAGTGTTTCTTTCCACGATTTTGCAGTCAGCATAAGCGTGCAGGGGTCTCGGAGAGAAACTTTCTACTATGTTTACTTTACTAAACAAAGGATCTAACCAGCTTTTATCTTTGACAGCAATAGGAAGGAAACTTCTGGCATTATAAACGTTTACTAATATCTTTTTAAGTGGCGTGTCCCATCATTTTAATTTATTTTGCATATTGCTGTATGATATAATTCCAAAATGAGATCTAGAAAAGCAATCATATGCCAGATTATTATTTAAATCAGATGTTGTTAGTGTCTTTAATTTTTATATTTTGATAATAAAATTCAATAGCTTTGCATAAGAAGTGAATTGAAAGCTCCACTAAGAATTCATATTTCTGCAGGGACTGGAAATTACTGTGAAGCTCTCTGAATATTTTAAACAACCTCCCTTCAGAGACAAAGTTCGGGAATTAAAGAACCAAATTCACTTATCTTTTATTAGTATTGCCTTAATTATTTTTTTTATCATTTGTAAACGTAAAACTCAGTTATATTAATAATAATTTTTTGACAGCTGTAATAGCTAGGATAACTTGTACCTTGCTAAATATGTAAATAATGGAAAACTCAGTAACAGAAGTTTCTGTAACCCAGGGGACTACGCTATACAGCAAAGATACAAGGGCTTAGAAAAACTGATCTCTCTTTGATTTGTCATGGAAAGGTATACCGTATGCTAAGCCGTTTGAACAGTCTGATCTTGTCTTTTGTTTATAGGGTGTGCAGAGTTGAGTGGAGGTTGTGGAATTATTTGAGATGAACTTGTCTAAATTTAATTCCTTTCTTTTTGTAAAATACTTCTGGACAGCTTGATTTCATTGAAAAGTCTATGCTGAACAATTGCTAATAATAAAAAATCAATTTTAAAAACAATCTAGAGGAATTGGGTGCTAAGCTCCCATTTAATTCAGAGATTTGAGCATCTTATTACTTTAACATCCTTTAAAACATCCAACCTTTGTGTATGCTTCTGAAAATCATGGGTTAACATCTGTTTAGTTTAAGTTTTAGCTTAGTTTTTAGTGTTTTCTGTTCACACGGGCTATCTTGGTAAGGCATGATACACTTATAATAATAGTTAATAAGAGAAGAAAGGTTTATTTTAAATTTTGAAAGAAGAAAATGCAAGATCTTGCCTAAGGGGTTGTACAAAGTGCCAGGCCTTTTCTGGAGTTAAATGGGTCAAAGGAAATTCATGTATTTTAAGAACTTGATAAGTTAATCTGATTTCTTTCTTCTGATTTCTCTCCAAGAAAAGTCCTCTCTGGGCTGAGGATTTTGAATGATGCAGAATTTTAAGCTGATCCATTTGGCCATGTATGGCTTATACCTGCTAACTGTGGTACCAGCAAGTAAAAACTGTTCTCTAATTTCTACCTGTTCTTCCTTGAACTTATGACTCTCTTTTTCTGAGATGCAGAGGAAGTTGAAAATGACCCAGAGCTGTGTAATTCTACTGGGGTCTAGGGTTTGGAAGTAAAGATTTTTCTATTTAAAAATCATCACATTTAGAGAGAGTGTGTGTTATGCATGTATTTATTCCCTGGTTCTTTCTTGTATCTCGTGGTGGTGCATATGGATATTTCCAGCCTGTAAATAGTAAAGCATTTATAACTGTTTTCTAACCATGTTGAGTTTATCTGCTGTTGCTATTACCACCTGCATGATGTAATGTCTATCAGACTTCATAGCCCTACGTCACCTGCACTCAGCCACCGCTCTCCTCCGCTTGTGGCTTGCTAAATGCCTTGTCATGCTGCCACATCAGGGTGAAGGAACATGTGGGGCAGCTGCATCTTACCCAGCACCTGCACGTGAAGATAAGGGATCCTTATATATGATAATTGCTAATAGAAGTTGCAACTTCTCTAATCCAGGCAGTAGGCGGCTGAATTTTCAATGCGTGCATGTTTTGAACTGATTTTTGGCTTGCATGCTGTATATTCCCACATGGAATAGCTTGTGATTCTGGTTCTGTATGTAGCATATATCTATGTAGGAGCTATACCAGGGCAGAAAACTTGTTACATATGAATGAAAGATTATGCATTAAATTATTACACAAAGTAGTAAAGTGAATTTGTTTTGCACTTATTGTCTTTTTTCTCCAGCCCTCTCTTGGTCAAATTTCTGATATTTACAAATCAAAACGCATGTTTACAGCTCCTGCTTAATACTTCATCTCTTAATACTTCATCTCTAATTCTCTTAATCTCTTTTATTCACTCTCTGTGTTTTCTTCTCAAGGAGGGAAAGTTTGCTTGAATTAAGGCATTTAGAAAACCTCTAGAACACCATCCAAAAACTTTTGTGCATTCCCCAGGCACTGCTCTCTGCACTCTGAAGCAGGGGACTGCAGATCAGTACATTCACCCAAACGGGAAACAATTTCCTAGAATACCTAGTTCGCTAAGCAGCTTCGCGAATTTTTGTTATGTATGGCTTTTAAAAGAAACATCAATGATCCAAATATCTTTCCCTAAATTTACTTAGGATTTTGTATAGTTCTTGAATAACTGAAATTACTTTACTAGGTATGCAATTGGTCTGGAAGATAGATAGATAAGGCATGCAATACTGGCTCTGATAATCACTGTAGAGTGAGACGACACTATTTTTGTCACAGACTACGCTGTTAACTCTTTAATACTTTGTGGTTAAAAAACCCTTTTGCTTTTGTTATGTCAGTACATTCACGTGGCCTGTCTCAAGCAGGTGAATTAAAAAGTTATACTTCATCCATGAACCAGGTGCGTAAGCCTACTTGCAGCATAGGAGAGTTCAAGAAAAGAGTTCAAGTTCATTTTCTCTGATTTGATCAACAATGATTTAAAGCCAAACTGGCAGTTTCTGAGGTACTTTAACTGATTTTTCATGTATTTTGGGTCTGAAGGGAATGGGTTATGTTGCTTAACCCATGGGTTTCTTTAGGATTCTCATTTGGTTTCTTGTCAAAAGAACCATATGACAGATTTAAAGTAGTAATTGGGAAGCTTTTTGACAACTGAATTGCATTTTCTGCTGGCATTCACTGGGATAACAGGATATAAACAGAAAAATGGCCCTGGGGAACTGAGTGAAGTATATGTGGCTGTACACTATAAATACATGCTACAACTGAATACAGACTAGTTCTTTTAGGATTCATAAATGTTTTATTATACATGTATTTTTTTTGTTACTCTCAGTCTGTAAATGATAGTGGCTGGTGACCACAGATGCGTGTCCCGGTAGTGAGATGCTTGCTGCCTGTTGCACAGCTCTGGCCAGAGTCTCTGCTGCGGGGGTTCGTGGAGCCCAGCTCTCTGCTTCCACTTCCACCCTTGGCACTTCCCCTTGCTGAGTGTTGTGAAAAAGAGAAGAGCTTTAGGGTGATATGAAGTGTTTCTGCTTTCAGGACTTAAGGCATACTAATTCAAGATGTTATTGCAGGAACCTCTTCGTTAAAGAAGTAATTCTAGTAAAGAAGCAGCTATGAATGCATGTAAGAATAATAAAACTTAAAGTTTTTTATGGCGGAGCTCAGCATTTAGGGGGCAGACCAGAAAGATAAGTGTGGTATCATACTCTGTTAAAGGCAATGTGTTAGACTTACACCTTCAATTTGGGCTAATTAAGATAAATATTATCAATGAATTAAACTATTTGATGATTGCTTTTACAGAAAAGTACCAAGTAATTTAAATGTGATCTAAAAATCATATCAAATGGAGGCAAGTGTGCTAAAATAAAAAATACAGCTGAGAGAAGAAATCAGTCGTGCTCAGCATTTGCAGGCACACACAGTAGAAAATATTCCCAGAGAATTTACCATCCTACTGTGCAGGAAATATGTGGGAATGAAGGGCATGGTTGTTATTCAATTGTATAGCTTCGTTAAAGGCAGATATACACAATTCCTGTGCTGACCATCACTGTTAATATAAAAGTCTATTCAGATAATTAGCTGTTAATCTGTTTGCTCCTTTGCAGCTGAGGTGGAGGCCATCTCTGAAAGTCCTATACAAATCCTCCAACTTACTAATTAGCACAGATGCTAGTGACATCTCTCCTTTTTCTTCACCTATTAACCTCAGAAAGACCTTCTTGTTTCCTTGGGAATTTCCAGCTACTTTTTTCTCCTCATACAGTCTTCATGGTTATACATCTGGTTATTTCCAGTTCCTGCATTTAGCATCCGAGCTATTTTAGTTATGTCCTTTTGTATGTGCCATAAAATACCAATTTTTTTGTCCCAGTATAGCTGTCAATAAAATGTTGCTCAGTTGAGTCAGCTGCACATTTTTCTTCCTTTAACCCTTTTTTATTTTTGTATTTTTTTTATTTGCTATTTAATCTCTGCCCATATTGCTATCCTTTACTACAGAGCAGTGGAGCTTCTTCCTTTGATTTCGTTAATGTGCCTCTTCCTTCAGGCTTCTCCTTTATATTCTTTTTGTTGCCAGAATATCTGTTTTCTGTGATTTCTGTTCCTGGGCTTAACACTTAAACCAGTCAATGGATGGGTTGGTCAGAAGTTAGTGTGCATTGCAAGTAAAGATAAAATATGATCTGCCAACCATATGGCAAATCTCAGTGCAGGTCTGAACACAGGTATTGTCCCACTGTGAAGACTATTAGTTAGTTTAAGAACAAAGATGTTTACAGTAATTCATTCCAAATTACAGGATGGGAATATTGAGATGACTGAAGAAAGTTAATAGAAAGTAAATTGGCACATGTATCTCACTAACATCTATTGCCTTCCTAGGTTTCAATATTTAGTGAGTGTCCCATTTCTTAAGCAGGAATAAAAATTGGAAACAATAGCCTGAGCAAGTTATTTTCCAATAAATAGGAATGTCTTCTCTGATTAAAGAATAGTAATTGGTTGTTGTATGTTAACAGTGTGGCCCAGAGCAATTTTATAATAACATTCTAAGTGCTTGCAAAAAAACCCCAACAAACAAACAAAAAAACCAACAAACCACAAACCAACAAAAATCCAAAACAAAACCAAGAAAAAAGAAAAAACCCCGATCCCCCCCTCAAAAAACCAACACCACTTTATTACTTTCAACAAATGCAGTTACTGTATTTCTTAATTCATTTTAGTGAGCTGTCAATAAATTTTAGTCCATTAGATGCAGAATTTAATTAGCTAGGATCATGATTTACGTGATTTCTGACTTGCTTGCTATTTACAATTTCTAGTAAATGTTGCCCTTGGCAAAATAAACATACTTAATTTATAGCTAGTGGTGAGCAATTATTTTTCATTTTGGTGACACTAAATGTCACTAAAATGCTGCCTGTTTTAGGGTTACAAATACTCTGTTCTATTGCCAGAGCCTGCAGATGTTGCAGTAATATGGACTCTGGGATCCTTAAGTATCAAGGACACACTGTAAAGTCAAAGTGATTTATCATCTTAAGGAACTGAAGGCGTCACTTTGCCAAGCATGACATTTGCATTGGGCTTAGATTTGGGAATGAGGAACCCATTTTCTTTCTCAGGTTCTCCAAGACTGCAGTTCATGAGTGGTTTTGAGGTGCCTTGGCTAACGGATGGTTATCTTGCTCTCATGTTTAAGGGGCTGTAATCTTTTCTGAGACAAAATGGACAGAACTCTTTGTATTTGTGAGGACCCTGCTGGAGGAAAATAAGGAACTGAGGGAAAAGGGATAACGGCAGTTACTGTGCTTTGCAAAAGGAGAAGGTAAGGGAGCATATGTTTGCCCTCAGTTTTTTCAAGCATTATCAGTTGACCACCCTCCCTGTCCAGCTCTCTTCATCCCACGGTATCTTTGATCAGGATCTGTTTCTAGTTCCTTCTCAGTCTGCACACTGGATGCAAGATGACTCTGCCTGCTCTTTCTCCACTGTGGAAATGCTGTCCTGGGTGGTGCTGGCAGCACGCCTGCAGGGTAGCTTGCCGCCGGCAGCAGCGCAGGCTACCAACCAGGTAGCCTGCAGCTACCTGGACCCGAGCCAGCAGCTCGAGCACTGACCTGTGCTCTGTGGAGGTTTCATGGATCACCCAGCCCCAACACAGGTTTCTGCCAAGTCCAGTGTTCCTGCTGTTCTCCCTTGCATGAGATAAGCGTATCTATACTCACTTAGATACACACTGATCTTTCAGTGAGATGTGTGCAAGGTGGAGCCCTGCAAAGCCTGGCGATGTCAAAGGGGAGCTGAATGTAGCTGCAGCGGTTTGGCGTTACGTACGTCTTTACAGGTTTGGCGTTACGTACGTCTTTACAGGTTTGGCGTTACGTACGTCTTTACAGGTTTGACATCTGCCTGTGGTTTGCCAAACTGTCTCGTGTGCCAGTGCAGCACTCCCTGCAAGAGCTGGATGGTTTTGATCCCAGGTGGTGTTCAGAGAAAAACATCTGTCAGTTAAGACAGTAGTGAGAGTATGCTTTTATAGATCTCTCTAATTAAAGGTGAATGGTCTGTGGTTCTCTTCTAGCCTTTAATAAAAAAAAGGTATTATTCCGAATGGCTTCAGGTCTACTAGCAGGGCAAATAAAATTACGTGCCAAATTTAATGCAGGGTTAAAACTTAGAGCAAATGAAAATTAGAGATTTTAATTTGTTGTTATGAAAATAGTTTTTTCATAAGGTTGGTAAAGCTTGCAAAGTTTTATTCCTGGAGAGGCCCAATCACGGAACTTTTCCATAGTACCATCTGTGAAGTATGTTGTAGTACTGATAAACTTATGTTCAAGGAGTGCAGTTAGTCAAATCCAGGTAAGAGTCTGAGGCAGTCTTGTATTGAGATGTGTGAAGAATCTTCCCTGTTCGTGCTTAGCCACTTTGAGTCCAGAGCTATATATGTTAGACGTTTGGTGCTTTGGATACTCATTGAATTACTACTGCTAGCATGAATATGTCCTTATTAATGTGTATAATGTATAGTGCATCGCACTTATTAATATGGAGGAAGTAGTGTTAAAGAAAATAAGTTTCTGAAAGCATAGGACATGCAAAATGACAGATGGAATAAGAAGTCTTTATGCTGACCCCAAGTCACTGAGCACCCGTTATGCTAAATCCTGCTTTAGTCCTGAACCCGTGTGGATCCAGGCTAGCCAGGGGGATTGTCACAGCACAGGGTGACTTGCTCTCGGTGCTCCAAAACGGAGGGAAAGGGGGTGGAATGGTGGAAAATGCAAATGTCATACTTTTTAACGCTGAACTTCCAAAAAGTCTTGCCTTGTTTATGGAAGCAGTGGACACTTGTATCTGAGGTTTGTCCCCCAAGAAACTTCCATGGAGCTCAAAAATGTCCACCACAAGAGGGAGCGGTGTGTGCTGGGAGGACAGACAGAACAGTCCCTACTGCTGGACAGGTTTTTGAGGGGTCCACTTTTGTCAAATCTCTGAAGTTTGTAGCAGGTGAAGCTTGAGAGGAATGAATAGGAGGTTAAAAATTGGAGGCAAAAATCAAATATTTATCTGTAAGATAAATATGAATAAAGACCTGTAAATATAGTAGCTTTAAGAAATAAATCAATATGACTACAAGGAAAATAAAAGATTTTGAAAAGGCTGTAGAAAATTGTGAAAGAAAAAAATACAGATTTGAGGATTTTTTTCAGAAGGAGGAGTGTTTGCTAAATATTAAGGCAAGACTTGTGCCTTTCTACAATAGAAAATAATTGCAGGGCTTATAGGTAGAGGAGGGCATAGAGTTCTTTATCACTCTTCTTATTCTCAGTTCAGGTAAACATGGTAATACAATTTTAAGACTGCACCATTTTGAAGGAAAGAAGAGTCTTTAAAAAAAAAAGGCAAGCTAGAGAGCTTTCGGATCTTACTCTGGGAGAACATATGGTACTAGTGTTTCAAGACCTGTCACAAGCTACACTGAGGAATAAAGACCTGAGGAAGATTACAGTCTGTCTTGAAACAGAAAATATAAAATCAGATTTTTTTTTTCCTTTTAAACACATCAAGAACAGCAGTACATCATCAAGAATAGAAAAGACAAGATTAAATCCTTGAGAAATTGAATCTAGTAGAAGAGTATGAAAAATTCAGTTTTCCTTCAACACAAAGGGAGAATGCACTAAAGTACAGATTGCTAAACTGTTAAGCTCAAGAGCAAAATGATCCAAAAGATAAGGGGGGAGGGAAGATAAGAAAAATATCAATATTAAAGTTATTTAAGATTTGTGCTACTCTGAACAGTAATATGCAAGGAAGAATATTGAAAAAGAGAATTATGAGAGGAAGATAATATTTCATTTCCGATGGTGACGATTAAGAGAAGCCAAGAAGGACACATTCTGTAGCAAACAGAAAGGAGTAGATAGAAGGTGAGAGAAGGATGGGATAGGAAGTGGAGAGTCCTTGAGCATCGCTTGAGAGCCTGGTCCATGGGATGCTGCAGTGCGGTTGCCTGGCTTTTTAGGGGCAACCGTAAGGGGTTCATTGGGCAGAGATGATAGCACTAAGCAGGGTGGAGGTGAGCTTGTACCTTTTGGGGAAAGCAGAAAAGGCTAAGAGGTATAACAACAGGGCCTGTTTAGGGTTTTGGACTATGGGATGTGGGACTAGGGCAACCTAGTAATACCCCCAGGGACTGGGCAGAGTTCTGTGACTACCAACTGTTGTCTTTTTATCTCAGAAAAAGAAATCCTATGGAGTATTGGCAGAGTATAATTATAGGTAATTTTATTGGTGATGCTTCCCCTCGTAAAAGGACCAAACCAGAACAAATTAAAACACCTCCTAAAACCGCAGAAGGCTTGTCTCATAGGCCCTTTTATTTCTGGAATTAAAACATAAACCAGCAGTTTCTTTTTTTTCTTCTTTCTTTTTCTTTTTTTAAGGAAATTAGAGATAAAGCTATTGCTTTGCAAAATGATAAAACAGAAAAAACTACGATGTTTATCTGAAAAATTATGTGTATGCGTGCAAACAAAAGTGCCTTTCAAGGGTTTATATATGTAACTGAGAACTTATATATAAATGAAAAAAATGACATAAGCATTTAGGTAAGCAGGTAAATATTAAATGCATATAATAGTGTTTATATATTGAATAAAAATATATAAAGTTATAGTAGGATATTAATACAGACAGACTCCTAGCAAGAAATTTCAATAAAAAAATTATTAATATAAAATTTCTGGCAAGACAGCTAATAATTACTTCATGAGAGGGAACAGATAATTTTGCACAAGTTTTATTACAAATTATGTGCTGCAGAGAAATATGAAACCCAAAACAGCGATTAAAATAATTGCAGTATCTTAAGTAGCTGTCCACTCATTTAGAAATATGCGAAAAAAATTAGTTACATCATAAAGTACTATGTGGACACTTGTGAAAGGATCTTATGTGTGTTCATTTTACAGGACACTGAAAGAAATTTGAACTACTGCATTGACAGGTTTATTTGTTATGATCACTCATGGAGGAGGCCTCCTCTCTTGGAAGGAAGTAACGATTTTTATAATAGCCAAAAAGGAGAGAGCTTGACTAACTGCTTATAATATAGGTCTATTTCATGAATAAATGCTGACAGAGGGATTTTTGGCAGTGTACTGGCAGATAAATTAGTGCTTTAGTTAGATACATGCACCTAGATCAATTGGGAATTATTGTAGGCAGACTATTTGCAAATACTATTATGAGAGCCCTGGATCTGCTGTATAAAAGGCATAAAACAGTAATTTTACTTGATGCAGAGTAGGCCTTTATTTGGATAGAATAACAATATACATACAGCGTATTAGGCAGGCACAAGCTTTAGGAATACATGTGACAAGAACTAATAAAAAGTACAAATGTGGAATTTAGGAGAAAAAGGGTCTTTTCCTTAAAATATGTGCAAATTTATTGCTGAAAGGTATGGCTAGGAAAAATGAGCAATGGAACGCTCGAAAAGAGAGGTGAGAGAGAAGCTGGAACAATAGAGAGGGATGGAAATCAATATACTTATTAATACAAAACTTCTTACAAACTACGTTATTGGTGATGACTGGCAAGGTGTGAACGTATACCACCAGATATCTTGTTTATGTATCAAATGTGTTTTAAGACCTATAAGAAATGAATCATAATAGTAAATCTTGAGCTGAATGATAATAACCTGTTAGATTTGTGATTTTGTCTGCTGGAATGTTTTAAGAGTGCTCTTCTCTACCTTGTGTTGCATTACTCAAATTTGGAAAGGAACATCGCTCCTCCATTCAGTAATATGGATTCTCTTTATGTGCTTAGTGAAGATGGAAGTTCACCAGTTCCTAGCCATGTTTCTTGTTTATAATTTTGATCTACACTTTTCTCAGATTCTTTTTCTATTTTACTACATTTCTAGTAACTGAGATTTTTTTTTTGTCCTTCACAAGTATTCTTTCATGTTGTTATTACTCATGACTTCTGCCATCTAATTCTAATATGTTCCACATATGTTTGGTTATGTTGAATTTTGGACGGTCAGATATAGTTTGAAAAGAAAGAGGTACAACCCTCACTCCTCCTGTAATTAGAAGTGTATCTGGTTTTTTTGGTAAGGTAATAATTCGAAGACACACCTTGCTCTAGAATAGCTTTGTTGCATTGTGGTTAATAAAGGCTGGAGAACGAGCTACATCTTAGATCCTGAATTGTCAAAGTACTTTTACAGCACTAACTAACTTGTGATCCTTTTGTGAGGAAAATCACATGAATGTCATCAAAACTTCAAAGGTAAAGACGTTAGGTGGCCTGATTGTGTGCAGGGGTGGAGTCTCAGATGGGATTAGCTTCCATTTCCTAGGCCAGTAGACCATAACTCATCTAATCAGCTTGCTTTGTATTTTCCTTTTCATTTTAGGAGAGCAGATGGTTTCTTTAACTGGAGTGTGTCATTGCAATCAAAAGAGTTGGAATATCTAGCCCAGCCCTCTTACGCCTATAAGGAACATGTGCAAGTTTCTGTGTGCTTTTACAGACAGCAGACAGGAATAAGCAGCATTAATTTGGTGTATCAGGTGTTTCCTGCCTGCCTACTGCACTGTGAGCTTTTATACAAAAAATATGAACTCTCTTCAAAATCGATAGACAATAAACCATAGAAAGTTGGCATCCTTCTAGTGCAGAAGGATCCTATAGAGAAATTAAAATGTAAAGTATCTCAAGAATATTTTCAGACCTTTTTTAGTGGAGGGTGGATGAGCTGAGGCAGATGTCAAGAGAAGTGTATTTTACACCTCAAAAGCTGTCACAGCAGAAGTGCTAGCCTGTGGTTCAGTGATGGAATATAAAGATAGCAGATGGTGTCAGAACACAGATATCTGTCAGAACAGGGCTGGAGAAGCAGAAAGCTTCAAATAAGTAACAGTTTTGACTGTGTAGGTTTTAGAAGTGAACCAGGGAAAGGCAAAATCAATATGCCACATTGTAGACAGTCAGTGAAAAATGCACAGTGAGTTTAACATCATCCTAACAGATCAGTCAGCAAACACCCAGGTTAGCATACTGCTTGCAAGCCAAAGAAAAGGGCTGGTTGAAAACCCATATAAAAAGGAATTTAATCAGATTTCACAGAATTGTATAGGTTGGAAAAGACCTTTAAGATCATCAAGTCCAACTGTAGACCTAACACTACCAAGACCACCACTATACCATGTCCCTAAGCACCTCATCCAAACGTCTTTTCAATACCTCCAGGGATGGTGACTCAACCACTTCCCTGGGCAGCCTGTTCCAATGCTTGATAACCCTTTCAGGGAAGTAAAATTTCCTAATATCCAGTCTAAACCTCCCCTGGCGCAACTTGAGGCCATTTCTTCTCATCCTATCACTTGTGACCTGGGAGAAGAGACCAACCCCCACCTCGCTACAACCTCCTTTCAGGTCGTTGTAGAGAGCAATAAGGTCTCCCCTCAGCCTCCTTTTCTCCACGCTAAACAACCCCAGTTCCCTCAGCCGCTCCCCATCAGCCTTGTGCTCCAGACCCTTCCCCAGCTTCGCTGCCCTTCTCTGGACACGCTCCAGCCCCTCAATGTCTCTCTTGTAGTGAGGGGCCCAAAACTGAACACAGGATTCGAGGTGTGGCCTCACCAGTGCTGAGTACAGGGGCACGATCACTGCCCTACTCCTGCTGGCTACGCTATTTTTGATACAAGCCAGGATGCCGTTGGCTTTCTTGGCCACCTGGGCACACTGCTGGCTCATATTCAGCCGGCTGTCAACCAACACCCCCAGGTCCTTTTCCGCCAGGCAGCTTTCCAGCCAGTCTTCCCCAAGCCTGTAGCGTTGCATGGGGTTGCTGTGACCCGAGTGCAGGACCTGGCACTCAGCCTTGTTGAACCTCATACAATTGGCCTTGCCCATCGATCCAGCCTGTCCAGGTCCTTCTGTAGAGCCTTCCTCCCCTCAAGCAGATCAACACTCCCGCACAACTTGGTGTCGTCTGCAAACTTACTGAGGGTGCACTCGATCCCTTCATCCAGATCATTGATAAAGATATTAAACAGGACTGGCCCCAACACAGAGCCCTGGGGAACACTGCTTGTGACCGGCCACCAACTGGAGTAAACTCCATTCACCACCACTCTTTGGGCCCGGCCATCCAGCCAGTTCTTTACCCAGTGAAGAGTACACCCGTCCAAGCCATGAGCAGCCAGTTTCTCCAGGAGAATGCTGTGGGAAACCGTGTCAAAGGCTTTACTGAAGTCTAGATAGACAACATCCACAGCCTTTCCCTCATCCATTAGGCAGGTCACCTTGTCGTAGAAGGAGATCAGGTTGGTCAAGCAGGACCTGCCTTTCCTGAACCCATGCTGGCTGGGCTTGATCCCTTGGTTATTCTCTACATGCCGTGTGATGGCACTCAGGATGATCTGCTCCATCAGCTTTCCTGGTACCGAGGTCAGGCTGACAGGCCTGTAGTTCCCCGGGTCCTCCTTCCAGCCCTGTACTTATGAGTCCCCGTATTTATTTGTTGCTGTACTATGAGTATAGGTGCTACTGCCACAAGGATGTTGACACTGAATCAGGATAGAAATGGAAGGGGTTTTTGTATCATGTCTAGCTAATTCCTGTGTTAGAGGCCCTAAAACTTTGTGCATTGCTGTGTTTTACCTATATGTTGGATGCCATGCAATGTTGGTGGGCCTTCCAGTTGCCATTTGAAACTTTCTGAAAAGCAGCTGTAAGAAATTTCTGTATAATCTTTATGAATGAAACATCCAAACGTGTATCCAAAACCCAAAAGAGATGAATTATGACTGTGGTCAGTGCAAGGTAAAGCTTAAAAAACTGTCACTATGCAAGATGCCGTTTTCAGATGAGTATCCTCAGAAAGGCAAAAGAGTTGTTTTCCACTTACATTCTCTGTTTGTTCCCATGGGAATATCTAGTCTTGACCTTGTGGAAGACTTGCTGTGTAAGTTATCCCATTATATTAATAATTTATCACCCTGTCTTCCCCCCCCCCCCCCCAATTTATATCAATCTTTTATCCTTCAATAGACCTTTCAGAGGAAACTTTGTGTCTAAAATTACAATAAAACCAACAATAATGCATTTTTTTAACCTTTAAGCATAACATAATGTAAAGGTCAATGTATTTGTCAATGTAACACTTAAATGTAAAGGCAGTAATTTAGTTTCCTGACTGCTACAGGTTATAGTTCTTTATTATGCTAATAAGACTTGATAACAAATGTCTATTATGTTTATAAATGCCATCAAATTAAAAATGGATTGTACTAAAAAACATGACAAGGTTATTTTAAAATTCAGCATTTAACTTCTGTTTCTTTTTTATTTATTTTGATTATGTATAGGCAGGTAAAATTATTGTAAATTTTCCTTAATTGTTGTATATCTTTCTTCTAAAACCTTCAACAAAGTGCTATTTAATTCATTTATGAAAAAGACGTGCTAGTTAAAATATTCCAAAAAAGGTATTTGTCCTTTCATTGCAGTAGGGTCGACAAAGGGTCGTGGGTTCGTGCCCCACGTTGGGTGCCAAAAAGGACTGTTGTGGTTTAGCCCCAGCTGGCAACTAAGCGCCACGCAGCCACTCGCTCACTCCCCCCTGGTGGGAGGGGGGAGAGAATCGGAAGAGCAAAAGTAAGAAAACTCAAGGGTTGAGATAAAAACAGTTTAATAGGGAAAGCAAAAGCTGCGCACGCAAGCAAAGCAAGGAATTCATTCCCTCCTTCCCATGGGCAGGCAGGTGTTCAGCCATCTCCAGGAAAGCAGGGCTCCATCACGCGTAGTGGTTACTTGGGAAGGCAAATGCCATCGCTCCGAATGTCCCCCCCTTCCTTCTTCTTCCCCAGCTTTATATACTGAGCATGATGTCATGT
Organism: Ciconia boyciana; assembly: GCF_034638445.1. Lineage (NCBI taxonomy): Eukaryota > Metazoa > Chordata > Aves > Ciconiiformes > Ciconiidae > Ciconia > Ciconia boyciana. The sequence continues at coordinate 75,508,846 of NC_132938.1, read as the reverse complement.
GGTATGGAATAGCCCTTTGGGCAGTTTGGATCAACTATCCTGGCTGCGTCCCCTCACAACTTCTTCTGCACCTGGCAGAGCACGGGAAGCTGAAAAGTCCTTGACCAGTGCAGCAACAACTAAACCATCTCTGTATTATCAACGCTGTTTTCAGCACAAATCCAAAACATAGCCCCATACCAGCCACTATAAAGAAAATTAACACTATCTCAGCTGAAACCAGGACACAATTTTTTCTAATCCTGTGATCTTGAAATATTGGATGGCACTATTAATGTTTAAAGTGGATGCAGGGGCAATTTTTACTTTGGGATAGTAGAGAACATTATGGCAAAGTCTTTGAGTTTTAATTCCCTCCTATACTAAGCCTGGCTGGCACCCTTATAAGCAGCAAGCCTGGCACCGCAGCATCCTGGAGGAGATGTACACACCAGTATACGAAGTGATGGGGATGTCCATCAGCTAAAAGGTGTTAGAGCTGCCACTGAGTGGATGTAATCTCAATTAGTTGTTCTGATTTAATAGTAAATTAGTAGGTAACTTCCCATCTCTACAGTGATTTGGAAATATATAAACTAAAAGTTGGAAATAAATGGCCTTTTTAAATATAGGGTCACTTTTTGTCAGTGAAGACTTCAACTGCAGTTTGAAAAAAGTATTTCAGACCAAGAAAACAACCTTCCTTGCCAGTCAAATCTCCCAGCCAAAGCTCCTGTTAAAATAATAACAAAAAGTAGTTCTTGTAAGTCTCTTTTAATTAGGAACCACAAATAACTTGACCATGGAGGAGGTCAGTGTCCTGCATCATCTGGGTCTCAGGCCAGCGCTCACACCCTGGAGGTGCTGTGACTGATGGAAAGCTCTCCCTCAGGACTGCTACCCCTGCTGCCAGTTTGTGCATCTAGCCATAAGGTGCACAGCAAATCTGCGTTGGCACAATTCCTGGGAAAATAATATCCCAGTCATGAAAGAGAGGCTAGCTGGCAGTTTTGCCAACTCTTCTGTCTTATCTTGGGTTTTTATGAGTTTTCTTACTGCTCTTTGTGAAAGCTTCAGCTAGGGGGTTTTTTTTGCTTACCTAAGAATCTCTTTTCCTTTAATAAAGGGATAGGCTTTCATATTTATGAAAAAAGTTTGATGACATAAACATTTGGAAAATCCACTTTCAAAAGACAAGAATTAATTGCTTTATTAACGTGACTTGGGAGTCTGACATGGTTTTTAAGTGTTTTTGCTGGAAATATTTTGTGTACCTTAAGAAAAAGGGAACAAGGAAGCAGGAGAAAGTGGTTGAGCAGAGCTGTATTAGATCTGGTTCTCCGCTGCTGTCTTTCACAGTAGTGACAATATACCTCTGATTTATCCCTAGCAGCTATGAATATCGGAGCTGTAGCCAGCTCCCTGTGGCCACCTCTCCATGCTACTTTTGAGTGCAGTTGGATGTAGTGACAAATCAGAGCTATAAGGTTCAATTTCAAAGAAGTATTAGCTGAGAAATTCACTGGTAGCTTGTTGGAAGGAAAGAGTTGATGCTGAACCCAAGAAGTGTGGAGCCAAGACATAACAGTTTAAGGACAAGACTAGCTGCTTGATCTAACTTAGTGACGGGAAGGGGTCCAGGAGTGATATGAGGTCCAGTCAGGAAAGATTCACACACTGGATAGTCTTTCTTATGAAGTTGGTTGGTTGGTTTGGTTATGTGTGTATTGTGGAGGGGTTTTTTAACATTATTGTCATATTTCTATGTGGATTTTATTTAAGAATTAGGGTTCTAAAGGTAAAAAGGTGAAGTAGGCAAAGCACTTCTAGGACTCTTAAAAATTGTTTGCATGCACTACGTACTAAACTTAGGTCTAGTATCTTAGGATTTTATCAAGAGAGATAAACGCTATGTGTGCATAAAGCACTCCTACAGTGCTCATCTGCTGCGGTGATAAATGTTACAAGAAGCAGAAACTAAGTGACTACAGTGCTTTCTTGTATATATCTTTCTCTTTTAATTTAAATTTCATTTAAACTTATCCTAAGAATTTTATCATAGAGGTAAAAAAAATTCTTTGTTGAATATGATAATTTCTGATGCGTTGTTATTCCTGATCTGCTGTTCTTAAAAGGGTTACATTTTTCCAGTACGTAGGTTTCACTGACATTAGTCTGTCCTTACACTCAGTGTCAAATGAAACCATCTTTAAACTATGCTATGCTGCCCATGCCTACGATCTCTGTTGGATGAAAATCCACTTCTGTGATTTCAGTAAATGCAAGCATAACTTTTCCAGTCTGATTTGTGTTTTCAAATTTCATTTCAAAATCATTATTCCTAACTGATGCTGTTTTATGATTATTCAACAGCTTGAAAATACCTAATCAGAGTCTAAAAATGCAGTGGTTTGTTAGGTATATACTGCATGTATTGAGATATATGTCTGTTTTTATTTAACAGGCATTCAATAAGAATAACTCTTTGTGCGAGGGTGAGAGAAATTGAAAATACTCCATTTATTTATACCAAAGTTGTCATCCAGACTTGCAAACTTAATAATCAGGAGAGATTGATAAGTGAAAACTTGGAAGTTAAACGTGGAAAAGACTTCACAGTTCTACAGAAAAATTCCTTGAGAAGGAGGATTAGGACATCCCACTCTTTTTGTACAGTTTTGTGTTTTTGTTAAGGATCTTGAAAAGATGCTGAACGGTTTGGTGACCTATAGATAAGGTGCAGAAAGTTTTCACAGTACAGAGCGATTTGGGTACTTTAAATAGTAGACAGTAATTCAGTACTGCAAAATTAACATAAGGAAACCTTCACTGTGTATACCATGATGTATGCTGTTACTGCTTAATAAGAGTGTTGGTGAAATGACTGGAGGCAGTGTGAAGAAGGTCTATCAAAGCATAGATCACGTGGAATTCAATGCAGGGACTTCAGCAGGCTAGAGAAATAGTCTGGCAGAAACCTTGTGAGGTTCAGCAAAGGTAAATGCAGAGTCCTGCAGCTGAGGAGGAATAACCTCCTGCACTGGTGACCAGCTGGAAAGCAGCTTTACAGAAAAGGCCCTGGTGTTCCTGGTGGACACCAAGGAGATCATGAGCCAGCAATGTGCCCGTGCAACAAAGAAGGCTTAACAGCCTCCTGGGCTGGATTAGGAAGAGTGTTGCCAGCAGGTCAAGGAAGGTGATCCTTCTCCTCTACAAAAGCACTGGTGAGACACATTTGGAGTGCTGGCACCAGCACTGGGCTCTGCAAAAGAAACATGGACATACTGGAGCGAGTCCAGCAAAGAGCAATGAAGATGTTGAAGGGACTGGAGCATCAGATTTATGAGGAAAGGCTGAGAGCTGGGACTGCTTAGCCTGGGGAAGAGAAGGCTTGGAGGGATGTTATCAATGTGTATAAATACTAGATCGGCAGGAGTAAAGAAGACTGAGCCAAACTTGTCTCAGTGTATCTGGTGACATGGCAAGAGGCAATGGGCACAAACTGAAGAACAAGAAATCCCATTTAAATGCAACCCCCCCCCTTTTTTACTCTTGGTTAAGCACTGCTGCAAGTTGCCCAGAGAAGCTGTGGAGTCTCCATCCTTGGAGATATTAAAAACTCAACTGGATGTGGCTCTGAGCAACTTGGTCTAGGTGACTCCACTTGAGCAGGGGGGTGGACTAGGTGATCTCAAGAGGTGCCTGCCAACTTCAGACAGTCTGTGATTCTGTGAGTTCCAGTTTTTAATGCTAGTGATTAACTACTGCAAAATTCAACATTAGAAATTTTAGGCACATCAGAGTCTACTTATCTGAATGTCCCTGCCCAGTATAATTATGCATTTTACTAGAAAACATGAGTTTTCTGTTTCACAAAAAAAAATCCTTAGGTTTTGTTGCAAGTATTGGTAACATCTTTGCTTACTTGCATCTTTCAGTTATATGCTGCAGACACATTACAATGGGGACAAAATACTGATACCCAAGAGACTGTCTACTGAATCTTAAGAATTGAAAACCAAATTTAAAAATAAGTCACATACACACATGGTCACACTTTCTCAAACTCGCACAAACCCTAGCCCATCATAGCTGAAAATACCTTGTCACATCTACTTTGAACTGCTTTTTTTCTGGGGAAAATAAAATCATTGTTGTGATCTGCACCAGAAATCTGCAAAGCGTGCTGACAAACCCTCTCCTCATTTGTTCTTGGTATGGATACTGTTTAACTGTTTGGGGAGAGTAATTTTATTTCTTCTTCCTTTAAATTAACATTTCAGTAGATACTGCCAAGATTTTTTTCATGGTAGGCTGAATCTATTTGCTGCTAGTCACTGGTTTGCCCCATTGTTTTGGTGTCTCATAGCAAAACACGACTTCCTTAATCATACAGGCACATTATCTACACATCCTCCAAGTGTTTGCTGCATAATGATATCTTAACCAGATACAGCTGAAACTTAAATATATGTAAACATTACAACTAAATTAATGACTGGTATTATAATTCAAATGCAAGGCTAAGAAAGTTCTGCTCTTGGCTCTGTCACAAGCTTCTAAAGATGAAACTAAGTCAGTTGTCTTCTCTGAGCTTTATTTATCTCCATATATAAATGAGAAAAGTAACTGGCTATCTTATAATTATGGTAAAGCTTTATTCCTAATGCTCATTGAGCACCAAGGACCATAATATTTACCACAGAGAAGAAAAAACATATAACAGTATTTCTATAATGTGCTGGTGAAGAGAAGTAGGATTTGCTACTGGTAGCATTACCTGTAGAATCCTGTGCTGATAATAGTGGCATTAGTATTTGTTGGAGGATATAATTTGGTAACACATTGCCCTCATCGACCCTGGGCAATGTATTTGTTTGTATTAAGTGAGTGACTTCAGATTTTGCAGAAGTTTTAAGATATGTTATTCAACCTGTGTTTCTCCTGGTAGAGGACAACATGAAGTAGGAAAAAGTGGAAGTTCCTTCTGATTAAAAACTTCTTCTGTAGCATTCACATATTCTGAGTGAGATGGGGAGAAGATGGGACAGGATGGTGTGGCATGTGCCTTTTTATAATCCTTCTGTGAATCTCTGAATAAGGTTTATCCTGGTATGCTTAGGAGAGAAAAGGGATCATAAAAGTGTCTGTTTCACCTTTGGGTGCAAGGCTTAATTTAGTGCCTGCCTAAATCTAATCTAAACATGGGTGATGAGGTTGGGGGAGATAAAGATTTAAAAAAAACCCCAAAACACCCTAACCCTCCTCCCCCAGCCAAACCAAACCCCAAAACCCCAACAAGAAACCCCAAACAAAACAAAAAGCAACAACAAAAGCAGCAGACTATCTTTCTGGGGCGCCTAACATCTAACATAACCTTTCCTGACCATATTTGATAGAAATTTTATTATGTAGTGTATGTTAATGTATGGAGCCTGGTTTGGGGTTTTTTTGTTTGTTTGTTTGGTGTTTTATTTTCCCCCTACCCCGATTGTTCAGAAACATTTTAGTTTGTGAACACATTTCAGTTCGAAGTACCTTGGCTGAGAACCAGTTGCACAGACTATATTTACTGGATACTTTCTGTCTTTGCGTTTGGTACCGGTCTTTTACGGATACACCAATCCAGGCCTTTTCGCAATGAAAATCCTAAAGAGAATAGAGTAGTTCCCTTCCTTCTTTACATTTTTTCCTCATGTATTATCTTGTATTTTCAATAAACAGTCTAAGTCAAAGTAATTTAATTTAAAACTAGAGGGCAAGATTGTTAGTTGATGTAAATATTGTTTAAATTAACGTTGCTCAATAGCATTGGACAATAAGTAGAGTGTACCTTATGATGGAAAGAGGCAAGATGAGAGTTCAGAACAGAGTGTGTTACATATCTAGTACAATGTGGAAGTGTTTCTGTTAAATGCAGTGGACTATATGAGCAGATTCTTGCATGGGATCGTTTTTAGTTTTACTTGTAGTTCAAAAGGTGTATTTTCTTTGACATATATAAAGCTGTTCACAGTTCCTTGCACGTTTGCATTCTTCTGTGGGAAAGGATAGTAAATGCTCTTTGGTTTAGCAAGCCAGGTCAGATTGCTGCTGGTGATAAAACCGGTTTGTAAAGCCAGACCATTCGAATCTCTGGTTAGGGGAATGGAAGAGTTTCTGCTGCTTTTTCAGTCATATCACACTATTGCTTTAATTTTTGAGTTGTTCTTAGAAAGTCAAAAATGCATGTCTTCCTTCTGTGGTCAGATTGATTGAAATGCAACATTACTGTTTGACTATTGCCACTACTGGCCCTATGAATTTTTAAGATGTTAAACAGAAGGGCACGAATAACACCAAGTCAAAACTTGGTCTGTACATCATAGAATATTCACAAATAACATTCCCCCCTATTTGCTCAGTCCTGCTCCAGCTTTTCTCCCGGTTGCATTAGTATTACCATTTCAAAGGAGAAAAGAACAGAGAGAATTTACAATATGCATTTCTCTTTTACTTTCTCTGTAATAAAATGCAAACAACTTTATTTTCCACAAGGCTATCACTGACTTGCTTTTAATCAAACAAGTATCATACCCATTAATTATTGTTCGATTTAATTATTAATCGAATTATTGAGAAATAGGTCTCCATGATTCACAGAGGTGCCTCTTGGGCTGTCCAACACGGTTATAAATAAGGAAGGGTGTGAGAAAGTAGTACTGCAAAAGTTCCCAGTTAATGTTAATATGAAAGGACTCGCCATGGGTTATTTGCATTAAGTAATGATGACCTGAGATCAAAGTCAGAGCCCGCTGGAACTTGAGATTCCAAGGTAGCCTAATTCTGAGATGTCTACTGAAATCTTCCAGAAATGAAATATAAACTACTGTAATGGGCTATCAAAACTGTCAAGCTGGCTCAGCAGAATGAGTGATGTGTTTAAGTCTGATCACTTTCAAAAGCTTCGTGAAACTAGAATAGTTCCATCCAAATGGCCACAAGCGACTTCTGTATCCAATTATCAAAAACAAGCTTAACAAAAGCTGTCAAGTGCTGAATTGTGTTTTGGAATCATGCTGCAAAGCGATAAAATTATTATCCTTAAAGAGAAATTTGTACATAGATTAATAAACATTTCTCCTACTTAGCAATTCCAAAGCAGTAATTAATTATCAAAAGGAAGTAATTCCATTTTTAGCTCACGCATATACTAAAAGTTTAAATGTTACTTTTGTCGACAAGTTTTCAACAATGCTGTAAAGTGTGCAAGCACAAAAGGTGAGGATTTAACATTAAGCAAAGCCTGACAGACTGTAAGTGCTCACAAAGCTGCTCTTGTAGAAAATCACTGATTATGTAAAATTAATTAGTATAATTCTGATCAGTGATTCTCTCTCAGTAATAGTTTAACAGGAATTAATAATCAGCTACTCTTTGTATTTTTTAATATATGCTTCTGACTTTACTGTATGCATTAAAAATAGAGCTGAAAGAGATTTTTAGGGAGCCTTGCTGCAAGCTCTTATCTCTTTAAAAATAAAATAAAGGCAAGACAAGCTTATGAGAAGAAATATAATTAAAGTCACAGATGAAATTAAAGCGGGTGGGCGAAATGAGGACAGGAAAGATTTCTCTCTTCTCTCCCTTCTAGAATCTAAAGCACTAGGGGTAATGAAACCAGGGAGTAGAGGAGAAAAAACTCAAACTGCTTTCTTTTTAGTTCATAGAAAACTACCTTTAAAATGTTCAATTCAATGGAAATTTCAGTTTCCTAGGCCTTTTGGAGCTCTGCTGAGACTAGGTCTCTCTCATTTTCCAGTTTTAGCAGAGAGTAGCTTAAACAGAAATAGGAAGCTAGGAAAATGTGGTAAACATCAATTTCTGTTACAGGTACTCTGGTCTTATGCTGCCAGCACTTTTAATCTATTAATGAGTTTTGTGGTAACTTGCTGTTTTTCTTGTTGCAGTCAATAGTGGTAGCAGAATCTGTTTTTATCTTGAGGGGAAAAAAAAAAGTCTTTTAAGAAGGAGAAAGATATAAGTTGAAAATGTAAATTAGTGCATCCTCTTAGAAACCAGAGGTTGAATGAAAAAGTGCAAAATACATGGTTTTAAAATGCTGTCATGGAGCACCATAACTTTTAGGGGCAGTTGACTTTTTCTCGTTTAATGTTTAGATTGATTGTTTCAGGAAAATCAATTAAAAACCCAAACAGCGGCTGTTGGGGCACTCTGAAATAGATGGTGTTTGTTACTGAGAACAATTCAACAAAGACAGCTTTTGTGTTTTGATGGCACAGTAAGATGCATTCAAAGAAACATTTTACAATATGTCTATAGAAGAAGTGTCGTGGTTTAGCGAAAATTAACTCTATCTCAGCTGAAACCAGGACAAGAAGATACTTTGTAGTTTTAATATTTTATTTTCAATGGAAACTTAATCTTTTGGAAGACAGAATAAATTATTTCCTATATTTAAAAGTTAACAGCAGCAGTTCAAAATTATTCACAAGCTTTTCTTTTATTATATTGAGTCTTGAGTGTTTACTGGGACTAGGAGGTGAAGGTGAGCATTATCTTCAAACTTCTGTACTATTGTTTTCTCAGCTAAGACAGAAAATAGTGCACAGATTAGGAGTGGCTAATGCCTCCGTATATTTATTTGCCATTAATTTATTCTTCATACTTTTTTAGGTGTTGGGAATCCTTTAACACTTGGACGTCAGAGAATTCATTCTATACAAAGATCTAAACCTTTCACCCTTCTTCAAGTGCTTCACTTAGATGACTGTAATCTAGTCTGCCTGTTAAGTAGATTGTCCAGGATAGTCTGTGGTAAGAAAATTAACGATGTTTTTAATAAGTAAATTTTGTGAAGTAGGAGATGATGTTTAATGTCTTTTGTAAAGAAAAATGTAGTGAGAATAAAAGACAGATTTTCGTCAGCAGAAATGTTTATTTGTTCATTGATTCCTGGTGTTAAAATAGTCGATAGTGTTGGTCTGTATGGTAAATGGTATGAAATGTTGAGTCTTGTAAATGCTATCAAAACCACAGTGCAAAGCATTCATAAGTACTTAGAAGTGAATTTTCTCAGTTACATGGCAGTACCCTCAAGGAACATCATGGGCCTGCCTTGGGCTTTATGGGGAGCTCTGCTGATACTGGTGAAGCTTGATATGGGCTTTGAGATACACCCATAGTACATGAAATTAAAATGCCCTTAAACTGTTATGGATCAAATTCTGGCCAGTGTGCATTTGGAATATGTCACTTTATAAACATATGCAGGTGTTTCATGTTGCTGAAGCAGAGATCAGAGTAAGCAGTAAGTATTTATTAGAAATTCTAACAAGGCATTTGGCTGTGATGTTTGTGAACTACCTAAGGGTCTGGTTGGAAAAAAGGCTTTTATTCATGTTATGCACACACTATTTCATGCTTTTATTAACTGCTTAAGCCCTACTCAGACTTCTGGAGCTGAACTGGTGTCAGACTGCATTTGCTGAAACTTATAAATGTCTAAAGAATATATCTATCGTTGGTAGTTTAGAACTAGGCTTATCTAATTTTATTTGCTGTACTGCATGCCTCATATTTACTACTTGCAATAATTTTGCTTTTAGGAGCTTCACTGCTTCTCCAATGGTTTTTCAGTAGATAACAATTCACATTTTATAGAGCAACCTACATCACATGGATAAATCACACCTTCAGACTTCGTTGGCTTTTCAGTTATGAATTAAGCCAGGCTAAAAGATGGTTAACATGTTTAAAAATTTCTGTTTTGCCTTTGTCATTTAGATCAATTTTTATTTTGCTTATTAGAACAAACAGAACTAGAATATCTTATGGAAGACATTTCCTAGGACATGTCTGTCTTGTGTTCTCTGTATAAATTCTGAGTTGGATAGCTGAGAATTTTTCCCTTGGAAAAGCTATCATCAGGAGTTGTTTTTCTAAAAAAAATTTTTTTTTGAACAGATCATATGAAGAAAATGTTGGCTTTTTAAAAAAATGTTTACTTTGTTGCAGCAAAGAAATATAAACAGAAAACATTTTGACCAAAAAAAGAGAAAAAATACTTCCCGCAGTTTTATGTGGCAACAGCCCTTCCTTATTGAAATAGCAGAAATTAAATGAAAGAAATGCAATGTATTAAATTACCATCCTCTACTGAGATGTCATGAAGAAATATACTTGTAGGAAAAATAAAGCAGATAAAACTTGAAATTGAAGCCTAAAATTAGATTTTCATAAATATCTGTAGTGGAAAACTATAAGACTTCATAATATCTATGTTGTTTGCTTTAGAATGAAATCAGATTTTTGAATTAAAAATGTTTCTTGTGACCAATGTCTGACAGTTTATTTTTATTCTTCTATCAATCAACTGTATTTTAAAATAACATAGCAACCAAGCTGGGTCTTAAGTTCTAAGTTGTAATATTTTGTCTACAAAGATTCAAAATTACTTTGTTTAAAAAAAAAAGTTATGATAATCATTTGTCCTCTTATTTCCATGAAACAGTTCTATATTTTGTATAGGGAAAAAACATTTTTTCCTGGAGAAAAAGGAAGCTGTATTACAGGACTTCTGTAAAAAAATTGTGCTGTTGCCAGTGTTGGATAAGTGGATAATCAGTCTGGAACCATTAGATTCATAGACACCATTCACATTGCCAGTCTTTAAGCAAATAGGCTGAATGTCAAAGTCAGGAGGCGCATCTTCACTGGTGAGCAAGGTAGCCTTAGGAAGAAGGCAGAGCGAGGTTCTCGTACAGCACACCACTCACAGCAAGAGCCTCGCTGAAGTGTCTGTGGGCACCATGAATGGAGTTCCTGCTTCAACAAGAAAAATTTTAGGGTATTGCTTTGGTGCTTCTCTGGGTAGATTTGTCATATTTTTGTGTGTAGATGTTTGAAGAACAAATCTGTTACTTCTGTGGCATATCCAGTGAGGTGTTTCCTGTTCTCCGTTCTGTGTACCAAATAACTATGTGTTCTAGGAAATACTTGACTCTATCCCTTAGGCCAACTGAGCGTAAACTTAGCAAAGATCTATATGAAACATTGCATGCTGCAGGTACTCTGTCTCTTAGTACTTCATGCTGTGTCATATCAGAAGACACTTGAGTTGTGGTGCTGAAGAACATGGGCAAGCGGTCAATGATATATTATAGCTGCTTATTTTTAACGCCTTGTTCCTTAATGAGTTCCTTCTAGGTATGAGCTTGGCTGGTATGATATCAGCCTGGGAGTGAATTTTTGTCACCTAATTTGATCCGATCAGTTGCTATATAAAAGCATGTTTTACTATGTTCTGTGTAACTGCCCTTGAACAAAAAATGTGTCATAAAAAGCTCAAATGTTTTAAACAATATGTAGAGCATCTCTAAAAAGCAGCTAGTTTTTTTTAAACTCTTCAGCTCCTTTTGGTCTGCCACTTTTTAACCTAAACTTCAAAGTAATGGTGGTTGAGATGGCACTTTTCAATGAATCAGGTTTGCTTATATGGTCATAAATAGTAGGTGTAAGTCAGACATGCAGTAATATTTCAATCTCTAAAAAAGAATTCAGAGTGAAAACAGAAAACAGGTACTTTGAAACTAATGCCCTGAGTGATTGCTCTGACTTATTGTACTCCATATGCTCAGTGCTTTTAATTAAACTAAAATCTTCCCCTGGGTATTTGGATATATCCTGGCAAATATTCTTTTGTTTCTTTGTTTTCTTATATTTCACTATCTGTCTTCGTCTTATTTTCTTACATTTTGAGTGGAAACTCCTTAGAGTAGAGTGGTTTTGTTTGTTTGGGGTTTTTTTGGTTTTGTAGGTTTTTTTTTTTAAATAGTAACTGTACAGCATAAAGCTCAGTGGAGAATCCTGTTACTTGATCAGAGCTTCTGTGTGCAACTAAGACAGACAATAGCAATAACAATTATACAGTCCTGAAACGCTTTTGACCTGCCATAGAACATGCAGAGCTGAAAACAGAACAAAGATGAAGCATCTCCTTTAAAGGGACCTGCCATGTTGAAGAATTAAAAAAAAAAAAAATCTTTGCCAGAAGCACCGAGAGGAATATTCATATGAACTTTTGCAAACATTATTCTGCAAATGCCATTCTAAACAGACGTACCTCTATGAACCAGTAACCTGACATTTATAACTATACTAAATAATGCAACAAAAGAATTTTCAAGGTTCATCTGAACCTTTCCACATGCAGACTTTGCAGTTTCTTAAATTATTTACCATGTTTAGAAACTGTCTCAGTGAATCAGATTTTTGAAACACAAAGCAAATATTAACTGTTGAGTTATATGAGAATTTTGAGTTTGTGTCAGAAGGAAGATGATGTAAATGTTGTGTAACTTGTGGTTTTACAAAACAGTGACACAAACTACTTTTCCATTTCTGCCAGTACAAACCACAGCACTTGATCTAATTTTTGCAAGGTAAGATATACCTCTCTAAATATTTTTACACTGAATTGGAACATCAGGTGACATTATAGTGGGGGTCTGCTACAGGCCACCCAACCAGGAAGACTGAGCGGATGAGGCCATCTATAGACAGATAGGAGCAGCCTTATGTTCACAAGCCCTGGTCCTCATGGGGGACTTCAACCACCCCAATATCCGTTGGAGGGACAACACAACAGGCCATAAGCAATCCGGGAGGTTCCTGGAATGTGTTGATGATAACTCCTTTCTCCAAGTGACAGAGGAGCCAACGAGGAGAGATGCTGTGCTGAACCCTGTTCTCACCAACAAGGAGGGGCTGGTGGGGAATGTGAAGCTCCAGGGCAGCCTTGGCTGCAGTGACCATGAAATGGTGGAGTTCAAGATCCGTAGGGCAGCGAGGAAGGTGCACAGCAAGCTCACTACCCTGGACTTCAGGAGAGCAGCCTTTGGCCTCTTCAGGGATCTGCTTGGTAGAGTACCATGGGATAAAGCCCTGGAGGGAAGAAGGGCCCAGGAAAGCTGGGTAATATTCAAGGATCACCTCCTCCAAGCTCAGGAAGGATGCATCCCAACAAAGAGGAAGTCAGGCAAAAACGTCAGGAGGCCTGCATGGATGAACAAGGAGCTCCTGGACAAACTCAAACACAAGAAGGAAGCCTACAGAGGGTGGAAGGAAGGACAGGTAGCCTGGGAGGAATACAGAGAAATTGTCCGAGCAGCCAGGGATCAGGATAGGAAAGCTAAAGCCCTGATAGAATTACATCTGCCCAGGGACATCAAGGGCAACAAGAAAAGCTTCTATAGGCATGTTGGTGATAAAAGGAAGACTAGGGAAAATGTGAGCCCTCTCTGGAAGGAAATGGGAGACCGGGTTACCCGGGACATGGAGAAGGCTGAGGTATTCAATGACTTTTTTGCCTCAGTCTTCACCGGCACATGCTCAAGCCACACCGCCCAAGTGGCAGAAGGCAAAGGCAGGGACTGGGAGAATGAAAAGCCACCCACTGTAGGAGAAGATCAGGCTTGAGACTGTCTAAGGAACCTGAAGGTGCACAAGTTCATGGGACCTAATGAGATGCACCCGTGGGTCCTGAGGGAACTGGTGGATGAAGTTGCTAAGCCACTATCCATCATATTTGAGGAGTCATGGCAGTCTGGAGAAGTTCCCGCTGACTGGAAAAGGGAAAACATAACCCCTATTTTTAAAAAGGGAAAAAAGGAAGACCTGGGGAACTACAGGCCAGTCAGTCTCACCTCTGTGCCCGGCAAGGTCATGGAGCAGATCCTCCTGGAAACTATGCTAAGGCACATGGAAAATAAGGAGGTGATTGGTGACAGCCAACATGGCTTCACTAAGGGCAAATCATGCCTCACAAATTTGGTGGCCTTCTACGATGGGGTCACAGCATTGGTGGATAAGGGAAGAGCAACTGACGTCATCTTACCGGGACTTGTGCAAAGCTTTTGACACTGTCCCTCATTACATCCTTGTCTCTAAATTGGAGAGCCATGGATTTAGTGGTTGGACCACTCGGTGGAGAAGGAATTGGCTGGATGGTCGCACTCAAAGAATTGTGGTCAACAGCTCGACATCCAAGTGGAGACCAGTGACGAGTGGCATTCCTCAGGGGTCGGTATTGGGACCGGTGTTGTTTAACAACTTTGTTGGTGCATGGACAGTGGGATTGAGGGCACCCTCAGCAAGTTTGCCGATGACACCAAGCTGCGTGGTGCGGTCGACACACTGGAGGGAAGGGATGCCATCCTGAGGGACCTTGACAGGCTTGAGAGGTGGGCCCATGCGAACCCTATGAAGTTCATCAAGGGCAAGTGCCAGGTCCTGCACGTAGGTCGGGGCAATCCCAAGCAAAATACAGGCTGGGTGGAGACTGGATACAGAGCAGCCCTGTAGAGAAGGCCTTGGGGGTGTCAGTTGATGAGAAGCTCAACATGAGCCGGCAATGTGTGCTTGCAGCCCAGAAAGCCAACCGTACCCTGGGTTGCATCAAAAGCAGCCTGACCAGGAGGTCAAGGGAGGTGATTCTCCCCCTCTACTCCGCTCTCGTGAGACCCCACCTGGGGTACTGCGTTCAGCTCTGGGGCCCCCAACAGAAGAAGGACGTGGACCTGTTGGAGTGAGTCCCGAGGAGGGCCACGAAGATGATGAGAGGGCTGGAGCACCTCTCCTATGAAGACAGGCTGAGAGTGTTGGGGTGGTTCAGCCTGGAGAAGAGAAGGCTGCAGGGATACCTTATATCAGCCTTCCAGTACCTGAAGGGGGCCTACAGGAAAGCTGGAGAGGGACTTGATACAAGGGCCTGTAGCGATAGGACCAGGAGTAATGGCTTTAAATTGAAAGAGGGTAGATTTAGATTAGCTATAAGGAAGAGATTCTTCACTGTGAGGGTGGTGAGGCCCTGGAACAGGTTGCCCAGAGAAGTTGCGGATGCCCCATCCCTGGCAGTGTTCAAGGCTGGGTTGGATGGGGCTTGCAGCAACGTGGTCTAGTGGAAGGTGTCCCTGCCCATGGCAGGGGGGTTGGAGCTAGGTGATCTTTAAGGTCCCTTCCAACCCAAACCATTCTATGATTCTATGATCATGGTAATATTTCAGTAACAGGAGAGAAATGGGTGGTTGATTCTCTACGGTCTTGTACTAGTGGCCACAAATTTTATACTATCAGGATAAAATTTCCTGCCTATTGTGGGCAGAGTCCATAAATGTTAATGACAGTGGTTATTATTTGCTTTTTAATTAATAGTTATATTATCAAGGATGTTATCATTAACAAGTTTGTTAATATTGTCCTACATTGGAGGCCATTACCAACTTGCTTTAGTCTGGCCAAAGTTAATGAGATATTTACAATGAACTGTCTCATTACAGATAATCTCTGCCTAGTTCTAACTTTTTAAATATCTCTTTGTTTTGAAAAAAATTGTGAGTGCCTGTATATACATATAAGTGCATGGATGTAGGTTATAGGGATTTTTGTGATACATGAACTATTCAGCTATGGTTAATGATACTGTAAATATCCTAGAAATTGCTAAGAGTTGTTGGTCAAAAATTTGTTTGTGTGGTGGTTTTTTTTTTTTTTTTAAGAACTGGGAAGTAGGAAGAATGCAAAGCTTTTTCACTTAAAGCAACAATATGAATATCATGCCATAAACTATGTATTCAACATTCATTGAAACAAGTCCTTTTCGAGGTAAATTAGTTCATGATAAATTCCACATTGCCATGACCAGAGTGCTGACAGCATCACCAAGTCAGCATGGTGGTAAAAATGTGTAGGTGTGAGTACCGCTATGTGATTCAAAAAAAGCATTGTTCTTTCCGGAAAACTCGCATCTGACCAATGTCTAATGCAAGGTAATGGTTTAAAGCAAGCAAGTGGGGTATTACACATCCTATTTAAAAGTATTATTTGTCATTAATGTAGTAGTATTGCTTCTAAACGAAGTAAACTTTGGCTCTTTCTTTAGTACTTGAGATGATCTCAAGCATCTTGATAGGTGCGCTAGTATTGTGCATGTTTCAATGAACCTTTAAATAATAACTTCTGGCTGCTTTATTTGGTAATTAGCAATGTGACTTCTGTATATTATAAGAAGTCTGCTAATGTCATATGCAGTTACTAATTTAAGGAACCATTTAATGGTACAGAAACTATTGATACCTATCAAGACACAAGTTCCAAACTTTTGAATTTCTCTGTAATGGCTCATAAATACAGTTTCATTCATGATAACTTTTAAAAGAAATTGACTTTCTACTTGAACTCTACAGAGAGTTGAACACGATCCTCATAGGTCCCTTCCAACTTGAGAGATTCTATGATTCTATGAACTTTTATCAATGTCAACATCAGGGAAGAATTTTGTGAATATCCAGGGCTTATTTGGTTTGGGGTTTTTTTGCTATGTAGTGGAATACATTACAGCAACCCCCCAGAAATTGTCCCTTCTAGCATATACTCCAGTGTGACTGGTAGTAAGCATATATCTCAGATACTGGAAAGGTTCTTTATAATTCTTTGAAAGACTGTCAGTATCCCTGGGGAAGATATTATTTGTAACGGAAAAAACAGTAATATTTACCTCAGACCCTTGTCGTCTTGATAGATAGTCTTTATAATGGAAGTATTAATGCATGTATGCTAAGGCTTAGTGTCAAGGATTAAACTTTAGTTGTGCAAACACTTCCTCCTATTTCAGGGATTTGTAGGACAAGACTGCCTTGCTTACACAGATTTGTTCTTGAAATGAACTGTTCTGAAAATTAAACTAACTTAAGTCATAACCAAATTTTCAGCTGTGACAATAGTGTAACCTGAAGTAATTTATTTAAATCTGAAACAGAGGGGTAAAGATTTCTGGAGCTGACCACTGAATTTGGGTCTCTGTGTAAACAAAGCTACTGTACAACAAACACAACAGAACATACTTTGGGGGTGAATATTTAAAACACCCCAAATTATCTTGTTGCCATGTGCTCTGCTGGGTCAATAAAAGAAACACTGATCAATTTGCAACCATTGTATTTAAGAGAAGTGTGTGAACATCCTGTTCTGCAGTAAGGAATGATTGCAAAATAATTCTGCTGATAATGGGTGAAAGTTAAGAAAGAAAAAACAAAACAAAACAAAAAACCCCAAACAAGTCTGCTGCTTTCCCTTAACCGGTCTGCTATTTCAAACCAGGATGAACTTGAAATTTCTTTAGCTGGTGAACATGAGACTTCTTAAAATGAGAGGTAGGTGGCTGAAACTGTTTATACCAGAATTGAAAGCATTCAGTTCACTATAGCAGATGTAGGACAGCACAATGACCTCCTGAGATTTCCTGGTTTAGTTTTTAGGGAATTAATTTTCTTAAGGATTAGTTCAGATACTGCTGAGGGCTGTGTCAGATTCTTGGTGTATTTGCCCGATAGCTGTACTTGCTCTAAATAGGCAAACACAAAATAAATAAATAGCAACATGACGATCAGTTTGTGAAATGTCAGTTTTAATTTCTTGATTGGCTCACCAAACTCTGCTCTTCCAAGAAAGGATAGGAAGGGAAAAGCAACAGTTATTTTTGACATGCCCCTAGGTAATTATATTCTTCTTCATCAGACAAGAATTTGTATGCTTGACTGCACAATTCAGAAATTAAAAGCTGCTGCACTTATTTGAAAGGCATGTTTTCTTTTGGGGTTTGTGCCACCATTTAGAATAATCTTTGTCTCATTTTAGCGGTGATGCCCTCTTGGGGAATCAAAGGGGGTGGTTTTTTAGCAGTATTGATGAAGATATAGTGATCAAAAATACAGTAGCGTATTTCTTAATGCAAAACTGAAAGGAACTTTTAGTGGGCTTTCAATTAAAATTTTGTTGTAATATAATAATATGGAAGACAGGACCAGCACACGTGGGAAAAGATCCTACTGGACTGGTTTGCCTGTTGGAGCATACTGGGCCAAAGTGACTCCATGTTTCACCTATGAGCACAGTGTTACCTGTGAGGTAGTTGCCAGACCTTGTCCCTGCTGTGTGCCCTGGGGAGCTGCTTGATGCTAGACTGAGGCAGGGACACTGGGACCCGTGACCTTGGTCACCGTCCCGTAGGAAGGTGGGACAAGAGCCTGCTCTTAGAGGAAGAGAGGACGGACTCCAACTTCTCCCCTCCCCACCCCCCCGCCCCATCTTCAAGTTTGAGTGCCTTGTCTCTACCTGCAAAACACTGGACGTGTGCATGGGGAGCAGGTCCCTGCTCCTAAATAATCTTTATGGTGCGTAGCCTCTCCCCTGTGGACTGCAGAGGAGATAATTAACTGTCTCTTACGGGATGCAGAGGTGGCCCATTGCTTTTTGCTGGGAGATGAATGAGGACCAAATTTGTCAAACACGGATGCTTGACATTGGACCCAAATTTAGGGATTTAAATCAAAATTGCTTTGTTTTCTGGGGACTGAACTTGCACCTTCTGCAGCAGCTGTACATTTTGTGGGTGCTTACTGACTTTAAAATGAGGCTTCTATGGTTAAAGTGCTAAATATGCATCTTGGCAGCTAACCTTAAGCTTTAAAATTTGAAAATTCTGGCTGAGGCTGTCTATGCAGTAAATCTTTCCGTTCTTCATTTTGTATTTGCACAGCTCTGTTAATTAGTTAATTAACAAAAGAAACCATGATAATAAACTCCTCCAGCTCAGGCATGCGGTACATAATTCCTGCTTCTCAGCTGGCTCATTTATTTCTGCTTCATGATACTGACCAAATGCACATCAGATAATATTTCTGAATAGTTTTTCCATTCTGAACTTGATAGAGAGGGTTAAGTTTTGGGCTTATTTGTTGAAGCTTTTTATTTTTTTCACTTAAGGAAAATTAATTTGATCTTCTTTGTAGCTCACTAGCTTCCTAATCTCCAAAGCTATATTATCACCAGCTTAAAATAAACTATGCGCTGATTGATTGACTGACAGAGAGAAGTTTTTTCTCATTTGGCTGGAAATGCATCCTTTGCCAGAAATGAGCCCTTTTTTTGCCAGCCATTTCTTTTCTGAACATTTTATTCCACTCGAATGTTAAAATATTTGTTTCTGTACCATTATGCAGGGAAATAGCTTAGTACTGCTTTCCCCATATTAAAATGCTGCATGTGCAGAACTGCTTGGAGTGAATGTTTACGAATATATGTTCAAAGCTGCATATTCAATATCAAATTTGAAGTCAGACCCAGATATGTGTAGAATAAAGCTTTCTGCCTTTTACTAGTTCATGGTGTTATCATTTATCTGCCTCACCACATAGCGAGCTTTGCAAATAAGATAATTTTGCAGCAGTCTACAGCCAAATCTTAACAGCTGGCTTTCTGTTGTGCTCAGATTCAGATCTGAGCTTTTAACGCAGCTTTTCTTCTAGAATGCCCTTTATCACCAGGAGAAAGGGAGAGACAACTGCTTTGCATTTTTCAGATGTAATGTGTTTTGGGGTTTTACCAAGACCAAAGTCTCTTCATAACAGCTGAGCATATAAGAGTGAGGAGGAGAAAGCTTAATATTAAATACAGTAGATAAAACTACAGATAACCTTTGGAAAGGAACACCTGAATAACATGTAAAATAATATATTTAAAGAGATCACCTTTTATTTTTGCTCTTGGTGAAATGATCCAGTTTATGATTTTAAGCCTTACGAGATATATGACTGCTCAGCAGGGGTGAGAAATGGTTTTATCACCTACAGGTAGAAAATTTATTTTTACTCGGTGTAGGGTGATGTGTAGTATTTCTTTAAATCTATAGTCAGAAGCAGAACACATCCCCTCGTGCTGTACAAAAATCAATTTACCAGAGCAGAAGGAAACTTAAGTGTATTCTAAACTGTGAAACAGAGTGGAAACAAAGCAGTTCTGGAGATAGCACTTGGTACTAACTGTAATAAGATTTACTCTGCAACTGTAGAGGAAAGCAGCCTTTTTTGCAGTTCTCTTCATTGTTGATGCATGTCTCTCTAGTGCAACTGGATTCATAAAGCAAAACAGCCACAACAGAATTTGCTTTGCTTTTTCCTCTTAAGTCTTTATCTGATGATTTTACTGCTTGCAAGCAGGACTTCTTCAGTGTCTGGATAGTATGAGGTCAGGTGGGGCAAGGCATCACTTAACTTCAAGTGGTCTCTTTACTGAGATTTTGACCTCTGTGATGAGTATTGCGCTCAGTCACCTAAGCGGTAAAAAGTACCAGCAGCGTGACATTTGCTATTTGCTCCCAAATTGAAGCATGTCATGATGGCAGCTCGTGGGAGGTTAGAGCCATGACAGCTAAGGAAGCAAAAGGTCTAGCCTGGCTGCAATGCAGAGGTGCAATTGCAGTTTTTGTAGTCACAGTCACCACTGCCTGGGCAGTGCAGCAGAGTGCAATCGCGGCAGTGAGACCCTCAACCATACATGGTATACCTTCCAGTTCAAATAGATCACACTGAAACTGAATTTGGTCCTCAACTCAAATAATTAAACCTTGCTCAGATAGGGCAACGAGAGCTGTAGGCATGCTTTTGGATTATTCCAAAGACTTATTAAAAGCACTTATTAAACATGAATAAGTTTAGACTTATTCATGTCATACTGATATTAGTGCAAATGGAGCAAGTCTGCCCTTAACGACTCCTACAGACCTGGCAAACTGGCATTGAGCCTTGTGTCATAGCAACTTCACCAGTGTTAAATTGCAGTCTCTTGGGATTAAAGCTAGATTTTGTCTTGCCTACTGGACTGCTGTCAAGATGTGCAATGTCTCAAAGTTATGTAGTGTTTTGGGGAGCCTGGAGAGGCATTATCCAAGGGAACAATAGCAGGTGGCCCAGTTTTTTTGGGGTGATTACAAAGATGGCTCTGCTATAGAATATGTAACTTGAAGGTCTCAGTCCAGTCCTGGTGGACACAAAATTCTTCTAGAACGTAGTCTTGTGTAGCACAGAGACCCTGTGTAAGAGTGACGGTCATGCTACGGGGTGTTGAACACAATTTGTAGATGGGGTCTCATATATTAAAAAAAAAAAAAAAAATCCAGTTGAACTCTTTGGGGCTGGCTTAGTCTCTAAATGGTATGTAATTAAACAGTAAAAAATTACGAAATATTAAAAGAGGGAAATGTGCAGTGAAGAATAATGGGGTGGGGGGAAATAGCATTCTAAGTAAGAAGTATAAAGGATGGGGAAAAGAAAATTCAGAGCAGAAGGAGGAAACAGTAGATCTGCACCTCTACAAATGTGTGTTTTCATGCAGTCTAGAATCTGCATAGCATCTATTGAAATTAGTGAGAAAGCTACATGAAGAGATACTGGAGCACTGGCATTCATCTTTCTGCACTTGGGTCACTTAAACTGACCCAGTTCCCACCAGTTTTCTCGACTTCACTGCTGGCCGCAAACACCAGATGTTCTTCACACCAGAATTTCAGTGAACAGTAATGAAACTAGAAACCTCTGTACCTGTTGATGCTGGCAAGGTAAATGCTCCCTTCTGTTACGATATGAGGAAAAAATGACTTTCTATCCAAAATAGTCACTGGCTATCCCTCTACCCAAATGAATAACATAATTCATTTTGTGTGTGCTGGTAATGTGTGCTTAAGAGACTCTGTAGGTGAACAGCAAGAAAGACCAGTATAATGCGGGCACCTCAGCCAGTTGTATTTCAGTTGGTTATGCATTTCTGTTTGCTTATTGTCTGAACACTGCTTAATTATAACTGGATTTTAACCTCATAACAAATCCACATTGCAAACATTATTCCCACGTTAGACAGTGTGACCAGTGTGGCAAGTTTAGGTTAGGTAACTTGTGGAAGAATATATTTGCTTTTCCTTTATATGTGTGGGTTTTTTCTTTTTAAAGAAACCCATCAATCAATCCTAATCATTTCATAGGATGTGGTATCACTGCACATCACACAAATTGACTTCATGCAAGCTTTCTCAGAACAATTTGGCTGGTTTTCTGTGCAAGTGTGTGTCTGTACAGATAGCCTTCCAGGTGGTGGTCTGTCCGTGTTCAGTGTGAGCCGCAGAGTATGCCTTTTTGACAGCTTGGTCAGGTAGATTGCTACATCTCTGAAATCAAAGAAGAATTATCTTGAGAGAGATTGAAAAATGTTACATTTAATCTTTTCAACAAGGAGTCATTACGCATTGCCTTTGGGGAGACACTGAGAAAACTTCAGAGTAACAGAATGTTGTTTAAATTTGATAGCCTAAAACCACCAGCAGAGACAACATGCCATTTTAGTGACAAAACTAACTCCACAGCTACTTGATCTACCAAAGAAAAACCATTTAAAATGATTGAATGATAAGCAAAGAATCTGTGGCTATACCATTCAGCAACTCCTTGTTGCAAATTATAAGCACTATATATAAAATTTAAATCTGCTTTTTTACCTTATCTAAGCCTAGTGATATACCAGTCCCATATACCATCAAAAAACCTAATTCATAACATCGGCATTACAGAATTACCTATCTTCTTGGTCAGTGCTTTGTTGTTCACAATTTTCAAGTTTTACTACACTGAGACTTTATATATTAAGCACTTTTTACATTGGAAAGTAGGTGCTCTTTGTGTGTGTTTAATATCTTTATCCATATAGGTATTTGTAAAGCATGGTCAGCAAGCTGAACAACTTACTGTGTCACTGGAACATCAAAAGTTTACTGATTATACTAGTAAGATATCAGCTTTGCCTGGATTTGTACCCTTTGATAAGGTATTCAAACTGTCTGTTTGTTGCTGAGTAAGAGAGTTAATTTCATTGACTAGACGTATTTAAAATGTGTACAAATTCTGAATTTAAATACGGATTTCTGTGTTAAGCTTTCCTGCTGAAAGTGGAATCCAGCCTGTAAACCTATGATGCAGGACTTGAATCAATCATCACGATTTTATATTAGAATGACAGAATTATAGAAAAACATGACTACCTGATGCCCTGATAGTAATTACTATAAAAATGGTAATAACATGAAGGTTGCTGAAATAAACAGCTGGGTATTGAACTATTGTTCTTTATGTTCTCTCATGACAATGGTAGTCGTGTGTTGCATAGGTGCAAATATTGATAGTTTTAAAATTATTAACTTTCTATGGAGGCATATAATAGTGCGTCTGTAAACTCTTCTTAAACTCTTCTTGCACTTGTGCTTGTCTACTAGTAGGCCCTAGTATAGATGCCTCCTTATGGTTCATCCTTCGCCTTCTCCCCCTCTTTCCTGGCCGGGGGATCCCCCAGTGCATGGTTTCCCAGTATTATCACCAGACTTTGGCAGATCTCCTTTCCTGAGAACGTGTCTACCCTGCTGTGTGGGCACTATCGCTTCTGCCCGTGCTGGCTTTGAAACTGGAAGCGCTGAGGTTTGCAGATGGGAAAACTTTGGCTGGATTAGTTATGGGCCAGTTTGGGTTGGGATCTCTGTGTTCATTAGCGTGGGGCCAGGAGGCAAGGCTTTACAGGCTGATTTTTGGTGCTGTGAGTACATGGCAATGGTGCTTCTTGGGCTGTAAAGTGTCGACTGACTTGTCTGGGTCTCAGTCAGTTCAGGGATTTCTGGGCTGCATGCTTTTGTGCTGTTGTGTAGACATGAGCTAATGAGGCTTTTTGGGGAAATACATTAGGAATCTTTGCAGAGTCCAGTCCTCCGTGACCTTCTGCATTTATAAAAGCAGAATTTCCTGCAGAGATAAATATTTCTTATTTTTTGTCCTAGTATTTTACACATGTGATTGTATGTTGTATAGAATTGTGTATAGAATTGTTGTATAGAATTGTTGTATGCTGTTGTATAGAATTGTGAAGGCTCCTTCGCTTGTGCTTAATGTCCTTACTTGTCTTTCAAAATTTCTGTTAAAGTTTAGTTAACGTTGTCTTCCACATTATATAACACACTAAATTTGCTGTTCAGATTTGGAAGATACCGACAGGAATGACATCTTTTAACTTGTAAATAATTTGAGTGCATATTAGGAAATGCTTCTAAAAATTTCTCAGCCTGATTTATAGACTTGACTTCCATCTTTTCTCTGAAGTATTTCTGATTATCCAGTCTCTGGTTTATCCTTATTTGAGTAAAGCTTTTTTAAATTTTTCTACATTACTTTTCCCATCGAAACCTAGTCTCCACATAACAAAGAACAAAGTCATATTTTTGATTGACAGCTGTAATTTAAAGAAAATATCCCTTTGAGGGAACCTCTGTAATGGCTCAGAATATTTGCGTTCTTAAGATTCAGCACCCTTTCTCACAAATGATACAATATTTCTTAAGAGGTTTACCTTGTCAAACATTGTTAAAATGTAAATAAAGTAAATAAAACGGATTTGAAGCCACAGGGTGCCTTTAATAGCTTTTTGTCTCAGATGTGAAATAAATATGAACTTTATCTAAACTGCAGATTTCTTTGAGATTGCAGAAAATGATAGTTACATTCCTATGCTGTTCACTACAGCTTTGTCTGGCTTTAATTTTTGGAGTCAAGGGACAAAAAGTGATACCTATGGATTTTGTGTTAAGAGGTTCATAAATTATGGATGAAGTGGGACAGTTATTGGTATTTAAAGGCATCATTCTCGTAGATGAATATTAGTAGGGGTAAAAACCCGAAGGAATTCTGAATAAAAACTTTCTGAAATAGAGCAACTGAACAAAGATTGCACGATTCAATAAATATACTATTGATACTGAAATGATGGATTATTGAAGTACGCATATTTATGTGCCAGTTTCTGCCTCCTCTTTATATAGAGGAGTGATTCCTCGTAGCACAGCTCCTTAACTGGTAAGTCAGTCTTCAGAGTTCATTTTCAAGGTGGTCATTCCTATGCAAGCGGCTTGAATGAAACCTTTGCATCGTTAACTCGTGCCACCTGTTCTAAACTTTATGTCTGAGGCAGATTTATGTAGTAGTTTGAGATTGCCCTGGGTTGGCCAACCAGCAACCAAAACCAGGCAAACATGGATTGCTGGCAACCCAGTAGAAGAGATAAATGTAATATCCACTCCCCAAAGATCGCATAAACTTGTTTACGTTTCATGGATGATTAAAAAGAGTTAAGATTTTGAATTATTTTTTTTAAACTTGATTTTTCTTATCAAGGAATAGCATAATGAAAATATTCCCAATGAAATAAATATGCAAACTGCTAAGCAAGAGTAGACTGACAAGGACAGTGGAAAGCAAGTTTAAATGTAGAGTGAATGTACAAGATGACAGTCAAGAGAAGAAGAAACTAAATACAGACGTAATTTATGGACTTGAGGTATGCAGGTCTAGTTGGACCTGATATCCATTTCTGTTACTTTTTTTCTCTCCCTTCCCCCTCCCTGTTAAATAACTAACAGTTCTGCCTCCCTGCTCAGCCCAAATTTGAAGCTTTGGATAAGGTCTTCTGATCTTCTCCTGGCTTTAAGTATGTACATTTTTCACAATACAAAAGCATACTCATTTTACACAGAATACTAGAAAGAAATCTGTTCTCTTATGCTTCTTTTTTTAGGTTATTTTGTTATATTGCCCTAGCTTTCTAGAGGATGTGGCAGGGATCTATGTGCTACTGGATAAGGATTTAATTAATTTTTAAAGAAATTGCTGAGTTTACCCATTATTTCTAAACCTTAGTGATAGAAGTGTAACTGATCATTTTAGAATAATTCTGCTTTTGTGAGTTCTCAAAGACTATTGGTTTCAGATAATTTATTCCTACTTACATCAGCTAATTCTTTCTCTTTTTATTTTTGGTGAATCATGCACAGTATACTAGAGATCTGATATGCAGAGGCTGAAACAGTAATTACAGAGTCACTGTGTGGAGCCTTGTGAGATGATGCCCTTACTGTGAAGCGTTCTGTTTTGTCAATAAGCTTACATCAATACTTGGCAGGTCATTTATGCAGCTTTAATGTTTCAGAATATAAACTAGACAAAGTGACTAATATCAAATTGGAGCTGCTTTGCATCTGCAATTGACAAATCCTATTTTGAAAGCATGCATGAACATGAGGATCAAACTTAGCTTTTAACATTTACATTTTTTTCCAATGGGGAAGTGTCTGATCCACTTCTAATTTACCTGTTGTTGATTTTCTGATTCTTTCCTAATCCCTTGCAGCTGAGATGTCCTCACCATTGGAGAAGCAATTAACAAAACCCCTGACTGGAGTGTATGAAGCATCTGTTATGGAAGCATAAAAGGTTAACCTAAATCCCAGCACACAGAGATGTCAGACTAGAACAAATCGGCATGGAGAATTACCTGGAGGCGCCACAAGGTTAAGGTGGAGCACATGTATGGTAAAAAGGTTGTTTATGACTAGCAGAATTAATTTTTCAGGATGAGAAGGTCAGACATGCAGAAATGAAGACTGTCAGTGATGAGCAGAGATTGTTTTAGGCTCTAGATTTCACCTGGCAAACACCAAGCTGGAATATTTTTTTTTGGTGTGTCCAAACTGAAAACACTTAAGTAAAGGATTACAGAGATGCCACTAACTGTCCTCTCTGGATGGACTTATGCTTATCATTCAGCTGTATTTTAAGCTATATTTTCTTCCAAATATATTTTGTACTAGGTTCAGCAGATTGGTCAAATTGATTCTTAAGAAGGCTATTCCCCCTTTCCGTACCTGATAGTGTAAGCTGTTTTAACCCTTCAAATTTGAGTCCTTCAGCCTGCTTCAAATCCAATGCATGTTGGTGCAAGAGCATCTCACAGTGCGCATATTAATTGTGTAATTTCCAAATCTAAATACTGTGGGTTCTATGTTCGTTATATCTGAGACAGTGCCTTAAACTAATGAAGTATATACATGTCTGATAATTGTAAAATTTTGGAAACATTCAGACCGGATCTTCATACGATATAAACAGGCATTGTTCTTCTGCCTCTATTGATCAAGATAGATATACATTACCACATAGTCACTTCTAGCTGTTTCCTAGGGTAAAGTTTAATTCCAGGGCATTTGGGTGTTCTCCAAAGGATTTGCACTGGCATGTGATTTTGTCTAAAATCTGTTCTAAATGAATTCTATTTTGTACTCAACATTTGCATGTATGTTTTTCAATATGTAAACACTCATGCATTAGCCTACGTATGCTAGCACCGTTGGAGCTGGCACAACAAAAATGTGAATATGCTGGAAGGAATTCAGGAAAAAAAAGCTACCAAAGAGATTGGAGATTGAAGGGACCAATTAGTGGGAAAAGATTAAATGGTCTGATTGTGCCCTTTTCATGCAGGCAAAATTCAACGGAAGATTATGTATTTGGTTTTGGAGGCAGTGAGGGACAACAGCCAAAAAAGGAGACGTAGTCAGGGAAATAGTAACTGAAGGGATATGATAACCAGCTCAAATGCTTGAATAGAGAAGAAATTTAAAATGTAGTTCAGAGCAACAAAACAAAAATAAAAAGGTTAAATTAACTATAGAAAATTGACTCTCAGAAAGACGGACGGTGAATAGCAATAAAAGGAGAAGAAAAAACAGTCGATGAAAATGAAATTCTTTAGGATGTGGAATGGCAGCCCCAAAAAACCTAGAGAATCTATTGCTGTGATAAATTAAATTGTAACTATTCCAAGCATTAAAAGATGCGAAGGCTAGAAAAGACAGGCATTTTGAAAGAATGGAGTAACGGACCACGGGTGTTCTTATCATCTCTGATCTATGTGTGTGTATTTATGCAGGTATGAATACAGTAATGCTTGAAAAGGATAGGCCTTGTGTGTGGAGTTGTTGCCTGGTAATTTAAATGTTTGACTTAAGAATGCCTAGAAGGTGGAAACACAAGGTTTTATCCTCATCCTAATTCTGTTGCTCTCTATTTTGTTCATATTGTCAGGTACTTAAATGCATTTCAAGTCAGATTTTCAGTTGGCTTTTCAGTAAGAACTCATTCCATTTGGGTGTACGTCTACAAACACATGGCCCATCCAGACAGCTGTGGTCTTTCACTGCTAAATACTTGGGTATATACAAGTACTGAGTCCCTGGAAACACTGCTTTTGCTTAATACTATGCTATGTGGTCTAGTGGGCTTCTAGACTGAGAATATTTTTCTGTCTTTCATACATAGAATTACAAATATTCCAGACTTGAAATACTTAAGAAAGAAGTTTGGCTATTACTTTTCCTTGGTTGGTTTTTTGTTTGTTTGTTTGGGGTTTTTTGTTTTGTTTTGTTTGGGGATTTTTTTTTGGGGGGGGGGGGGGGGTTGGGGTGTGTGTATTTTCTAGTCATCTGGAAAGAATTTCTTTGTTTTCAATGTGTTACTGAACTTCTTTTTTCCCACCCACCAGAAACCATGGCAAAAAGTACTTTCTATGACCTTGGTTATGTAAGCTGAGATGTTTACTTTCATTACCCTATGCTGTGTTTAGTTCATTATGTAAGTCTTTGACAAGTGCTAGGGTTTTCTTAGATGTTTTCCTTCATTTTATATACTGCCTGTAGATAGTTCTTCTACCACAAAATGCAAATTCCCCTCTTGAGCAACAAAAGGAATGTCAGCATCAATAATGAAGTAACTGGTTATTAGATTTGCATACCAACTGATGTGTTTGGGGGGTTTAGATTATTTCATTACTTCTACCTCCTTCCTGAAGGTTAACGCTCTGGTTAGACAACCTTGTTTACCACTGCTAATATGTCCCATGATTGATTGAGTCACCTTATCCACATTTCTGATTTGGGTTTTTTTTTCGCACTTCTTTTAAGGTATACCTGCCTTTTAGAAAAGGGCTATGGGGAAAAATCAGAACTAATGCAAAACTCTGAGTATTCATTTGTGTTCAAGACTGGGTGGAAATGTTCTATCTGCATTTTGTCACTGTTGTTTTTATGAGTACTTGTAGTTCAGCTTTTCAGACCATGATGTGCAATTACTCTTTGAACTCTCACCTTTTCTTTGTCTGTATGTCACAAGTTCCCCGTATACGTACAAGCTGTCACATCCTAGACAAAAAAATATATTTTGGCAATGAGACAATTTTGATTTTTAAAAACCAGCTTGCTTTAAAATTTGCTTGCACAGCTCTGCCTATGAAGGGGAAGGATTCAAGTTTTAATGCTCTGTAATTTCGTAATGGATTACACTTCATTTTGTTTCTATTTTAATCTTCTACAGATAAATTTCTATCTTTTCTTCATCTGAGACAACATCTGCAGTGTCCTTTTTTTAAGGAAAAGGAAAAAAAAAAACCAACCCAAAAACCAAAACACCACCCCACAACAACAAAAAAAACCCAAACCCCCTGCATTATGCCAAGTAAAAATGTGAAAATTCCCCAAGTGGGAGAGGGGAGGAAAAAAAAATTCTTGAAAAATAAAGGTTGTCAACTGATTTGAAATGTAACTGAACTGTGGCTAAACAACTTAATTGAAAATTCATACTTTGATAGGTTTATTTGAAAAGCTTGCCTAATCAATGTTCATTATTCCTAACATCCATATAAATGTAAGATAACTTACTAATATACTGCTAAACTTGGTTTTCAGTATAGTGCTTGCTCTTTTAAACTGCTGACTCATAATTTTTAGATTTTAATGGCTAGAGTCTTATATCTGTATTTTCATATCCATATCAAAAGCGCTGAGTGTTAAACACCTATGAGGAACAGATGTACCTGCTTTTTATAATCCTGGTCTCATACCTAGTGTTCCAAGTGACGTCAGGACATACAGCTTAATATTTGTGTTTACACTTACTGCCATGCGAAGAACATCTGGTATAAATTGTAGTCTGAGAAAGAAAGTGTCAAGAAGTGAAATACTGTAAGAATTAAAATTGACGCTGTCTTTCATCAATGTTGAGACTGTCAGAACTTGTACAAGCCAGCCCTAACTATCCACAGCAGGCAATCTGGTGCCAGCCTGCTGTTAAATAACCAACATTTAACAAGAAATAGCATGTAGGTGTATTGTGTGGTTTAAAACAATGTGTTAAGCATCATTAAAACTGAGTCTCCTTAGAGCCTTATTAAAAAAGTCCTATCTCTGTAATACAACATTTCTCTCTGACTGTTTCAATTAAGGCTCTAACAATACAAACAAAATGCTTCCTAATTCAGTACCACACTGGAGAACCACTGTTACTGTCAAGTTGCAAAGGCAGGTGGAAAAAAGTACCTATCTTTACAAACCCCTGTCTAACCAGCAAATGAGAAGCATCAGATGGCTATATTTCCTTGGTTTTCTCGAGTCCATCATCCCTGTTAAGTTTTATATTTGCAAACATTTCAATGCCTGTGGTTCACTTTTTATGTTAGCTGCAATCCCCTTTACGTAACTCATTGGCACCAAGGTTTAGGATTCACAGAAGCCGACATGCTGAGCATGTCTGCCTAAGCTGGTTGGTTGAGTGATGTTCAATTGCAAACTGATGATGTGAAGTATTCTTAATTTGTCTGAAAAAAAAAATAGTAGTACACATATGTTTGGGCAGTGTACCAGCAACGTTGTTGTGTTTGGGATGGATCAAGTTCTTCCTCACACTATTTGGCTCAGTTTAAGTACATTCCTACAGTACAATCTCTGCCCACGTGGAGTCCCACAGACTTCCTTTTGGTTAGTGAAGCTTACAGCACTGGAAACTTCATAATTTGACACAGTGGCCAAAATGATCTTGCCCAGTTACATCCTCTGGGGTGTCAGGTCTTAATTACAAGACACAAAGGGAAATTGAATCAGTATGTTAAAAATTTAGGAGCTTTCAGACAATCCCAACACATGAGAATCCTAAAGAGCTTCTTCATTTTCTTCAACTCTTGAAATACTATGAGAGTCTAAAAATGGTGATAAAATATTAGGTACAACAAGTAAAACATCTATGGACTTAATCTGGTGTGACTGAAAGGAGGAACGAACTGGATGTAAGCAAAGAGTTATTTTCTTATGCTGTAAATCTAAAACAAAAGCTGTGAGCAAGATTAAACGCTGCTGACAGTGGGTACTAAGTGCTTATAGCATGGAGAAGGCTGTTATATCGTACTCAGTGAAATAATGATTGCTCTTCAAACTATTTATTTTGAATTATATCTATTGCAAATGAGTTCTTTTTTAAGCCAGTTACTACTGATGAGCCCAGTTATTACTGATGTATTTATGAGTTTTCAGCTTTTAAAACTGAATACCCCCAAAGCCAAAGTTTCACATATGAACTCCCAAGGATTAACCCGTGATGTTTCTTTGAGTTCCAGCCCAGTTCTTGTGAGAATAATAATGAATAAGGAGACTTTCAAATAAAATTAAATGTAAATTACTTTTTAAAGCTTTTGGCATTAGTGGCCAGGAATGGTGATGTGCACTGACCTTACTTATCCCTGTCTGTCTGTCTTTAAGAAGTGCTGCCCTCCCTGCTGGAGGCATAATGCTTCTGAAAGAGCTCCTCCTCCTGAGTCAGTGGTGCCTCTTTCACTTTGAAGGTCCATAATAAAGTCTCTTTCCCAAGACAGTACTTGTTCTCACTGCTTTGGTCAGGGAACTTGAGACTTAATGTCATAATTGAGGTCCTAAGTCCTGCCATTCCCTATTTGCAATATACTTATATTCAGGAAAATATGACATGTAAAAATGTTAATATGTAACAGTGGATCTTCTCAAAATAGGATGTCAAGAGGTCCAATAAACATGTATGGCATTTGATTCAGCATGCATTTATGTATGTGTAATATTTGGCATTTTTACAGCCGAAAGTCAATGTAGTCAATGACACCCTGTTAATACGAAGTTTGGTGCTGTTGTGAGTTGGTAATTGTACAACATGTACGTTTTGGTGACTCTGTTTTCTTTATTATGAAAACAATAAAGATGTTAAAATAACATTTTAGGCTTCTTAATGTACATAATTTTCATTTTAGGCAGTGTAGCATAGGTTTAATTATTGCTCCACTGAAGTCTTTGCTTGTGTCTGTTAAAATGCAAATAATATTGTGGAGAGAACGAATGGTGTCACATACCCACAACAGATTTCACTGCAGACTATAGCAACTGGTTTAGATCATGTTATTAAAAGCTGAAAATGTATTGATTTCTCGTGGTCTCAGAAGGGCAATGCATTTTCTCCTGTTCTAAGTAAAAATAAACCAATAAATGGCTGCATTAATGATGCTATTACTGGGTAGCAGCAGTATGTTTCTTAATGTCTCGGGCCTCAATCATGCAATCACTTACTTACTCATATGTTTTACTCTAGGCAGCTTCACAGAGCCATTATACTCAATTGGGTCATTTGTCTCAGAAATGAATTCACTAAAATCAGACTTGGTTCAAGTCCCACATTCTCTTCTGAGTGAATGTGAATTTGCTGTGCATTATGAAAGACTAACCTGGAGGAAGATATTTAAAACTATTGCGAGCAGTGCAAATTGCTATACAGTGCCTCACTCCCAGTGAATTTTGGACTGTCTTCATTATTAAGAAGATTTATATTTCATCTGTTACAGCAAGATAAGTGACATATGCCTACACTGCAAAAATCACAGCATAGGTAAGAGTTGGTAGTTTCTTCTGTTAGTTACTTAGTCTCTCATAGCCATATATTTCACTCCTTGCAGCCCTCATTGCCTCCATATATGTGACCTTGTCTAGTTTTCCTTGTGAGAAACTAGAGCATCATGTCTCCCTTGAGATTTTGTAATGGGGCAGATAACATTTCTTTGGCACTGAAGATAAGTCATGAAATGTCTCTAAGAGAAACTGGAGTCAATGGTGAAGATTATTTTTATGTATTTATTTAAATTTAATTTAAAGTCCCTCAATTTATGTGAAAAGGTCTCAAAATACATATGGAAACAATCTATTTTCACTTCTAGGACACTTAGTGAAGTATAGAAATATGAAGTGACTTTTTTGTCACTGGCAGTTTTTGCTTGTATCGGTACATACTGTGGTATAGGTAATAAGAGTTACATAAGGGAGGCTGTAACTTCATTTATACCTTTGTATTTGACTTGAATGTACACTCCAAATTACCTGCCAGGGTTGCATCAGAGATGTTCTAATGGTTCTTAATTTATTTAGGGAGTTCTGGGGAAGTGTGAAGGCCAGACACCCCCATCTACCTCTGTGGGTCTACCAACGGGTCTTGACTAGAAGCCCCAAAATCAGGAGTTAGACAACAGAAACAGAAAGAGTCACTAGCTGCACAGGATGTATTCCTTCCTACTTCAGGATGTGACCAGGCAATTTATTGACTTACAAGGATTTCTGTTTGACTCTTTCTAACCTACCAGCATTACTGGAACTCTCCCACTGTGCAAGAATTGGAATCTAAATCCCAGATCAGACCTCTGGATGCCAGATGGCGCTTTGCCAATCTTATTAGATGAGGGGAAAAAAAAAAAAATCACCTTTAGATTCCAGAGCTGTCAGAAAGAACAGTTCCTCCCAGCATGAGAGTCAGCTGGTGAGACAAACAGAGAGTTGTACTCCCTGTTCGGAAGTCTTGAACATAATAAATGTGTGTTGTCTGTGCAGGCAACAGGAAGGAGATGACCTTCTCCGCTTAGATGCAGAAAGAAAAGGCATAGTGAGGAAAGAAGGGAAGAGTTTATCATACTGAGCATTCCCTTAGCTGTTCCCAGCCAAAAGATCTCTGTGGCTCTACTGCTGACCCTATAGCTCCAAACCCACCAAAGTTGCACCCTGGCTAGTGAAAAGACCACAGAGGAAATGAACATTTTGTTTTAAGTAGACCTGCATCTGAAACGATTGCTTAAGAGTAATTGTGCTTTAGAGCTAGGAATAGTCTCAGCACAGGTGCACTGGGCATTTGATTGCCTGTATAATCAGCAGGTAAGGCACAGCTTAATTTCTGCAGATGGAACAGAGGTAAAATAATATGGTATCAGTCCTGGCTATCCACTTGTTCTTACTGAACATCTTCCATCCATAAAAGGAGGAATAATAGGAGTAAAAACCACGTGGAACTTTAACATGACACCTTTGTTTGGGCTTCTGAGTGTCTGTGTTCATTAGTGGATCTAAGCCCTGCTAAGGGCATCAGTGTCAACAACCAGTTGAAGATTGCATGTGTTATTTTTTTCTAGACCCTGATGGTTGGTGACAGATAAGTAGGAGTGTGCATACATCTTACATTTACTCCAGCTCTCTCCTGAGCTTACAGTTAACAATGCAGAAGTGACGTTGCAGATCTCTATTTACTGAATTTTATTTTCAGATATTCTTAGTCCTGAATTTACAGTGATCAGAATGATGATCAGAATGTTCGCAACTAAAATGTCTGAAAACAGGACTTACACCATAGTCATTAGAAAAAAAAAGGAACCTGAAGATATATATCCTTAAGTAATACTTTCCAGATAAATAGTCATTTTAGACTGACAGACAAAAGCTATTTTAAACCTCGTGTCTTTTAATTCATATTTAGTTGTGCCTGAGATTAGAAACCTGAAAGAGATTTTATAGGAAAAATATGTTTTTAAGGGCCTACGGGCACTGATATCAATTAGAAAAAAACAACATCTTTCATTTAATAAATCTAAGGCCCTGATTCTTCAAACTGGTCTGTGTATGTGGACTTTTATGTCCTGTTACAATTATTAGTAGCTATGCACAGATTTTAGGTTCTGCACATATTCTCAGAAGAAGGTATGTAATTTAGATCAGTTTTATAGAACAGCTAGTATTTTAGCGTCAGATCTAGTCTCAACAATAAAGATTTCTGAAAAAGAGTATAGAAAAATGTTATCATAATCAATATGGAAGCAGTTGCAAAAACCTCAGTACCTTGAATTTCTGGTAAGTTTTTCCAGCTGCTTTAAAAATAATTAGCATAGGCAAAGTGTATTATCAATAACAGTAATGTACATGTAGATACTGCCACAGAGGCTTTGGAATATGGAATAACGTTCACAATGTGTCTCCTGGAAAAAAGTGGAACAAAGTAACAATACAAGAAAATTAATATAATATATAGGTTCTAGAGTGACATCATGCTAATGGCTGTACAGAAATAAATTAGCAGTTAGTTAATTAGTGGATTGATTTCATTACCAGATTTGCAGAAGAGCAGCAGAAAGATCTTAAATATTCTACTTGCATGGCTTGTATCTTCTATGTGGAGTCTGACAATAGTAATCAAAATGGTTTATGGTGAATGTTAAATGGTGACAGCTCCAGGTCAAAACTTTAAATAGGACACACAAATCCTCCTTAGATATTCTCTTTAGGTGTTCATGTATTGATTGACTGAGGACATTTTCAGAAGTGTCCCTCCTCTGCTGTGTCTGCCACATGTTCAACAAAAAGCTAAGCTAAAAGAAGTCTTGACAAGAAGGTGCCTTACTAACTCCTCACTAACATAGTAACTGATGTTCATATCCAACACAAAAACTTTCTTGACTTGAATTATTTTGTGCATAAATCTACTTTACTTTCATGGAAACAAAATGCTCATTTGTCATCCTGAGTGCATCTATTTAAGCGCTTTAGGTTAGATAAGGAACACGTTTGCGAAGGGACTCCCTCAGTTGTCACCACTCACTCTGCTTTGGTTTGTTTTATGGAGCAGTCTCAGACTGTGAGAACTGGATTCCTTTTGGATGAACCTAAACTGGAAGATGCAGTCTAGGAGTGAGTCTAGCATTCCCCAACCACTAACTGGCATTCAGTCCATGGGACCAGGTTAGAGCTAGTCTGGAGGAAAAAAAAACAAACAAAACCAAACCTACAAAAACAAAACCAAAAAACCCCCCACAAAACAAGAAACCAAAAAACCCCAAACATACCCAAAAAACCAAACCAAAGCAAAATAAAACTAGTGTTCCTGAGTACTTATTGACATTGTCTTCAGATTTGATTTTTCTGGACTGTACTATTTACTGATGTAGAGAGCGCCATTGATGACTGAAAGGATTTATTGGATATGTCAGCTCTGCGATTGGAGTTTATTTTCATGCCAAAATGAACCCCAAAAGAGAGCTTTAGCCTGAAATGGAGTTTCTGGGTTAAGCTGGCATGGTCATGGTATTTGGCAGCTGTGGCAAAGAAAGGGTAGCAGAAAGGCATGTGGGTGAAACTAGTATGAAACTTTCAATTTCCTTGCCTTCATGACTGTGTCAAACCTAGCATCTGTAAAATCCTGGATGGTTCTACAATGACTTTTTAAAAAATTTGTTCACCTGCCACACTTTGTTCCATTTACATTTCTTTCATTTCAGCACTGTGAATTCTAGTGCTGTCCTATAGAAGAAGAATAGCTCTTGGTGGAGAAGGCTGTATCAGTCAACAGCATTTTTCTGGCAGATAAAATTTTATAAATCAATCTTACACAAGTTTTCTTTCGTTGCAGGAAAAAAACCTGATGGAAAAAAGTATTCTCTGACACAAAATTATTATCCTATGGCAAAATGGTATGTACATGGTTTCTGCAATGATTACACATTGCATAATTTTTATTTTAATGAATGAAGATGTAAAATGTCATATTTATGAAAGAATCTTTTAAAACACTATTGGTATCAGCTCAGTATTATTTTACTTAGTGTAAATAGGCCACCTTTTCCCTTAAGCATGTCAGTCACCATCAGAAACAATACCAGGAAGACTACCATGGACGCATTCCAATAACAGATCAGTTAAAACCCAACCAAATAAAAATCAACGAAACAAAAACCAAAACCCCAACTTATTTAAAAAATGTCTCTTAAGAAAAGAAAAATGATTTATACTTTTATAAATGTAACTTTTGAGGAAAAACCAAATTTCTTACAGAGAGACTGTCTAAATATGGGGGAAGATAAAACTATATCCTGTTTAAATGTGTGGTGGTTTGGTGTTTTTTTTCTTTTAAGAACATGAGCTAAACTGGGAATAGAAATAGTACCTTTGTATCTTTGTAGGACTAGGCATGCATGCTCTCACCCACACTCGTTCCCATGGTAGGAGGACTTTTCGCTAAATTTTGCTTAGGATTATTACCTAGGAATGCATGGTCATGCAGCTTAAGGACTGGAATAACTATGAGTTGTCTGATAATACCTTTCTGAGCCTTTTTTTAGAAAGTAAAATTTTACTACGGGTTCATGGAACATTAAATCTCAGGCAAGGAATAAAAAAGCTGACCAATAAGGTATTATTTCCTGGAATTACTGATGGAAACAAATCTCACCAATTGTGGCGAATACAAGCGAAGCATTGTTGTCTTCCCTGGGGAGAGAAAATTATGGTCTTTTTTTGTTTAAAAAAGAAATGCAGACGTTTTCTTTTACAGCAATTAGTGATGATGCATGGAGTGAACTGCTAAGTATTTATGACTAATCTGGATAGACAGGGCTGTCCCTTGCTAATCACAATGAATATTGGCCTGTCCATAAAGAGCAAGGAGTGATGATATCAAAGAGAACAGTCAGCTATTACCAGGGCAAACTCTTGGCCATGAGCTTCTGCAGATGATAATATGAAAAGACAGAGATGAAATTAACAGCAGTGTTAACTACCCAGGAGGCAGAAAAACACACAATTGTTTCTTTGCAGTTACTTGTGTATTGTACTGCATTGAGACGATCTTTTTCAGTTTTATTATATGCATTTTGAATGTACAAAATGCTTTGGAATTATTTTTATATGGTGGTAACTGTATGAAGTGTCTGGCTCCAGCAACACAAAGAACAATCGCTACGTTGAGTATAGGTGTTTGGTGGTTTGTTTTTTTTTTACACTGTAGAGGTATTGCCTTTGGTATGAAAAAATATTTTTTGCTAAGGTGTGACTGGTGGTTACATCCTCCAGAGGAAGTGTTTGAACGCATAGACCTTTTCTTTCTGGTAAGTCAGTAAAAACTCTCTTGTCTTTTTGCACTTTCTAGCAGAACTTACCAAAAATTCCCCAGGTAAAGGAGGTTGGGTGCTCAGTGGTGAGGTTCAACACTTCTGTCATCATCTCTAGCCTATCTCCTTTTGAGAGTATTACCAGTGTGAGTGTTCACAGTAGGGAAGTGGAACAGTTGGTCTCCACAACATTGTCCCTTCCCAGTCTGCAGAAATTTTGCTGGGTCAGTAATGAACATATTTTTGGAATGGTTTTACAAACTCTCTATTTCTGTGACACACAAACCCCTCTGAAACTGTGGCAGCTGTTGAGAACTTGCTCCTTATTGATGTTATTTTGCTGTGGACAGCATTAAAGTAGAGAAAACTTCCTGACCTCTGCACTGATCCTCAGGGATCCATTTTGGTTCAGGGAATTAATTGCATTTTTTCTCCGAGGGGAAATCTTTGCAGGTACATTTTCTTGGAGTATATCTACATTGCAGTCCCTACTGTGACTGTTGCTCATGCAGAAAGCTTAGTTTGCCTTAAAAAAAAGTAGCTTGAGGGTTTTTGCCAGTGCAGAAAGCTAACAGCCTGACCTCGTGCAGCTGGGTATTGTATCCTGTGCTGAGTTTTGTACTATCACAGCCAGTCTGCTAGCAGAACCTGAGCTAGCTTGCGAATAACTAACTGGTTTAGGTATGTCTGTAGTACGATGATTGCGGTGTGGATGAATCTCAAGGAGTAGCCTGTCTCCTAGTGGCAAATAGGTGATGATAGAGTTTGAGGAGGAGCTACCGATGGGTGAAGGTTAGAAGGATGTAATAGTTTATTAGGTGTTGGTCTCTGTTAACAAGTAAAACCTGCCATAAACCTTAGGCCATGAAATTCAAGAGCAGGGAGAGTACAAGATTTAGTATCAGGCTCTTAGAAACACTTGCCATTTTGGGGTCAGGTAGAGAGGTGGCAGAAG
This sequence comes from Ciconia boyciana, assembly GCF_034638445.1. NCBI lineage: Eukaryota > Metazoa > Chordata > Aves > Ciconiiformes > Ciconiidae > Ciconia > Ciconia boyciana. The sequence goes on along the minus strand of NC_132938.1, from coordinate 75,470,130 downwards.
TCTGTAGCAGATGGTGGTGTGGGCGGAAAGAAGGACAAAATAATGACCTGACAGGAGAGAAAGGATTAAAACATCATACTCTGCTGCTTCTGAGTCTCACTTTCTTTCATTTAAATGCCTTTAGTAACTTATCTGTTGCAAAAGCCTTATTTCCATGTTTGTCCCTCGTGTGTATGAGGAAAACGTGATCTTTCCCTGTTGTTTTTGTGTGTGTGTGTAGCTCCCCCAAAAGCTCAGGAAAGTGGTGACATTTTCAAATTATTTTCTTTCTCCTCAAGTTTTTTTTCTTAAATTGTGATTGCTTATCCAGTGTGTTAAATAGTGACTGTAAAATCACAGTTGAAAGTTCACCTCTTCCCCACAATTTTTCTGTAAAATAATGACTAGCCTTCAGGAACCTCAGTCCTTGGTATATTGTATAATTTTATTCATTTTAAGTGCTCAAGCACTTCCCCGTGTTCTAAAAATACAAAGGTCATTATTTTTTAACAATGTAGCATTTCCTTTTGTAAATACTGAATATTACTGCTGTGAGGAAGTCCCTGAAGTGTGTAAAATAGCTCAAATTTGGCTCAGTTATTACTGTGAATATAAGAAAAAGTTGTGGGCAGAAGACTGGTGGACTTGTCAAGGATTTGTGATGAATGAGTTGAGTCAAACAGCTTGAATGCACATCATTAACACCACCATCCTTTAGATACCTTTAACAAAAAGATGTTTCTGCTAAGAGATGGTTTACTTGCTACTGGGACAGTATATTGGTTGTTAATGATGGAGTGGACTTCCAAACCCTTTTTTCCTCGTCTTGTCCTTAAAACTAAACTGAAAGAAGCACTAAATGCGAGCTCTCACATTGATCTGCAACTCATTTGAAAGAGGTATTTAGAAAAGCCTAGAGATTAGCTGTTATGGAAGTACAGTTACTGTGGTAGGCTGACCTTGGCCAGCCGCCCACCCAGCCACTCTCTCACTCCCCTTCCTCAACAGGACAGGGAGAGAAAACAAGATGATAAAGCTCATGGGTTGAGATAGGGAGATCACTTGTCAATCATTGCCAGGGGCAAAACAGGCTCCACTTGGGGAAAATTAATTTACTGCCAATTAAAATAATTTGGATGATGAAAAACAATGACAAAATTAAAACAGCTGCTCTCCTCCCCTTTTTCCCAGGTTTAACTTAGCTCCTCGGTGGCTGCGGTGTAGATGACTGCTCTGGTGTGGTCCTCTCCAGGGGCTGCAGGGGAATGTCTGCTTGGCTGCCTGGAGCTCCTCCTCCTCCTTTTCTGGCCTTGGTGTTTGCAGGGCTGTTTCTCTCTCACGTTTTCTCCGCTCCTCGCTGCCTGTGTGGTGTTGTTGGCCTTACTTAAATACAAGTTCCCTGAGGCGTCACCAGTGCGGCTGAGGGCTGCAGCTGTGCCCTGCGGTGGGTCGGTTGGAACCGGTTGTGTCCGGCACAGGGCAGCCCTGGCTGCTCCTCACAGAGGCCACGCCTGCAGCCCCTCCGCCAGCGCCTGGGCACCCGCAGCCCGTACGGATGTGTTCTCGTGAACTTGAAATAATATTCTGTAGCTTTTTAGACAAGGTGCGTGAACTGTATTGGATTTTAACTGCATTTGCTTTCATCTTTCTTTCACTGCTTGCCAGTAAGACACATAAGAGAAGGAGCAGGGTTGTTGTGTGATTCTTCAGTTTTAGTGAAGACGAGCCAATTCATTACCAAATCTGGGAATTTTCTGGTAAAACACATGCTTTCACTGTTGTAAGGAGTGTGTGAAATTCCTTCAAGTTGTACTTTAACTAGGCCTTGTGTTTGCATTTTTTAAATGTGTGCAAACATGTTAGTGCTTAACTGTGACCTCTTGTGGGACCTTTTGTGTTAGCTTACCTCCATTAGGGCTGGTTAGCTTTGGGCCAGTCTTAGTTTTTCTATGCTTCAGCTTTTTTTTCTGTGAAAGGCGAAAAATAAATGTCCTTGAATTCTAGGCCTTTATTAGTACTGGAAAGAGATGTTATGCTAAAGGTGGTGGTATCAAGGGGAAGAGAGAAGAAGAGGAGGTAAGGATGTGGGCTACTGCACTCCAAAACTGTGCTCCTTTTATCCTGAAAATCTTACAGTAAGTAAAGATCAAAATGAAGTCTGCGGGCTGCAGCACGGTATTTAGATATGCAAGGGCTCAGGGTCTGGTCCACAGATGCAGAGCGCTGTCACTATCTTTTCTTACTCAACCAATCTTTTCTTTCTGTGAAGCTGTAAGTTCATGTGACTTTTACATGTGAATGCTAAAATAATAATGTGAGCAGACAAACCATTTTTTGGCCACGTTTTCTGAGAACAGTTGTTTTCTTAAGTGAAGTTCATTAAAAGTGAGTGGTTTGCCAGGAGTTGTCTTCCTCTGGCAAACACAAGCCATACGTGTGGAAAGCCAGCAGCGCATCTATAACCCCTTTGACCCTCACCAGTTACTAAACCAGTGTAGCTTCTTCAGGCTATCTTATCCGTTCATTTTGATTTAAGCTTGTAATGTCACTGACATACGTCTACATATAATGTTATTTGAAAGAAAGCGTTTTTAGAAGAAAAGATGTTTTGCTGTGGTTAAGAGACTGTGTCCGTGTTTCAGGGGACTGTGTGTTCATCTCTAGGCTTGTGCCCCTAACTTGTGCACTTGACTGGAACCTTAATGATATCCTTGGTTTGGTCCTCAGATGTAAGAAATCTGCTGAAACTAGAAATTCCTACTATGAACAGTCCCAAAGCTTTATTTATTTTTTTTTTTAAATTATTCAGAAAGTGATGAAAAGTATCTACATCACAAACCAAAATTCCACAAGTGTGTACTGGGGACCAGAAAAAAGCCTGAACTAGAGAGTGTTGGAAAGAGACAAAAAAGTTTACTGTGTATTGCTTCTATTTTGTTGGTGTCCCTCGTGAAAATGCGGAAGCTACTGTGTCTCCTGCTAGATGGAGGCGTATCTGCGTTCGTTCTAGCCTGCTAGATGAGAGGTTGCTGCAGGATGGCTCATCCTTTATCAGACTGCCAACTGCAGGGGCTGCATATGGATGGAGCAAACCCGTTATCTCCTTGTGGGAGGAACGGATGAAGAAGCTCCTGAGAGGGAGGAAGCTGTGCACCTACAAGTCTTATGTAGATAACAGAGATAAAAATCTGCATTCAGGTGGAGGTGTGAGGAAAGTCAGTCAAACTTGGTGCTTTTTGTTCCCTTCGCTTGCCTTTCAAACCTGATAACTCTGCTTAGGTATCTGCAGGGAAGAGGGTAGCCTCTGAGAAAGATGTAACTGGGACAAGCAATTACAGACCTGGGAAAAGAACATCTGCCAGCATGCAGTCAGCTTGAGCTGCTGGAGAGTGGCAAGGAGTGAGTAAGTGTCCTTTCTGTTCTGCTTTCCTTCCCCGCTGCCCCCTCCTTATCGGGCTGTACGAACATCAAGATGGGAGAGCCTCAGAAAGTGTCCATGTTTCTGTCATTATAAATCTGGTATAAGCCAATCGAAGTAGAATAGCCTAAATGCAAGAGCTGACCGAGTCTTTCTGAAGACTGCCACGTTAAATGGTAGACTGGCATACCTGCTTATTTTGGACTGTAAGTTTTCACTGTCCTAATTAAACCCAAAATATATTATACTCCCCTCTCCCCCCCAGTTTATATGATTTGATGGCAGAGATGACTTTACAGCTGTTTTAAGATGGTAGCTATCACTTCATCTCGAATGCAGCACACAGAAGAGCTGCATATAAATACTGCTGCACCCAGCCAACGTTTTACAAAAGCAAGAGCTCCAAAACATCAATGCATGATTCCAGTTTTTCGCTAGACAGCTGGCTCCAATCAGAATGGCAATTTGTTACCTATTAGTAAAGTCATCTTGCTGCTGGCTGTACTATAAACAGAGCTTATTTGACTCTCCTTTAGAAATAAAAGTTATTTTATTGATAATGCAATATATGGTGGTAATAGCCATGTAGTGGTTGGAGGGACATTTTTGATCCCTTGTCCTAATTGTGGCTATAAGGAAAAAAACTGATGTCAAATGGAAATTGGGGACAGGAAATGAAATAACACCCATTTTATGCCAGGTCTGAATTTGTGGTGCTAGTGTACACAAAATGCTATCAAGATGAAAATGATGAAGAAAATTCTGTTTTGATCTTTTCAAAATAGTTAAATATGAAATCTTGACTTGGGAGGAATGACTAATGGGCCACCTGAGAACTGAAAAGTGTCTTATGAGGGAGTGTAATCCCTGCTTATTGCTTAGCATTTCCTGGAGTTGGCTTGCTACTTAAGACCAAATTTTTCTGAGCAAGGCCTGAATAGAAACTGATTGAATTGAGATTCTTCCTTATTGAGATAATAATTTATTTTTCTCATGGAAGCTGCATCTGGGATTTTTGAAGGAATATCTCAGCTTCCTTTACTCTAGCTCTTAGGAAATACTAAAGTAATTAATATAGGCATGGCTAACATCCCTCACTCTTATTTAGAGTGAATGGCTCAATATGGGTAGGTTCATAAAGAATTTCAAAGCCCAAAAGGAATGACCCAAATGATTGGTAGAGTGGGCTTTGCAGTCCTAGATTATTGTGGCATTGGAAGCGCAGCAGTATTTTTCCTGAGTGAGCAGACAAGATGATTGTGTACACAGGCTACTTTCCAAACTACCTAGCTGTTTTGGGGGAGGGAAAGCTCTATCCTCTTTTTGATTCTGTGAAAGAAACAAGACCAGAGACTGATTAAAAATCTGTAGCAAGTCTGTAGTAAGGACTTATTCTTGGGCTTCATTTACACATTTCCTTCCTCAGACCGGTTTTATGAGCAAGTTCTAGGCAGTGCTGACCTCTTGCTAGAGTTGAGATCTTATCTCTGCTGTTACAGTCCTGAGGTACGTGTGAGTGTCAGGGCACCTTAACTTCTACCTGAATCCCTTTGTGAGAGCATGCTGCACTTCTGTGTACTGAGTCAAACCCTGTGAGCCTCATGGAGTCTTAGAATCTCTATAGGCCAACAGCAGACAAAAAAAGTCCCTGTCAGGTTTTTTTTTGTTGTTTGGGGTTTTTTTGTTTGTTTGTTTTTTTAATCAGGTTCTCACGTATAACGGTTTTGACAATTGGTGGATTATTCTCTCTCTCTCTTGGTGAAGGGATGCCTCCTTGCTTTTGGTTTGATGAGGACTATGCAAGCACTTAGCAGAGGGGCAGTGGATCTTGCTAAGGTTGCTCTTTCTCATCCCACCATTGAAATGGGATGTGTCAAAGCCAGCAGAGCCTTGTTCTAAAACACCCACCACAAAACCCAAACATCAGTCTAGTGTTACAAGTGATTCCGCTACATTGATGATATCACTAATGCCCAATGGGAAGTGAGACTTTGTGTCAGAGCATGTGCTCCAATTCCTTAAATGGATTGCAGAATCTTTTCTCCTTTTCATTAAAATGCAGGGAGAATTTAAGTTAAATTTGTTTACAAAGTATGCTTCTCTAAACATGTTTACTTCTGGGGCAGAAATTTTTTTGCCTGTCTGTCTCCAGGAATGACAGAAAGATATGCTACCTAGGGCAAAGCATGTGAGCCTGCCTACTTTCTGCAGTTTATTCCTCAGCACTTGGAGTTGTACCGAGGATATCAGAGGCCCTGCTTTTTAGTATTCATTTATATCCTTTTAGTCCTTTGAGTCTTGATCTATGTACCTGGTGTCTATGAATTTGTCTAATTCCTTTGTGAACTTTCTGATAGTGTCTTCCTCCACAACCTCCTATAGCAGCAAATCCCAGAAGTTTAATATCCACTGTGTAAAATGAATCCCTTACTTTCACCAAGTGCCTCCTAGTTGTGGTGTTGCGAAGAGTTGCGGAAATGCAGTTCTGCATATTGCTTGCATGATTTTGTAAATCTTTATCATCTCTCCCTTGGGACTTCTATCCAGCCTTTTCACTCTCTTCTCTTAAGGCAGCTGCTCCAACCCTTTAAACGTTATAGTTGCCTCCTCTGTACTTTTTCCAGCTCTGCTGCATGCTTCTAAACTGACCTTGACCAGCATTGCAATCCGTATTAAAGATGTGGAAAGACATGGATCCCTTTGTCTTCTTCATTGCACCATTTCTAATAATGCCCAATGTCTCTTTGGTTTTTTGGCTCCTTCTGTGCATTGGGCCAGTTTGTCTGGAAAGAACAGTTTGGCAAGGACAACTTCAAGATCTCCCTCCTGAGTTTTGAATTCCATTTCTGAGGTGAGCATCGTGTAACTATGGCTTAGACTATTTTCCCTGAACACATTCCTCTATAATGAACTGATTTCCTAATTCTTGCCCACTTACTTGTGTTTACAAAGGTCCTGCTGGCATTCCTTGCCACTGGCAGACTGACCAGGTGAAAGAGTTCAGTTTCACTGTTTCTATCCTTTCACTGGTCACTGATGAATTGGAACAGATTGTTTAAATTAATGTTGAATTTATTAACTGTAGTTGAATAGAAATGGTCCTAGCAATGATCCCTGGGGATACCACTGCTGACTTTTTTCCCATCCTGAAAAATGATAGTTAAACCCACCTTTTGCTTCTTGGCCTTGAACTGGGTTTCAGTCCGCAAAATAAACTTGCCTACAATCCTATGGCAGTTAAGCTTCTTGAATAACCTTTTGCGTAGAAACTTTTCATGCACTTTTTGAAAATTCAGATATGTTACATCTGCCGCATCATCTTCATCCTCCTGCTTGTTGATACCCTTAAAGACATTCAGCACATTAGTGAGCCAGGATTTCCTTTTACAGAAGTCATGAAAGAGTCTATCTCTTTCTGGATAGACTGTTCTCATTCACATGCTCTTTCTATTTATCATAGACTTCACTGCCTTAACAGGATGGAAGTCAGATTCAGAGGTGTGTAGGTCTCAGGTTCTGCCCCTGAACCCTTTTTGTACTTGAGAGCTGCACTGTACTGTGCCACAGCGGCTGTCCGTAATGCGTGGTGATGTTACACATCTCGGCCAGCAGTAATGCAATTTCAGTGTGAATCTCTTCAGTGCGCTCAGGTGAATGCTGTTGGGCCCTCCAGACTGTCTGACAGCTGATTTACCTATGTGGTTTAATACTGTTTGTTTACACCAAGCTGATAGAGCTCCTCTGACTTTTCCTGCTACAAGGAGTAAGCTGAGCGCGAGAATCTCCCCAACATCTTCAGCAAGGAGCAGCAATGCAAAGCAGGCACCGAGCCTCTCTGCTATGGCATTAGCCATCTCAAGGACACCCTTCACACCTTTGTCGTCAAACCGTCCCTCTGAATCCCTTCTTGGCTTCTTCCTTTGATGTATTTTCAAACTCTTTACTCTGTTTGCAAGCTCTTTACAAGGCACTCCTCAAATCCCTTTTTAGTTCTCTTAATTTCCATTTTAGGTTGGTCCTCCCTGTTGTAGAGGCTTTCATATTCTCCTTAACTGAGCGAGCTTTCAATTCCTTCAATGCTGACCTTTTCTATAAGATGGCCTCTGTAACGTCCTTTCCCATTGAGGCTTGCTTGGGTTTTATTCCATATGCAAGATTTATTTGGTTTTTATTCACTCCACTTGCAAGAATCTTTTAAAGTGTGCTCTGCAGTTATGTAATAGAGCTTGATTTCTCATGTAGTTTTGGTATTTTTATTTAATATGCATTCTTCTTGATCAGGTTAGTTATTTTTGAAGTCATCTACAGATTAGCTTGTTTTCTGTTGCTCAGTTTGAATTGACATTGTGACCGTTCGGTATTTCAGAGTCCCCTTAGTTACACTACTGCCATGTTTTTCTCAAGAGCTATCCTCAAAGACTAGACTAGAAATCCTGTCCAGTCACTTCCAAGATCTTACTGTGTTGAATCTTTAACTTGTGAGATTAGTACTAGTCTTGCCCCTTTGTGGATTCAAAACAGCGCTTCTGTTTTTCATGTGGGTTGACATTTATTAACGAGTAACTTAAAGTGTATTTTGTTATTCATGCACGGGATGGCTGTAGGTTCATCTAATCATTGCAGAAAAAAATAACTGTGTTGGAATAGACTCTTTTTTCTTCAAAGGTCAGATTTTTTAGTTGACAAGTGATAAGGTTTATGCTTGTTCTGTCTCTGTATCACCGAGTCCATGTATTTCAATTATTGCAAAAGTTGTCATCTTCCGTGTACAGAATCCTAGCCCTGCTGAAATTAATAAGACTTTTGCCACCAGGGGGATGAATTTTAGCCTGTCGCCTTCCTGTAACTTCAGAATGATGCGGTCACCCTTTCTAGTTCACCTTCACATTGCATACGACAAACGTTCCTCTCTCTGTGTGCTTATCCCATTTAGGGACTTTGGCCTTGCTCTCTGGTAATAATTTAAAAGTGTGTGTTCGTCTGTTCATTGTACATATATATACTATTACAGTTAAGTGTATATTTCTAAAACTATCAATTTCTAGTATAGAATAAATGCCAGCTTCCATTTTATCTAAACTCTATAATTTTCCCATTTACTTAGTTTCTATTACTTTATGCTCTCTGCTCTTTTCCCAAATGCTAACTAAAATACCCATTGTTCTGGAATTGGGATGAGATTGCTTATTGGAAAATGTAGCAGCAAATTGTCATTGCTCTTAGGACATATTCTTTGTTTACAGTAGCTTCTTCTGTCATCACAAAGCTCTCATTTTGCCAGGTCCCAGCAACTTATGTTTTTCTACTGAGCCTCCTGAATACACCGGCAGAAAATACAACATTCAAACACCAGTGCATAAAATTACAAGGTTTAGCAAACAATCCACCAGAGAGGCATCAGGTTATATATTTACCTTAGCTCTACCTCCATTATTTCTGCACTTCCCTGCAACAGTAATAAAATGTGTTCACTAGGCTTTTTGTATGCAATAAGAATTTTAATTTACTCTGGAGGAAGAGCTAGTTCATAACTCAATAGAACTGACTGGGCTCATAAGTTATTTAGTTCAGCTCCTTGTGATAAAATCTGGACACGAAGCCATTTATTATGTTTTGTCTGCCCTCTCAGCCCTGGAAGTTGACTCAGAGCTAAACAATTAAAGTGGCAAATTGATTTGTTTACAATGCAAATCGGAGCTAGATTGGAAATAATGCAAAAGGCATAACCAATTACATGTTTCATAGTGTAGGTTAGCCTGAAATGAAATAGATTTAACTGATCTGTGCTCAGGGATGCCGTACAGTCACTGATTCACAACCGCCTTGTAGTTCTCAGTGGCTGGAAAGGATCTGACACTGCTGTCCTCAGAACTGCTCAGGCACACGCTGTGAGAAAACAGGCTTGCTTCACCTTTGCTTTTACTATGCTGGGCAACATAGAGAAGGATTTTCCCCGTATAATGGGGGGGGGGGTGGGTGGTGGTGTAAAAAAGAGCCTATATCTGAGATAAATGGTCTATGTGTGTATGTAGAAATTGGGAATTTTGTTGACTTGGAGAAAAATGGAAGGGCACGTATACAACTAAGACAGAAATAGTGCCAAGTAAATATATTATTATAAAGCATTAAAGGAAGGATTCAGTTTTTCCTTGCAGAGCCTTTGTGCAAAATCTAAGAAAGCAGTCTTACAAAAGTGAAATTGTCAACAAAGTTGTTCATTAATCAACGCTGTCCCTCTTTGAGTCTAAGCTTCAGGAACACACAGTAAAGGCTCTACCTCAGCACATGGCAGGGGGTGTGTTATACAGTTTCCCACAACACAGTCTTGGAAGCCTTGAGGTAAAGTTGACTCCCATGTAAACTCTCTTCTTGCTTGTCTTTGCAATCAAGTCTTCCCCCACCCCACCCCTCCAACAAGCCTCTCCTGCAGGGGATTTGCAACCAATTCTCAGTGGTCTGACTTCAGGTTCATATTTTCATACAACTATAAGGTATTTAGATTTTTTTTTTTCCTTCTTGTTACATACCTTTTCTCATCGTATAGAATAAATGTGTAGAGCTAAAGGACAGTAATTCACCAACTCTTTTTGTTTGTTTGTTTATGCAGCAGAATTGTTTTCACGAATACAAGGTCACAATCACTTCATGCTGACCAGATATCAGATCTGGTTTTAGCACTAAGCACAGTGCATAGCAGTGGCAAGCAAGGCCCATTTTATCAGAAGGCATCTACTTAATGTGTGCATCGCACTTTTGAAAGCTTACAGCAGTGGTTGGAAGCCACGCTTCCTTGTTGGCTTTTCAGAAAAACAGCGGTTGCAATTCTTAGGGACGCAGCTTACTGAACACTGCGGCTTTTGAAAAAGCAAACACAAATATGTGAGTAATCTTTCATTTGGAGTCGGGCACTAGAGAAAATCTGAACTGATACATAGATTTGTATGTTTGGTACATGAAAACGACTCGGTATTAAGTTAATAGGTGGGAAGACCTAAACTGTTTGCTCCTGTATCACCAATGCCACTTGGCTCACCCCTTAAAATAATTTTGGAAAACAATGAATTGTCAGATGTAATGGATTCTATAACATGAAAAATTCAACGCAGCCTAAGGGACTCTACAACACTTGATTGCTATCATTTTGTGTGAAAGTGTGAATCAATTTAAAGCAACTGTCTCCCTTTGTATTAGAATGGCATATCTTTTGATAGTAGTTCTGGATCTCCTATGCAAATAATGGTACTGGAGCACATGCTAGAAATGTCTTTTTTGAACCATCTTCAAAGTAAAGTGGGATCAAAGTGTCAAGAGCGTAGAACAAAACCATCAAATGCTCACATATATAAATATATATCTATTTATGTATGTATTTTAATCAAGAGTTCAAAGGAAGATTATAAACGCTATCTTCCTGATTTCATTAATGGCAAAGCAAACATTTTAAATCAGCGTTCAAGCGTCATCCTCATGAGGACAGTTGACTATAAGAACTGAAAGATGCTTCACCTTATGTTAAAATAATAACCCCCCTCTCCCCAAAATGCTGAAAATATTAAAAGAACTCCCACTGGAAAAGCTCTTACCCTAAATATGGAATCATTACCAAATCTGTTGATTGGAAGAATAGCTATTGCAGATGAAATAAGTTTTCGGTGCTGATATTTTTCTTCCCCTCTGTATAAACTGTCATGCTGAAGATCAAACAGACTGCATAGAAGGGCTCAATTTCTATGGCTACATTAGTTTTCCAGAGTATGCACATTTTGGACTTTTTTTAAACCAGGACTTTTCAAGTATTGTTCTATTAGGAAGTGAGGATGTGTAAAAAGTTGTAGATCTCGAATTGTACCGGTCGTTTGCTTCGTACCTGATTATGTTAAAGTATCTGGAGACTTCACGTTCTTCTGGGGTGAATGCCTGAATCCGCTGTACCAGAAAGCTTTCGCCGTTTCAGTATATTAACGGTACACGTCTCTGGTTTGCTTTCTATACTTACAAAACAATTCCTATTTCTGTAGCGGTGTGTATTTCCTTCTAAGTTTGTGTACCAAATTAACCGCAGAGAGCTTTCGGCTAATTCACAGAAGTTCTGCTTTGGGCCATAAAAATCACCCACTTCCTTGGAAGTTTTTGTTCTGACTAAGAGGATACAATTAAAAATTATGCTTCTTCAGATGAACAATCATAAATTAGAAAACTGACGTCCTGGTCAATTTTTGCTTTCCAATTTTTATGAAATGTTATTATTGGAACAAAGTCTCTAAATATTATTGATAGTTTCATTACCAAAAGTGGTTAATAATAGCATGCATTTGTTTCACTTATTCTTCTACTAATGATTCGCAAGATATTCATTCTAGCTATTTTTATTGCTGTTCTAACCCGACATTTGTTCATACTTATTTCATTAGTTACCATGTTTAATGCACCAGCAGATCAAATCCAGTCTAAATTTCAACATAATTGCAGTGGGGATAGTTTGCATCATGTTCTTCATTTACAATGAAGAAATATTTCTTGTTTGGTTTTGTATAAAATGACCAGGGGGTTGGGGAATGTTGACCAGCTCGAAACTCTGATATTGATGAAGTTGTTTTGCAGGTTTACAAACTCTGCTGCAAGATAAGTGTCTGTCCTTGTATATCTGACTTACAACAATCCCCAAAAGATTCTTAGTAGGTAGGGTGATCATTAAATCAGCCATTCACTGTTCATGTGCAGCTGTTGGTATGGAAATAATTTAAACCAGCGGTTAACTAAGGCTTAAGAAAACCAGTTTTGCCAGGTTTGGCCTCACACACTGGGAACTGGAGCAATGGAAAAATACCAGTGACGGGCACAGGCTGCTGAAGATCTCCATGCTGAGCAGAGGCAGAATGGGAGAAGAGCACCCATTTCCTCCTCTTCCTCTGTGGCTTGTGCATCCTCACTACTAAATATGCTGTTACGTTATATGGCTAAGGGTGCGTTTGCTGTGCTTTTAGGTAGTAATGACGCAGAAGACTAAAACTTTCCATGCAAGTAATAGAAAGAGGTGGGACCTAGCTCCAAAACTTGTCGGTAGGTAATACGAGAGAAAGAGAGAAGTGAATTTTAGGCTGCATGATGATCCAGGCAAGTTTTTCTCTTGAGGAGACACACGAACATCTTATATGGCAGAGAAACTTTTAACTCTTTATTTCTACCCTTGGTCACAGTTCGCCACTCATGATACAGCTTTTTGCATAGTCATGTTGAAAACCAAGTCACTGATGGTCCGTATCTAAGGAAATAATCTTCCCCTTCCAAACACTCAAGCCCCTAAATCAATTTGTTTATGACTTCTCCCCCTCTCCCCGCCCCCCTTGACTATAACAAGCCCTTATTATTATTTCTGTTATCCCAGTGTATAGGGTGCATTGTTGCCAACAGCTGAATGGGCAAAAACCAGGTGTTGCTTGGTCCTCCCTTTTCTCATGTTTCTAGGTACTTGGTCCTGCTTCCTCTCTTGTGCCAGCACTGGTATCAAACTGATCCTTTCGTGAGCTGTATCAGCTTGCAGTTTTCTTTGCTGAGCTGATTTTCTGTTGGGCTCATTGGGTGTTTTTGGCTCATGGAGGAAGACTGCCAAAGCTATTGCAAATTAAAGAGCGGAAGCGTGTCGTTGGGAAGGAGGGCTTGAAGGGTGTAGGAACAGCACTTCTTCCCAGTGGTCACTCAGTTGGCTTATGCCTCTCTTAAAAATGCAGTCTGAAATGTTTGGTCCGGAGCTAAGATGATGTTAAATGTCAAACAAGAAAAGTGAGACAGCTGCTGCCAATGTATCTTGACAGTCTAAGTAGGTGCATGAGGCAGCAGATATGTGTAGGTAAGGAAGTGCAAGATGAGTGAGACAAAGCTGCCTGCTCGCAGCACGTCAGCAACCTCCCTCTTGGCAAAAGTAAGTTTTAAGGAGAAGAGTGGGACAACTTTGCTCATTTTCAGAAAGCAACTCTCTTCAGCTTGATGGAGTACAAGGAAGAAGCAATAGAAGTAACAGATTAGTTTTAGCTATATAACTGTTAGAAAATAACTGTTTTCTAAGTAACAAGTTTGGAATTTTTTCTTCTCCATACTGCAGGGTAGACTGTGCACGCACGTGTATTTTGGGGTCACTTTGCCATAAAATTGTGCATAGTGACACTCCAATCTGAATCTTGAGATCGTAAAACAAATAAAAGAATCCCCCCCACAAAACAAAACAAAACCAAAATGAACTCATCCCAATGTTAATCCTGAACCTATACTTTTCAACTATCTCACTCTATTTAACACTAGCTATTTGTTCAAATCTATGAAAGACTGTTGGTGGTTGCACATTCAAAAGGATCTTAAGACGTTTCTAGCACTTAGGATGTGATATGCAGCTAGAATAAACTAGTCGAGTACCACTGGAGGTAATTGCTCGTAATTTAGAGTAGTTGCCTTTGGAGGGAGGGTTATAGGTTGTTAGGAAGGAAGAGAAGAGCTGTTGCTCTGTGTAGCATTACTGTCTACCTGACATCAGGCTATAATCTCTCTGAGTTTCCAAACTCTAAAGGAAGAGCAAAAGTCTAAACTAGAGCTTTATTTACTCTTACAGAACTGTTGTTTTATATTTTCTTCTACGGTTTTGATGCCTCATTTCTTCCTATCATCATCAGTTTGGTCTTTCTAACACGGCTTTTTTGTATGTGGCAGTGCCACTTACTGATTGTTCTGGAATGACCTAAACAGCACTCTTAACTGATGCAATGTGCCACTTGTTATTATTCATCTCTAAGTCAATAAAAGTAATGCATTCAGGAAGAAATGTTTGTAGAGATGGTGATGTTGCTGGAAGTCTGACAACAGCCTTTGTAAAAACGTGGCTGTTTTCATCTGTTTAGTGTGTGAACAAGTGGCGCTCGACCCAGCGCAGCTCAGTATTCAGATCAGTCTCACATTGCCCGTTGATTTCACTGCAAATGGCAGTAAGATGTGCTTCGGTGACTTTTGCTCTCTGCTGCATAAGTTAAGTGTTCACTAAAGCAAAGTATCATTTGCTGCACCCTTTCGGATCAGGTTGACTGCTCTTCACCTCCTGTCAGAACTGTGTGAAGGAAATATGTCAGTGCAACAGGCAACTTTTTTGAACTTTGGTTTAGTTCTGATGGTTGGAGGCTGTGCTGCATGCATGCCTTGCTCCTTGAAAATGGTTCGTATTTGTAGAGCAACATCAGTAGAGTCTCATGGATGTTTCCTTGATGTCTCTCGACTCTGTCGTTAACACATGATGTTTTTTGACAGATTCGTACAACAACAAGTTTTCTGGGTTCAGAATAGATCTCCTTGGTCAGCTGAGAAGTTCAATACTGTGCCAGTAAGTTGCATTTCTCTTTACAACACTACTGTATGGTCTGAAAGAAAACTAATTCAAAAAGAAACGGTGTCCCTTCACCGCCAGGCATACAAGACCAGCAAGATAACTTGGGGTAGGGAAAAAATTCTGAAAAGTCCACCGTCTATGTAATGAACCCTTTTTCCATTCCAAATACTTTGTCTGAGAATTATTACTGTATGCTTCTTTTCTCCACCTGAACGTAAATAGCCAGAAGCTGAGGGCTGGCTCTAAAGTAGATCTTGTCATCTAGTGGCCATTGCTTCTGCATTTTACCATCTGCGCATGGGTTTGGCTATCTAAAATATTTGGTAATATTCTCCTGTGATATGAATTCTTATCTGTATTTTAGCACTCATTGAATGTGTATGTCTAGGGATATTCATATGTTCCTTTTGTAGTTCTTGTACTGTCATGTGCTTAGCCAAGGAGTATGCAGGAATGTGTTTGTTTATAATTGCACTAAAACCAGAAAGCTGTCAGACTCTATTTCACACAGGTTCATTGAAACATTAAGGTTAGCATGGTTTGTGTTTCAGTAGCTACCAAAAGATGGCCTACAAGCTGCTGTTTTTCCCCAACCCATTTTTCAGTTTGCCGGTACCGCTTTGGCATCTAAAATTGCCTTGCTATGACAAGTTTCTTTTTTGGTGTGTCAGCAGTGTCTAGTTGAGTTATTTTACTCTCTGCTCTCAACTTCCAATAGAAAAGTTCATATACAATATTTAAAATGAGAGTGCTGAATGCATGTATAAAGGAATTTAACTTTCTAAAATGTTTTTTCCTGTTAAGAAAGGAAGAGTTGGCATGCAGTGCTCTTACCTGTTTATGCTTTTATGTGTAAATAAAAATATTATAAGAGCACTTTAAATAAGCTTAATGTGTTTCTGATGGGACCTGTGGCAGCCAGAGCTTTGGGTTGTACGTGTTTATGCCTTTTCTATATAGTGAGCACCCCAAAGAAGGTAATAAAGCTTTTAAGCTGAAAGCCATGTTTTATTAGAATATAAACTGGAATAACTAACTCTCTAAACAGAGAAGTCTTGAAGTGATGTGAAACAGAGACTAGAAGTAAAATGAGTTTATAAACAGCTCACGCTCTGTCAGTTCTTTTCTTGCAGGCAGGTTCTTTGCCTCTAAGTTTGATTTCAGTCTCTGCTGGCTTTCTAGGTCCAGCAGTTTCTCTGGGTGCTGACCCTTGGCAGCCTGGCCCATCTCAGCAGTTTCCCAGGCTCTGCATGCTTCAGGCTCCTGGCTGACTACCTTCCTCTTTCCCACTTTCTGCCTCACCCTGCACTCCACTCTTCCTCACTTCCTCAGCTTGCTCCCATACTCCCCGGGAAAGGCTCCTGCTCCCCACTCACAGGGTCTTGCCACTCTCAGTTCTTAGTGCAACATATAAATTGAGAACAAACAGTCTGTCATGGGGTCATAACTGGTGAATCAAGTGGCTTAGGTGTAAATGCTCGGTGTAGGAGAATACAAGGTTGTTACTGATAACCTGCAAGTGTAGTGGCAGAGTGGCTAAGGTCTCAGGCTTGGCCAGAGGAACTTGTCCCAGCCTTTCACTGAGGTGCACCAGAAGGGGGTGGCTAAGCTCTGGCACAGGCTGCCCAGAGCGTTGGTACTGTGGAGCCCTGTTTGTGCTTGCCACAGAGAGTTTTTCTTTCCTCACATCAAAAGTTAGCTGCCTGGGCTTGATGCCACCCATGTTGTACTGTTTTTCAGTTGCCCTTATGGGTGACTGGAGAACAATGGAGAGGGACTTCAAAGGGAATGCAGAATCCCTTCTCACCATTAGCTTTGATGTGCATCCCTCCTCCCATTGCTGCCACTTTCCAGCTCTAACCTGGCAGTGAAGGTTATTTCCCACTGGGAGCTACTGTCAGAAGAGGGAAACTGGAATCTTTGATGTTAGTAATTTGGTTTTATTTTGTGTTTCCTTAGTTTTATAATGTATGCTTGAACTCAGCCTCTCAGTAAATGCTTGCAGATAACAATCCTTTTTATTGAAAAGAAAGTTCTAAACCTTCTGTAGACAGCTGAGGATACGCTCAGAAGGGTACCAGTTTTACAGCACTTAGCAGTGGAAAGCTGTAAAGGTTTTACAATGTAACAGCCACAAGAAACTCCTCAAAAGAGGAGCACCCCGAGCTATAGTGTCATGGAGGCTGTGGCTGAACTTGAAAGTTGCAGGAATTGCTCTTTCCATTATGCTTTCCAGGACAGTAAAAGCAAATTACTTTAAAGGCAGATTTTGCGAAACAAACACAAGTTGTGAAAAATTTAAGTATAGAAGGTCAAAATGCCAAACACCTAGTGGAAAGAGAACCCTTTTTTTGTAATGTAAGATTTGTTTCAAAATTGCCTACTTTTGTCTCTTGTTCACTCTTTCAAAGGTTCCATACTTGAACTCTCCTTTGCTCTTTTCTCCCATATTTCTCTTTCTGTGCTGTCTTTTATGCTTGGAAATCCTTATGTGAACTCTATACAGTAGTACTTTTTTTTGCTTCAAGCCCTACCTCAGAAAGTATCAGAGTAGTACGTGATTTAACTTTATTTAAAATAAATATGTTTAAAAAAAATTAGAAAGCCATCAGTCTCTGAAACACTGGTATTCTGTCTGTATGATCGTATTGTCCTCATACTCAATCTGTTCCATTTTGTCTTTCATATTTATAAGTGCTGTATATGTATTATATATGCTACATATGTGATTTTTGCCATTACTGTTAAGAAGCTATAGACTATCTACTGACCTGACAGATGTAGGGGTTCAGGATTTGCCTGGGCTGTTTTTGTCTGAGAGAGTGTCAGTACTTATTTTTAGTCTTTCATTTTTAGTCTTCTCATACATGAATTTGGTTATGTTTGGTCCTATTTTCATGAATACTTTGGATACTAAATATTCCAAAAAGTTGACAGGATGTAAAGACAGGATTAGTCTCTTTAAAGAAGCATTTTCAAAACTACTCAGAGGCAGAATAAGACAGAAAGGCAAGTGTCTCAGCATGGTCAAACTAGATGTTTTTCCATGAAGAGTGCAGGAAGCAGTGAACTCTTTAGTACAAGAAGATCTAGTTCTTAGGCAAAAAACAAAGGCAAGACACTCATGTCCTTAGCTGTACAGGATCAAATAATCCAAAATAAATGGCTCAGAGAGAACCTTTAGCTTTCTCTCACTGGTTAGTAACTTGGGGCCTTTGAAGATTTTTCTCAATTGGTTACTTCCTTCTGATTGCATATTTGAGCATTTTCACTTCCATACAAACGTTGGAGCCTTTGTAGAATATTGCTCAACTTGATGTTTTTATGTGTCCACATGGCAGTGGGTTCCACCAGTTTAATTAGTTTAATTCCATTCTTATCAATCATTTACAGAACCTAGTCTAAGCTTTAATCTATCCTGCTCACTGGATAGTTTTATGGACTGATGGTTGAGTTTCTATTGTAATCGATGGGTATGATCCAAATTCTCATATTAGTACTGTGTGGAACTCTGTCATGTAGGGTGGAGAGAGTGGAGCCTGGCAAAAGTTCTGTTTCAAAAGAATGGAGACGGTGCAAGTGAAGAGAGGAAAAAAAAATCAGTAATTAAACAGTGGCTGTAAGTATATTTCTAATTGAGGCTGCATGTCTATGTGATACTCTTAAATCTCACATTTGCAATGCAGAGGCTTTAGGAGCATCACCAGCCCCAAGATTGTTTTGGAATAAGTTCTGTGACAGCAGAATTTGCTCTGGGTAGGTGGAAAAGAGACTGAGCCAGTAACAGGAAAATAAAGCGGGAAGTGGAAACAGACCACTTTCTCTTCCAGTTGTCTAAACTATTTAACTCGTGGTTGTTAAAGGCTACTGGAGCTCAGTTCTTGCTCCCAAAGTCAGCTATGTGTCGATTAGGCACAATTAAGGTACAAGACCTGAGCCACTCACTATACTGCAGCTTCACCAGCTTGACTTCTTTTGGAGAGAATCAGCTGAGCCCATGGGACTTTGGCATTGCCCATCATGTTCAATTTAAATAACCTTGGGGTCTTTTGCCTCTGTTAGCTGATTATATGTGCTTTTAATATAGCCATAGCCAAGTCATTTCAAGGAATAAACTTTTACATGTGCCTTCACAGCTTAGAAAGCTACAGTTTTTTAACTGCAGGAGTGGGAACATTTGTCAATTAGACTAATATAAAATGCACTGAAAACAATGAACGTTAATTTTACCACTATCCACGAAATCCCTTTTTAGTTGAAAATAATAGTATAAATTGGGTTAATCTAGTAGAAACTGGTGGAGTTAATTATCATCCTATATTTTATGGTAGCTGTGAGACACAGCTAAATGTATTTTCATCCAAAATAAAGGCAGCTAGTTAGAAATCCAGATGTTCTGTGTGAAGAAAGTTTGGCTGATTATTGGTACACGAAGGGGTATGTTTGTGCGGCTGAACTATCTCACACAGGAAGCAGGGAGAGAACTTGGAAATGGAGAAGGAATATTTTATGCAACCTGAGCAGATGCAAGTTGTGTTCTTCCAAGGCAAATTTTTGGAACAGGATGAATGAAGGAGTTCTGATGCTGTGAGAAGTAATTGTCTCAGTTCGCTTCACTTCTCCTGTGTTTAAAGAAGCAGAATTTGATATGTTCTTGTAAACAAGTATTTTGTACCAGAACTCTGATTCAAACATCAGTCTCTGCTTCTGACTGATATGAACCACAAGACCCTGATTTTTGGATTTGAGTACGTAGGAGTTATAACTGTGCATAGGATTGACTTTGTAGAAGTTAATTTCTTGCTCTTCTCAATGTTTTACTCTGATAATTACTATGGGATTTTATAAAGTCCCATCTTGCCATATTGGTACAACTCTACCGCCCCTTCAGTCTTCTGAAGCTTTGCCGATGTGACAGAAGTCACTGACAGCCTAGAAGGATGCTTGTCTGGTTCTTTTAAAACACTTCAGTTATCTGGATCTGCTGGTTTTTAAAATGTCAGACCACAGAAGCTGCTAGCTAACATTTTCCTGAGTTAATAAGGGAAAGTGTTTCATCACTTCCTGGGACATACTTCTTTGCCTCTGAAGTATACACCAGAAATATTTATTGAACACTTCTATCTTTTATGAATTACAATTAATCATAATATTGCTACCGTATTTTAGCAGACTACTGTTGTCATTTGGGTTCTTTTTACTACTAAATGCTTAAAAGCTCTTCTCTTTGTAACAGTATGGTTGAATTTTTAATTGGAAATAGCCTGTAAGTACTTCTGAAACATGCCTTCCAAACACAGTGTTGTTACTCCACCACAAAACATAATGGAGAAAGGAAAAGGACTTTTCAAAAGTTTAGAAGTAGGATTTTGAAAGAGGAGGAGGTGGTTTGGCACATAAAACTGAGACATCTGGCAGCATAAGAGGCAGAGGGTAAACATGTCTGTGGTTCATATTTGTTGTGCATCATGTTTCTTGGCATGGCTTGGAATGCAGTGCAAATCAAAGCTGCTTGCAATTTTGTAGAAATAAATAGGGAGCAAACACTTTCTTTCCAGGGTATGTATTTGTGGGCAATCACTTGATATTTTTACACTAAACTTATCCAGACCCCAGCATTTTTAATTCCTCTGGGCAGAAAATAGGTGCCGGTCAACACTAACTCTCGCTAGTTCCAGGCTGAGACCACAAATAAGCACATTATGCTGTCTGCCTTTTACGACTCTCCACCTCCAGTTCTGGGATGCAATATTTTGCAGGATGATTAGATGTATGTCAGTCTAATGTATTCTTTTTCTCAGTTCCAGTGACAAGCATAGCATTATTTCATTAAAAACTTGTCATAAGGACTATCACTGCTTCCAAGCACTCAAGCTGTAAGATACATGAATTCTGTGTTGGCAGATGGGTTACACATTACAGATTTGCACTAGGTATACTATGCAGCTGAGAAAGTGCACTAATACAAATAATATAAATAATAGACCTTGTCTAATAATTAGATTTGTTAGATATTCATTGTTCTAAACTTAGGGCTTAGGTTTGTATAGGAATCATTTACGATCATGATGCTTTCTACACTGTTAAAGGACATATTCATAATGTCATATATTTTCATGATTTTTAATAAATGGTGATTGATACAACTTGGGTACCAGAGTGAACACAGGATGATGAATTATGTCTGTTTATGATTTTTTTCCCCCCTTTATGACTAAGGTGCTGTAGCTGATGCAGTAAACCAATGACTGTGAATTTTGTCCCATTTGTCATTTATAACTCCCTTTCTTACCCCTTTATTAACATTATCTTATCTGCTCTGCAGTGTCTTAGAGCAAACAAGCAGTACATTATTTTAGAGGACATCTTTGGTCATGAAAGCACACCTCTTTCTCTAAACTTTGCATAAAATGTTTATAAAAATATGATAGTTCTCATAAGCTGTAGATTCTTTTGGCACTTACATGCAGTGAAATGTGAGGTGAAAAGGTTTTTACCACATTTTCATTCAGTGAGCATACAGCCAGTACAGTGTGGTGATTGCAGAGGGACCTTACTTGCACCTATTGCAGTTGCTTTCCTTGGGTCTGGGTCAAGCTTGTGATTGCAGAATTGCAATACTGGGTCAGATAACTAACAATATACACTGTTGCAGGTGGTTGCAGTTTTGAACAGAGTTTATTAGTATGAGTGATGCACTCTTAAAACAAAAGGCAATATGTGTGTCTTGAGTGCTCACTAAATATGGAAATTCATGCCCAACGTGCCAGATGCATAAGAAGGTTGCTAAACTTTAGCCATTTAGCCTCACTCCAGGATTTAGGAATGTCTTTGCACACTTAAAATGCTTAAATGTTTAAAATGTTTTACTGAATGCATCTGCAGTAATTTAGTTAAGTACTTCAGCATGGAACTACTTTCTAAGCACTTAAGCACAAAATTAGATATTTGCTGGATCAAGGTCTATAGTGAAAAATAAGGCCAATTTTCCTGGTAAATAATTAGTGCTGAAATAATTACAAGTATTATATGCAATATATGTTAAAAATATATATAAAATGTCTGGACTTGAAAATTTGTTTAGAAAGTTTTCTAAAACTAGAATTTTGTTTTATTACTTTAGCTACTCAATATGCAGTGTTTCCATTGTAACAAAGACATCAGGGCATTGTTTGTGCTGAGATCTTTTGGCAATCCAACATCCTTCGTTTCAAGGGAGCTTTATTTTTTCTTAGAGCTTCAAAAAGAAAAATCATCCTGTAACACTGTAACAGATAATGCTTGTCTGTGCCATTATATTATTAATATAATGCAAGTATCTTGACCTTACAAACAAACAAAACAAAGTTTGATTTACTCAATGACAATGTATAAACCAGCCAATGTCCTTTGATTTTCCTATCTCTTCTTAAAGTGTCTTGTCACCCGCTGCAGCCTTCAGAGATATTTTGCACTGGCCACTGGTGTTATAAGACATTGAGGATGACAGTTACACTCCACAGTCTGTCACTTGTGCCTTCAGTTCACCGAATGCCACCGGCATTTCATACTGTAGTACGCATGAGTCTGAAAACTGAGTTACATTTTTTGTGTGTGAACTTCTTAAAAAAAAAAAAAAAAAATTGCCTCTCTTTTGGATGGTTTCTTCTGAATATGCAGATTCAGGGGATGAAGGCACACAATGAAACCTTTGTTTATTTTGAAAATTTTCATAACATCTTTGGAGAAATATTCTTTAAGGCTTAATTTTGCAATGTTTTTTCATACTTTTAATTTTAAGCGTGGGAAATGATCAAGTGATTTCTTCAAAAGCAGGAACACAAACCCCTTGGGGCTGTACCATTCCTAAGTACTTTTCAAACTTCTACTTTCTGCAGTTGGTGGCTTTGAAACCTTGAGACTTTCAAATTAGTTTTTAATGAGTTATAGGTACTAAAAGACCACACTCTTAATTCAGAGGCTCTCCCTGGATGCTGTACTGAATGACATGACCTTCTGCACTGCAGAAGTGACACTTCTGACACCATGGAATTTGCTGGGTTTTTTAAGTATACGGAGGTTGTTCTAAAATGAAAGAGCTGAGAAAGGTTCTCTCATATCAGTCATAGAAGTTGGTGTCCACCATCATTAACTGTTTTCTTCCCTCATTTAGCCATGCTTTGTATGTAAGTATATTTGTATGTATTTATCTGTAGAAAACATAAAATAAATATACCAGCTTGCAAGTTCTTGCTGTGATGGACTTTTTCATTCTTATTCTATCTTTTACTTGATGAAGCAAAACAAAACACCACCCCCCCCCCCCAAAAAAAAAAAAAAAAAGGGCAATGATTCTTTAGGAGTATTTTTTTTATAGCTTCTCTAAAGCTGTGCAAGTGAGAGTCCTACAGGTATGCGGATTACCTTGTTCTTTTCAATGTGAGTGATGTAGATCAAAGGTCAGATCTTAGCCCTGCAGGCTGTGTGCAACAGATGCTGTTACAATCTTAAAGCAATAATTTATCACTGCTGTGTGTTCTCTGCATTGCAAACAAAGTAATTTCACTTCTGAACTGCATTAACTGATTGTTTGCATTCTTTGTGTACTCCTCGGCCATTTCAGCTCATCATCCTCTCATACAGAGAGCAGAGCCTGAGCGTGATGAGTAGCTGAGTTTCAGGTTGTTCTGCTTAGGAAATTCATACAGCCAACAAGTAGTGTTTGTCTTTGGCTAAGAGCTTTCTACTACTTGAGCTGTTTTATTTCTCACTCCCACCAAAACCCCTTCAACACCTGTTGTGAAATCCATATTTGAGCTCTCTAAGGGAAGAAATATTATGCACATCCTATGTTTTCATATTTTATCTTCCCGTGTTTCTCAGTCACAATCCCAGTGAAATAAATGATTCTAGTTTTCCCACTAGAATTGTATGGGTTTTACTCGAAATATGTTTACATTTAAATTAGAAAGTTGGTTTTTTTGGTTGCCTCAGCAGTGAAAATACTTGTCCTCATTCTTCAAGACGAAAAGTTGAGAGGATGGTTACGTTTAAGGAAAACTTGTGAGATTTGATGCTGACCTTGAGTTTTAGGGTAGCAGTTATCTTATTCTGGAAATAAATGCCAAGTTTGATTTTGCTTTTTTATTTAGGGAAATTATTTTGTACCTTAAAGAAACCTAAAGTTTCATTAAAGCTGTCTTTAAATGATTGCAATGGGAAATTTTATGAATTTTGTGCAAAATAATTCTATTCACTCTATTTATATAGTAGTTTGTTAGAAAAACTGCAGTGTTTACAAGGGGAGACAAGTGTGACTTTCATAGTTTATTCTGCACTCATTGAATTGCAAGAGCTTCGTTTCAGGGTGATTTCAGGGTGATGTTATTGCCAGCAACCATTGGATGAGAAGACAAAATGGAAAGTTGCAGAGTGGTAAATCTGGCAGTTGGTTTATTTATCTGTAAACAAAATGAATTTCAGCCAAACGCAGTATTACCTTGCAGCGGCCTGCCTTCCTCTTCATACTGTGTGCATACTAATCATTCTATCTTGACATTTAGTTATTCTAGTTACTACAGATATATCAGTGAGTGAGTGATAATTAGATACGGCTCAATAGCTCTAAAAAGATTTAAGCTGTTGTGTAACTCCAGAAAAGGAGACAAAATAAAATGCTTGGGTATGCTAGGATATGTTCAATAAACATATACTAGTCCTGTGAAAGAACATCCAGAAAGAATTCCAAGATATTGTGAGGTCTGAGGATAGCTCACCCATGGTGAAACAGGGCATGAACATACAACAGAGTTCCTGTTGGATCTTTCTGTGGATGCTCTTAGATTATTTAATTTTCAGAGGCTGAGCACACAAGGAGTTAATGGTCAGTACCTACATTTCTGTAAATTCTCACTCTAGCTTATTGTACACTTCTGTCTGCTTATTGGCCTCCTTATACTTTGAAACTAACTTGGATATACATGAGGTACTCCTTTGTTTTAGCTGATACTTTAAGTTGTCGCCTGAAAAATACTGCTTTTGTTGACTGATTAGGTAACAGGGCAAGGACTGCGCATATGGAGCAGTGAATGGCAGTTGGATTAACTCCCTGATCCTGAGCTATTCTGCTACATGGAGGTAGGTTTCTGTACTAACTTGGTTTGGCCAAGGAGTAAGCCCTTAGAAGGCACTTGACGATCACTGGTGTAAAGTTTCTCAATAGGGTATTATAATGCCCTGTGTTCTGCAGGGTACCACCTTCTGTGGCTGCTTCTGTATGCCAGGATATTTTCTTACAAAAAGGTAAAATGCTGGAGTATGTTCAAATGAGTGTAAGTAATGACAGTAACTGAAGTGTTAAATAGAATGTAAAGCTTTAGAAACTCTTTTATGAAGGGCAAATTTGGCGGTATGAAAAACTGGGCACAAATAGTCTAGGTTATACAGTACCTGGTAGATTACTTTTTTTGTTGTTTTCTTCTTTCAAACTTGAATATTACAATTAAGAGGCAAGGGTGAAGAAAAATCACCTTATGCTATGGACCAGAGAGCATGCAGAAATTCTTAGCAGGGAATTAAGCAGTGAGAATCTAAGGACAGCCATCAATTTGTGCAGAGGATTAACAGTGCTGGTTGGGTAACAGTGAGGAAATCCCAGCTTGGTGTATTTGCTTTCATGAAAGAGCGCTGCATCACTTCATTTACAGGTCATTTTTGGGATCCACTGACCCACATTGCAGTAAGGTAGAACTGACATGAGGCCTAGATTCAGTTTTAAAGTGCAATTACATGTTGCTGTTGTAATAACTAAGGCATTAACGCTCAGGCCAAAATGTATTTTAGTGTAAGGATGAGATAAAAGCTTTTATAATACATAGGTGCCTCAGTGACACTGCTGTTTTAGTCTATATGATGTGTCCTTAACATGAAATCCTATTTTTCACATAATATAATAACAGGACTGTGGTTGCCAGTGATTGGTATTATAAAATGTGGAGTGAGATAAACGCTGTTATTATGGAAATCCTATTAGCAAGTCCCTATGTACCGTGCATGTAGCACAGATTTATTAACATACCTTCTGTAGTTACTTTCTTGAAAACAGTTTTACCTCCTATGAAATACTGTGCAATAATGCCATTAATAAATGTATCTAATTGCAGTATATAACTGTGAAAGCCTGAATGGATTGGAACGGATTCGAAGAGAAGCAGGATTATTGCAGTGGGATGTATTGAACAACATATATTGTACGCCCCTAATTTTTTGTACTACTGTATGTCAAGACAGAGAGCATTAAGTATATAGTCAGGCAGCTAATGAAAAACACAAGCCTTTTTATAAAGAGCTGTCAGTAGATGGCAATGTGACTATTTTATAGACTTTTTATTCCATATGAGGCTTAAGACTTGTAATCATCTGCTGTTGCTGCTTAAATTACTATAATTTTTTTAAAAGCTCTAAGAACCCTTTAAAACTATTCTTTAAATAATTGATAGTTACAAATGGAAATCTTAGCCCAGAATCTCCAAAAGTGATCAAAGTTGTTTTAATTTTCCAGTGGTCAGGGTTGAATAAAAATAATGTCACATAATGTGCCATCAGTAAACAGGAGATTACTGCATTTATGTCTCATGTTGCTGCAGATTCAGTAAACCCATGTTTTATTGATAGCTAGACACTTTGGCCATAACTCATCCAAAAGTGTGGTGCTTATAATGAGCACCAGAAGGAATAACAAAAATAAACATGTTCTTGTGCTGTCAACAATACATCCAGTGTAAGGCTTACCAGTGTCTCTTCTTTCCTCTCCTCCCTCTTCATAGTGAATCTAACGAGGGAGAAAGTAAGTTTTGGATCATCAAGTTCATCATCTGGCATTAGATTAGACATTACGGTCATATCAAGTATGAACAACTACAGCACAAGTGTATATGTTTAGTGTTTAGCTGTTAGTTGCTACTGTTGTTAATACTTCATGTGACAGCACTACAGAGAAACATACGTTAGATGCATGGCAAACAACTTTGAAAAAAATGTAACGTATTCCTATTTAGGACCCATTGGTTTTAAATGACAGCGTGGATTTGAAGGGCCCGATTTGTCACGGCTTATTTATGTTCTGAAGTATTGGGCCCATACTTGTGTTTATAAAAGTACCTCAGAAGGTTGATGTCCACTTCCTTTTGAAAATTTTTTATAAATCTGTCTGCAAATACCTGAATCATACATAGAAAATTTTACCTTTGGTCACTGCCTTCTGTAGGACTTGATTTAGGAACGATCCATCTTTATTACACTGGTCTCACTTATAAATCATATTGTGATGTGAGGCAACAGCCTGCCTCTGTGCATAGTATCCACATACCTGAGTCAAGAGGCTGTTTGTTGAATTTAATCAGTCTGTAATGGGTCTCTACCATTGTGTGTCTGCATTCTCAAGCATGTGTTGGAGGCTTGGAAAGATGCAGAACTAGCTGTACCTACTATACATTTCACATTCAAGTAGATTGCTATAATATTGACTCTGGTGAATGCCTAGGTCCCTCAGGAAGTTGCAAGTAAACCTTTCTGTTGGCTTTTTTTGTTTGTTTTGTTTTGTTTTTCCGTTGGGTTGTCCAACGCTATACATAAATGAGACCTCTATTTTTACTCGAACTATCTGTGCTGACTAAAGACTATTCACTGTGCCTCACACCCTGATTGACCTTCGCTTTTGAAATGTGAAGAGGTGGAACAGTTCACAGTCCATACCTGGGCCTGGGCCTGGGCCTGGTCACCAGCTGCACTGGTGGTGGCAAACAGATCACTGAGAGCTGAAAATGGGCTACTTAGTGAGTGGGGTGAGAGACACACCCCAGAGCTCAAGAGAGATGCATTCTCATGTGATTCGTACTATTGACTGTCTATATAGTCTGGTGCAATATACAGCTGGTTGCAAAGGGTCCTTAAAAATTTCCTCCAAGTTCCTGGTAGCGGGGATGTGGCTCATGGTGGAGTGGGTGCAGCTGCCCATCTTGAGGTGCCTCTGTGGTGTAGACACTTGCCAGGTGAAGTGGGCTGATGTGCTTGTCCTGTGGGCACATGGGAAGCTTGTGGGCCTCACCATGGCCCTTGTAGCTATGAAAACAGACAGGCTGCTCCAGGCAGAATCTTGCACTGTGGGAGAAACCATTGAGAATGAAGTGTTTTAGGCTTTTGAAGCAAGCAGTTCTGGCTGGCGTTCACAATGGGAAATTGAACCATCCTTGGATCTCTTAAAGAAATTAATCCCTTCATTGTGGGCTGAACGCTGTAAACTGCTGTTTTCAGCTCCTCCTTACTATTAGCTAGGCTTTAGTGGTTTGTTTCTGGGGGAGGAGAAACTGCTTGTATTTGTCAGGCATTTCTTCGGAGCGTCCCTAGTCTCTTGCGGTGAAAGTATCCTCTTTTCCTAAATGCAGCAGAAATGAATAATAATGGACAGTTTTCTTACTTCGAACTTTTAAGCCTATTTTTCCATTAAGTCCTGCACCCAAGGAGGTCTATTTCTGTTCTTAAGGCCAAGCCTACAACTGTTTTTCTGGCTTCCTGGTGGTTTGCTGCCTACATGTACCGACACATCTACCTCCTGTCAATACAGGACCCGACGTTTTCAATCAATCCCCTGGGCCTTCCCACATGGCTTTCTGTTGTTTCAGCTGTTTTACTCTATTAAAGAACTTAATTCCTCTGAACAAAGGGCTGCTAGCATGCACATCAGCTTGCAAAGTCTGTGATTTCCCATGGATCAGAGGCATACTTGCTGGCAACCATTAACACCTTCCAGCATAACAATGCTCCGCAGCAGCGTGGGGCATGGAAACCCACCGCTCAGATTTAAGAGCCCTTCTGTAGTGAAAGCATCTGCCAGGATCCCTGCCCAACCTCCCCGTTCTGGATGGCTGTGCAAGGGGTTGGTAACCTTAAAGGACCTTTGAGTGGTTAGAAGGTTTTTTGTTCAGGACTTTTGTTTCATGCTGCCTGTTAGTTAAATAACGTATCTAAATAAATGTATTAAATCCTCACTTTGCCCAAATTCCTATAATATAGATGGAAAGATTATTTTTTTCTGTGGCTTTCTGTAAATAGGTGTGAAAGTGTGAAATCTTCTTTCTTATATATAAATATAACTTTCTTATATTTATATATATGGCTGTGTCCTTAAATCTGTGCATACAGAAAAGCTGTCTGCCAAAGTTATTTAGAATGAGAAGTTCTGTCCTACAAAATGACACGCTTCTGATTAATCTTAAATGTGGAGTTTGGGAAGAGTTATAGATTACCAGCCTTTACAAGACAAACATTACTTAATGATTAAATCACAGGAAATATTCCAATATGATCCTGGTGTTTTTATACATTCATATATAAAGGAAATACAGTCTGTTTCTTGCTGTGCTTAACAAATTTGGAACAAGAACATGAA
The DNA here is from genome assembly GCF_034638445.1 of Ciconia boyciana. NCBI lineage: Eukaryota > Metazoa > Chordata > Aves > Ciconiiformes > Ciconiidae > Ciconia > Ciconia boyciana. Next base: position 75,440,943 of record NC_132938.1, on the reverse strand, counting down.
AATATGGTGCTTCATTAGTCCCCATTATATTTCTTCATATTCAGTTATGCCAGCTATTTTATTTTGCTATGGATGTCCCTACTGTAACATTAAAAAAAGGACCCAACGACCCTGCTTCCTTACCAGTCTCCTGAGAGCAATCCTTGAGAGATTCATGAGAAGGATGAAGTTTAGCAGAATTATATATAATTTGGACTTTCTGAATGGTTGAACAAGAACTCCTCCTAGATTGTTAAGAGCTGAAGGCTGTGTCTTATGTCATTGCACAGCTAATTTTTCCTAGGTATGTAATAGGATTTTCGATTTAACCTGTGCGCTTAATGTCATGAAGCATTAATTATTATCCATACTTTTGCAAAGGCAGTGCAATAAAAAAACTGTACAGCTTTAAAATAAAAACTTTTACTTGAACTTTCCCTGATCTGTCACTGAAGTTGGGTAAAACATAGTGTATTTTTGTTCTTATTTGCATAGAAATTCCATCAATAAATTTTGCCTGAAAACTTTTGTTTCTGTTATCAATCGATGTAGTCTTAGGCTCAATGCATTGCAGTCATTAACAACTGTGGTATGCTCAACAAAAATTCAAAAGGTAGGAAATGTTGACTTAATGTAGCCCTTTGCTTTTTGGTTGTGAACTGATAAGTATTGATCCTCAATCTTCCCATAAGACTTTGCAAATTATTAACTCCTTGCATTAGGTTTATTCTTTTCTCAGTAAGATAGATGTGTAATATTACAATAAAAAAGGGAAAGAAGTAGCTGGATTTTCTGTCACAAGAATTCTGCCTTCTGTTTGAGATGTTTTACCTTTCAGAAGCAGATATGAAATACTATATTGTAGATGGTCTTGCTGAGGGTCTTCAGTAAGGAGAAATGGGCATTACTTTCAATAGTATGAATCATCATTCTGACAGGCAGAAAGTAGCTGACAAAGTAAAAAGCTTGACTGTTCTCAAGGAGTTTGATTTAAATCAATAAAATTTTATTTTAATCCTGCAAACCACCTTTGGGAGGATTTTCAATATTAAACTCAGAAATTAATAACCTACATGGACCAAAACTGAATATTTTTGCAGCTCTGCTTCCTTTCAGCGATCACAGTAATTTTCCTGTGTGTGTGACTCTCTGTGTTATACTTCTTGCAATACTTCTATGTGACTTGAGATGTTGGTCTGAAGGTTGATTGTTAGACAGATACACCTCTCTTTTTGCTGAAGAGGGCTGTGAGGGTTGTTTTTCCTGCATGAAAACCAGGCTGGGTAGAGAAGTGGGGTTGCCATCATGTGTTAGTGCAGCCTCACTAAGGACTTAAATGCAGCTGGGTTGTACACTTAGATTGGGAAAGACCTCTTCATTTTTGTAATGTAGAGGTAGGCAATTGAGGTCACATACACAAAGCCACTTGCATTCATAAATGGTTGCAGGACACATCCTAGGTTTGGTTCACTGTGAACCAATAGAAAAATTTAAACATCATCTCAATAAAAAGAGTGGGTTCATTTTGGGGCCAAGATACTATAGAGAGTAACCCAACCTCAGATATTAAAAAGCACCTTATGATGAGACAGCTCTAAGCTTTTGAACATCATTTATGCAGACAAAATAACTTCTGTGATTTGTGTTTGTTATGTTGAGGTTTTAAAAATTGGATGCATTTGACACATTTAATTCAATACTCATTAATTCCTCGCACTGAATGCTTTAATGCCAATCATGCAGAAAATATTTAAATATGACAAGTTCTTTTTAATTATCATAAAATTGTATTACAATAAAAGCAAAATGCTTGGCTAAGAAATTCAAACGACATAAGCCAATTCATAGTCATACAAACAAACACTGCAAAAATTGCATGCAGAAAAATGTGAGAATAACAAAAAGGCTTTCATTAGGAAATCACACTTCTCTACTCTCATGTTTCACCTGGGAGATTAAAGATGCTTCTTTTCCAGAAAATGTCTGATTTTTATTTTGTCACAGGAAGGAATCAAATGATTCCCATTAATTTCAATATGCATTTTAGTTATCTGAAGTGGAGGGTTTTTCGTTTCCTTTAAACTAAAGATTTCTGTATTATCCAGTGTTTGAAGTTAGGGAGTGAGAGAGACGCTAATAGAAGGGGGAAATACACAGCAAACCATATGCAAATATTAATGCATTTTCTTTGATCTTATATGAAAAATATTGTAGACTTCTGAGGGCTAGAAATGTCACAGATAAAATCAGCACCCTTTCTAATGGTGAACACTGCTTTCATCACTTTCTTGATTTACCCGTGCTCTGACTTAAGGTCTCCCAGTTCTGAGACTTGATTTCATAATTTACGTATTTAGTCCAACAGGCGTTAGATCTTGCCACTTCTTCCATTCCTTTTTAGTCTTTAGATCTATCACTTAATGGGGGGAGAAGAGAGAGACAACATCTAAAGATATGCTTAAAAGAGGATTGGGAAAGCTTCACTTTTTATTATCAACGTGCCTCCTGTCAAGAGCTATTTCTGTAAATCAGACCAAAGAGTAAATAGATCATATAGACCTCTTGTTTCTTTTGTAGTCTTGGAGGAGCCTGGAATATTTTCCATAGTGTTATGATTTCAAAGGATGCAGCTTGGATATTCTCTTAAATGGCAATTCTCAAACTGCAATCTGGGGATCGCTGTCTCATTCAGCTGGGATCCACTTGATATTGTCCTGGCTCCTCTTTTATCCTTTTTATAGCATTGCATGTAACTGAAAGGTTGTCTCCATACTACTCTCCCAAGAAGTAACATTTACAGATCCATATAGATATTTTATGGTAAGGAGTAGGAATGGAAGATGAGTCAGTCAATAAAAAGGTTACTTCTCTTAAAGTGTTACTATTTCTGAAAGGATCTTGTCCACCTTTTTTAATGAAAAATGTCTTGACTGGAATTTGCCAGGTTGTCGAAATTGTAGCGTATGAAGGAAAAGGGCTCAATTTCAACAAAAAATCTGCTTGTATGGCATGACTTCAAGATATATTTTTTAAAAATCTGCCTGATTTCCTGCTGATTTTTCCTTCAGAGTTCTTGTTAGTCCACTGACTAGGCAGAAATTGGTAAATTGGAGTCTTGGGCAGTGGCTTCTCCTCGTGGGATGACTAACCCCTCTGCTGTAAGGCCTTTTTCCCCAGTTCCCTCTTGTGAGAACTTTGAAAAGTTTCCACCTTTTTATTAGAATCAGATCCATCCCTTCCAACCCAAACCACAAAAAACCCCAACACCCCACTCCCCAAACCTGCCCTGAAAATACCAAACTTCTCTGTGGTATCAAATCAGCTTTCCATGTACATCTTCACAGATAAATAAACCTGAACAGGAAAAAGTGTGTGTGTGTGAGAGAGCATAGGCATGCATGTACAGATAAAGTGTCAGTGGCTTGGCCACTTGTCAGAGATACAGAAACCTTAGGTTCAAATTCTGCTTATGCTTAATTCAGCATTATAATAGTGTAGGAACTGCTTTGTCAATTTTGACCAGAATTTTCACCTCCGATCTTTTATCAGTGACACCTTTGTAGCAAAAGCAATACATTTCTGTAAATAGTGGCATTTTTGCTGTTTTCCAGGATAAATTATCTTATTAAAAAAATTCTCAGTGTTGTTAAATGTTATAGTGAAACAGCACACATCAGCACTGCCCCCAAGGGAAGACAAGGTGGCGTTGAGGGTGACCCCAGCACAAGCAGGACAGTGGCCACGAGTCCTCTGGGGCCCTAGCCAGTCTGGTGGCAGATCCACTGATGGCCCAGGGACCATCCTATAAGGCAAGATGATGGGTCACGTCCTGCATCAGTGAAGGAAGTCCAGCCAGGATCAGGAGGGGATGGGGCTGGGCACAGGCACTGTGCTGGGGCAAGTGCTGGGGACCCCTGGGAGATGGGCAGGGGACAGGGCCATTAGGGTGTATTAATGTCCTCAGGACCTGAAAAACTGTGTGAAGGGTACAATTTTTAAACACATTCCTCACCTTCCCCCCCCCCCCCCCTTGCCTGGTCTGTCAGGAAGCTCTGCACCGATTTACTTACAGTTTTAAAGCAAGAAAGAGATACTGTGAAAAAAAAATTACGTAAACCAGTAATGTCGAGCGATGTTATCATCATCTAAGATGTCTCTCCTAAATAAGGCTGACAGGGGCTGTGGGAAGCAGTGAGCAGAGTATGGTGGATGCATGACTGCCTGTACAAGCCTATGCATGATATTCATCACAAATTAATTCAATGTGTGAGCTGGTCTTCTGCTGTGCTACTGATGCATACTTTCCTTTACAGGCTTTTTCTGCCCAAAGACATGCCATTGCTGTTCAAAAAGTCTGTGATTGTCATAGCAGCCTACTTCCAGCTCAGATGGTATGTAACCTAATGTAGGAGAGGACATGAATTTTAATGGAAAATAATTTAGATGAGAAGGAGGATAACAAAACCAGTAAAACAAATGCAGTAACAGTGTTGAAAAGTGAGCAGTAAGGTGTATGTGTTCAAGATTTGTTATATTTGTTCTCAATAACAGGTGTAAAATTAGAAATCTTGCATTTTAAAGAAGCAGAAGTCAATCTTTTGCTGCATTTGGTTCTCAACTAATATAACAGAGCTAGCAGGGAAATATCTGTAACTCTCTTTGTTTTCAATAGACAAAAATTACAGAGGGGAAGCCTGCTCTGAAGTTGACTATATTAGTTTGCCTGTCAAGACACGTTATATCAGTTGGGCAGAGCTGAGAAAACAAAACTGGTATGTTTTCATAAAATATATCTGTGGAACTTTCTGCTATGCATATTGTTATATAGATATATGACCCGATGATTTCTCTAGCGCATTGTAAAGGAATATGCATGTTTTCTCCTTGGAGGAGTTGTGTTGTAGCATCCCTGTAAGAGGGAGTTTCATGCTGTATGAGGTTGTAAAGAAGCCTTGATACCTAAACTCAAAGGGTTTAATCTGCGAGTAACATTGATTTAAAGGTGCAATATAAATGTTTAGTAGCCACAGGTTTGTAGGGATTTTGCTTTATATGAAGGCAGTTTATCTTCCAAAATTACAAGGAAATAGATCTCTCTTCTGATCTTACGTTACTTCAGTGAAGATCACAGGAGACCTTTTGTGAAGACAATGTAGGACTTCTGTGTATGTGGTATTTTTAAACCTAAAAGTGTGCTTTTGAAATAAAACATTTAAATAAGGCTATAATTCTTAAAAATACAATGGAGGTCATGGCTGCATTTGGTATGAGTTGCATAAATAAAATACAGTGATAATATGAAATCCTCTTACCATCCTGTTTCGCAATGGAAAATGTAGATGCAACAGTGATTGGCAAAACATAAAAATTCTTTTGTCGTTTTGTTTAGACTTCTGCAGTCAAACGGCTTTCTATGATCTATGTTATGGTATTCCTCTAAAGGCAGTTACCTCGAGTTTTTGTCTCTTTTTTTTCAACAAACTAAGGCCTTTCAGTGCTCAGAAAATTTAACAAATTGCCAATAATTATGTTCCTTGAAAGCTTTCTATTTTTAGAGCATTTTGTTGGGTAATTTGAATGAATAATTCTTATATTGTTGGACTTTCAAACTTTTCATTTTCATTGGGCTTATGTTTCTTATATATGTTCGTGTTGTAGTTGGCCAGCTGGATCATATAGCATTGCAATGGCTAATACAAAAGTTGGGGTTTTTTTCTTAATCAATTGAAAATAATCAACAACAAATAACGGATGCTCATTTTTGGATGATGAAAAAAATTACATTAAAACTGCAGCATTTTTGAAACAGACTTTAAAAGTTGTGAACATTTTCATAACTAATAGGTATTAATATTAAATCCATCAGAATCTCATTTAATCTTTTCACATTAGGTCAATTGCTTTAATTCATGAAAAAGCAATTTCTGAACTACATTGTTAAGGTTGGTGTGGGGTTTTGGGGGGTTTTTTGGGGTTTTTTTGTTTGTTTTGGTGGGGTTTTTTTGTTGGTTTTCTTTTCTTTTTTTTTTTTTTTTGTTATTGTTCTTTCTTTATCCCATCCCTCTCAGGAATTGTGCAGCTCCTTTATTTGCAATCTGGTTTTGTTTTCTCAAGACAGACCTCACAAACTTCAGGTATACAGCCTGTCTTCTAAGTACTAGTTCAACCAAACCTGGCATTTTAGCTGTTAGTTCATCAAAAATTTGGTTTCCCACCCAAAAATAATACATAAAACTGAAGAAAATACTGCACTGATCTACTAAGGTGCATGTTTGAGACCTGACTTTGTCCATCTGGGCTGGAGAGTGGATTTTTAAGTCATCCCATGTGAGCTAGGTAGAGAGCGCAATCCTGCTTGTGTTTCTGTGGGAAATGATTGATGTTTGTATGAAAAACAGGTGGAGCTTTAGATTTAATGTAATGACTGAAGCAAGAATAATCTTTCCCAGTGATTAGTGTGGTGTACCCCCCCCATCCATTTAAATATGTCCCCCCCTGCCTCCCCTTCACCTTAGGAACAGGCTAGAAACAGCAGCTAATAACGATGCTGTTATAGTCTGGCCCGAACCCACCTATATGCTCTGCGTTCGCAGGCTACTTGCACAGTTACATTGTATGTAAATTTTAACCTGCTGGAGTTGCAGTCTGGCTAGTTTTCTTGGACAGAAAAGTAGTGGGTCATAGCTGAAGAATACTTCTTCATGTAGAAAAAAACCTACAGAAATGTTCTTAATTTAGTTGATTTTTAATTTTTTTTTAACTGATGGTGTGCTAGGAGCTGCTTATCTTGATCACACAGATGCATGAAAATGAAAAATGTCATGAGCCATATCCTGTCACTGCACTCATCCTCTGAGTTCTGCCACTAATGGTACTGAGTACAGTAAGCAGAATTTGGCCCATTGTTCTTCACTAGTATTTGGGAGACTCTTGATTTGTGCTAAGGAAAAGCAAAACCAGTGCTATTATTTCTGTAAACGTCTCAGGACAGTGAACTTTCTGTGGCAGATTTGTCGAGAAAGCCCCAAAGATGTTAATGGCACTAAAAAGACTACCTCCACCCCACCTGCAACATTCCCACCTTAAAGACATTGGAAAATATTATTACAAATATGATTTATTTACTTTTTTTAATGGAAGGGAGTGTGTATTCAATATAAGTCATCAATTTCAGATGCCTTGTAAAACCTGCACAGAAAAAGACATGTTATGTTGCTCAGTTATTTCAGCTGTGAATTGCCTTGTGTTAAGCATTTAAATCATACCCTTTTGTCACTTTAATGCAAAGTGGATTTTTTTGTATTAAGAAATGTAGACAAAGATGTGATTTAGGATGTATCCTGTCAAGGTGTGACTCTATGTTAAATTCTTGGAGAACTTGGCTGAAGACCAATATTAGCGTGAAAAATATTTATAGTAGGAAGCTGTATGTCAGTAATGCAGACTTTGCGGGTTCTTCCAGCCTCCAGAAGTACACTTTTTTGTCAGTTGTCCCACAGCTAAGGCATTTCTGTCAGGTCATAACCACTTAAGAAACACCTCTTCACTTAATATTGTGGCATACAGAAATTCTAATTTTCTCAGGGAAGTCATGAAAATAGAGATTTTTAGCCTGGAGGGATAAGATAGAAGTTGTCTGACTATCAAAGGAATCCTCTTCTAAGAGGGGAAACCATCAGAAAGTGTAGCAGTTTGAATATAAAACTGTACAAACCTTCAAACTAAGTATAAAGGAGTGTCAAATTGCTGGTAGTTTTTCTTTTTCTTTCTTTCCCCCAGTTTCAATAGAAGGATCCTTCAGCTGATCAAATGTAAAGAGATGACAAGAAGTAATTTATATGGGATCATATTCACTATGTAAATGATTGCAACGAAAAAATGAAAGCTCATTTCTCCTGTGTGCTTGCATATACAGCAGTTACTCATCACATAATACTTATGGATGGATTCTCTGATTCTGACAGCGCATTAGGTACTGAGGTAAAAGCACAAGGGAAATGAATGAAAGAAATAGCATGTGTCTAAGATGTTGGTGCAGCCAAGGTATAACAGATTTGTCACTGGAGATAAAACAGCGTAATTCAAATGCATCCAAATGTAAGAAGGCTCCACCAAGAGGAAAAAAGCGAGGATTTCTTTCCTTTTTTTTTTTTTTCCTGTTGATTTAAATGAATAATGTGAGGTTGGCCATTGTGGGTGTGCTGGGTGCACTCTGTGATTAAAATTTAGTGGGGCTGAGGCTGCTTTGCCGGATTAGCTCTGAACCTTGAGGTTTCATGCTGTTGCTTTGTAAAAGGCAAACCAGCATGAATTCATTGTAGAAGCAGCCCAAAATATTCTGTTGAAACTATTTTCTTTATTAAAATTATTTTCTGTGTGAGAAACGCGTGCTCTTTACAGACAGTTTTGACTTCTTAGCAAAAAAATGAAACACCTGAAAACAGAAACTTTCAGCTTTCAGCAGAAAGCTGGAAACCTTTGATTTGAAAATGCTGCTGTGCTGGTTCACAAGTGTTGTATTCTACTAAAGAACCTGGTTCTCAGAAGCAAATGTAATTGAATTCTGGCTCTCATGAGGCTGAATTTATAACCTGTCTTGGGGACTTTTGTCTGCTATTTTGGTATGTTGAAACAGATTTTTGTGGGGTGGGGGGAGTAAGACTCATTTTTGGACAACTTTTAATTATGGTAGACCAATTTATGGGCACACATATGCATACACTTTATAATCAACCCCTCTTTTAGAATGTACAGAGACCTGATTCTTTTCACTTAAATCACACTTAACTGTCTTCCTCCTCTCACACTGTTAGAGAAGTGCTTGATGTATAAGGGACAGGTTGTCAGCAGATGAACTCCTTTTCATCATCACAAATAACTGTAGACATGAAATATTACTCAATTTTCTTGAGCCAGGAAAGGAGCTTTATTTTAAGGGAAGGCTTTAAAAAAATTGTTTCAACATTTCAATCTTCTGTCAGAATATACTGCGCCGTTACATATCTTAACTCCAGTGCTTTCGGATAACCTCCTGCTAGGTTGAAATTTAGCACGCACCCTCCTTGCAATAATTTATTTTTAGATGAGATGCACTTGGTACCTCATTATGAGATACCCAGGCATTTATGAGACTTCAAGGCTATGTCTAAACTGCAAAGTAGGAACACCTGGGACTGTTGTGGGCCACAGGGGTCAGTGAGCCCCGAACCCAGGGTGGCTGCACACACGCTGTGTATGTGGAGAGGCTCCAGAGTGTTCTCACTCTGCAGCTGTGCCCGGGAATTGCTTCGGAGAGCAATAGCTGATGCAGGGAGAAACCGTGCTGGGATTTTGCTACAGTTTAACCTTACAGGTAACTAGATTGTGGTACCCAGAATCACTACCAGTGATTCTTAAATTTGCTAGGATAGACATAGACGACGTTCCTGGCAATGGTATAGTGTAAGTAAAAGGAAAGAATTTTAATTCTAGTGTCCTGATCAAATATCACCTTGGGTACTTGAACTGGATAGGTAATTTGATTGTCCTCTCAACTGAGCTAGTCTAAATGTAGACTAACTGTACTGAAATAAACAGTTACAGCTTTGTGAAATCAGTGTAAGTGAAGGGCAATCAGGACTACTGTGTTTTAGAGCTGGGAAAAAAGTGTGCACTTTTTTTGTTGTTCTTATTGGCACAAAGTAAGATGCTTCAAAACTTTGCAGAAAATTCTCTAAGGTTGGATCTAAATCTGAAGACCTACTGTGATTCCAGTATCTAAGCTTAAAAAGAAAGAGAAGAATATATTTACCAAGTGGTGTGCATTTCTCAACAGGCTTTGCTAAAGCCTGTTACAAAGTGGTTCTTTTAGCACCTTTGCAACCTTGCCATAGCAAGATTGTCGAAGGTGCTATGAAGCTGGGGCAGATTTTGAACAATGAATGAAGAATCTAAGATTAATCATGGAGAATGTGTGTTTATTCTCGAGATTTATATCTTCATGTGAACAAAGGGATTTTTTAAATAGAGCTAAGCTAAATGTTTAGATTTTGGTGAAGATTTTTCACATTAGTATACTTTACACACTGTAAAAAGTGACTCAGTTTCTCAGGCAACAAAGAAGAGTTTCTCAGGAAGAGTAAAGGTGGGACATTTATTCTCTGTTGACTACTTCAGTGTTTCTTTTACTCTCCATTACGTAAATTATTGGTTTCAAATTCTGCTGGTGCTGAAATTTGACACAGAAAATCAGACAATTGTACGAGTACAGTTCTTGACTTATTAAAGTCTGCGATGACTCCTATGACATGGGTTGGACTTGATGATCTTAAAGGTCTTTTCCAACCTATATGATTCCGTGATTCTGTGACATAAACTAGCAGAGCAAAGGTTTTGCTTTCATTGTGGTTTAGTCACCCACTTGAGCTGTCCAAAAGTGTCACTTTACTTCTGTGAAATCAGATGGGTGCATTAATGCTTTAACATGCTCAGCTACTTCTTACCTTATATTTGCTTGTCGCATTAATATTTTGTCCAGATTTTTAAATAAGTACAAGTATGCAAGTCACACAGTGTTGCAAGTCACAGTAGGTTGCAGCAGTATTAATCTATATCAGGGAAAAAGAAATGCAAAACAGTGATTTATTGTAGGGTTTTTTAAGATTATTTTACTTTTATTTTTCAAGTTACTGGATATGATTACCAGAACAAAAGAGGTAATCATCTCCCTACCAGAGCAGCAGTAACAGCTCTGCCAGGATGCTTGCCCACAGGTGCACTCTGAGTGACTAATGGCAGAAAAGAACACTCAGAGAGAGCTGTGTGAGCAATTTGAAAGAACAATTAATTTAACTAATGCAGGTCTCTTTCCTATCTGTGAATAATCCATGTGCAAATTCTGTTTGCGTTTTTTTATTGCTATTTTAAATTGTCCCTTAAATTTTCATGAAGGAATTTCAGCTGTTGAGGTGATTGTAAACTGCTTGCTATTAGTATTCCCTGGAAGTATCCAGTGTTACTGAGTGTCCCTGTTTAGTTCAGTCACAGGATTTTGTCTTATACTTTTCCTAGGACCCTAGAATGGGAATTTCCAATTTTGAGGTGATGGATCTAATTTATGGCAGTGATTTTAAGTAGACTTAGTTCTGGAAGTGAGACTTAGAGTGCCTCTATTGAGAATAATGAAAATTGCTTAACCCTATCTTTAGAGTTATACCAAGTTTCCTATTTTACAATTGGAATCAAGACAAATTAAGGCGTTTTAGAAGCTTTGCAGAATCTAGAACCATACTTACTGCTTTTTGTTTGCAGCTATTGCAGTTGCACAGTGTCTTTATAATACAGTGTGATAGCTTAAACCTTCATTTGCAGTGCATGTATGCCGTTTACTTATGAAAAAAAGCATAAAATACTATTGAGCATTATAATTAGCCTTTAGCTATTCAAGCTTTTTCTATTTATGTTATAAATAACAAAATTGTGGCGATCCTTTTGCTCGATGCTGTGCTTCTCTTGTTATGGCAAAAGCAATACTTTAAAAAACGGCTGCTAAATTCCACTTTCAAAACTGAATATGGACATTTTTGCATTTGTTGAGATCGAAGAAGTGTGTGTCTGACAGTCAGTGTGCAAGCAAATGCTGTTCCAAACCAAGGTTTCTCCTAGTGGGGACAAGTTCACAGTCTAGTTTATCTGGCTGTCCAAGATTGTTTCCTATCATCTTATAAATCTGTTTTCAGTTAGACAAAAGCATGCAAGGGAGAATGTAATAAAAATATTAATTTGGTAAACTAATTAAGTATTCCTTTGCTCTGCAGAAGCCTCTTCAAAATGTGGTTGGCTTTTCCCTGTACCTTTTTTGGATGTCTGCAAAGGCCTGTGGCTCTGAAATTCAAACTGTTTGGTCCACAGTCCTCAAATACAAGTTTTCAGCCAGAAGGCCTATTAAAGTCCAGATATAGTGTCCTCTTATAGTATGCCTGGGTGGTCTCAGTTCCTTGCCTGGAAAGGTAGAAGAGCTAATCTGTTACACTGACAGCTCTGAATGGCTCACATGACTGAAACACTTATTTTCTTTTGATTTTAGTTTCTTGCTGCCCTATGCCATAACAGCAGAATCCATCACAGTGCATATGTCCATTTTAACTATTCCTGCAACACATGTAGAGCCTTTTATAAAGAAAAATCTGGATTCTGCTCTACTTGCCATTCTCTCTGCATAGACGTGAACAAGCACAATTTCGTGAGGCATTTTGTAGGTGCTATCTGGCTAGGTCTAATCATAACTGCATGAGTGCTGTTAGGTGCAGAGAGAAGGGAAAGTAATCCTACAGGCTGTTTAAAAAAAATAAATCTGTGCAGTTTGGATTCGGAGGGGATGTGGAGAAGGTTGGAATGTTATTGGAAACACTCCTGGTGCAATGACAGTTTCTGGGCGAGTTACATTTTTGCTGTCTAATGATGACACCAACACAACAATGTGCTTGGCTTCTCTGGCTGTTTGAGTCATGGTTAATGCTGTATTTTCTTCTTTCATTAGCAGAATGTTTGGCCCGCTGGTTCGCTACTAAAACTTAGAGGACTGTTTTGAGAATACAAAAGAGAATCTATTTCTTACAGTGTCTTTAACTTGGTATTATTGGAATGTTTTTATAGAGTGGGAAAATGCTCATTGACAGCTTGTGGGCAGGTTAATCTTGTGTCTTAACCTCCTGAAAGACACACTTCTGCTTTTCCTGAAGTTCAGCTGTAGTTCCCCTTTGACTGACATGACAATCATGACATGCAGCATTTCACTTCATGTTGTATTTATGTCGTCTTTGTTATACAGGACCAGCAAATATGTCAGGTACTGGCTGTAGTTGGTTATCCCAAGCCAAGGACATCTGGTGATGCGAAGACTCTTCTTGGGATCTAGCTCCAGTTACCAGATTCTTAACAATGTTAAATGAGAGGATTTACTCACCAGTGGTGTGCTCCTACCACCCAGGACACTCAGGCTGTACTGGGATGTGCAATGTTTCTGGGAGCAGACTTCTCTTCTTTTGAGGCTGCTTTATTTAACATTAGAAATTTTTTTTGTGGCTGAGTAGTCCTAGATTGTGCTCTGTGGCCTATGAATGTGTCTAAAATCCACTTTATTCTGCTCCTTATCTGGAAGCTATGTGGACTAATCATGCTCATGATACAGCCTAGGAGTGATCCCATACTGTGCGTGAGCATTGGGGCTGGTGTGCCCAGCCTAGTGTTGCACTGAAGGTAAATGTCAGAAAAGAGAACAATGTTGACCCAGATGATTCTGCTGGGCTCCTCTCTGTGTACCCCCAAAAGACCCAGACTGGAGCTCTCTCTTGTTCTAGATATAATACACATAAATTAAGAACAGTGAAACTTTATAAAACTTTCACTGGCTTCATGATTCATACAGACTAAAACAGCTCAGGGAATCTTAGAAATAGCTCTAAAGCACTCGTGTAGGTGGTTTTAAATCACAGAAGAGATGAGCTCTAATACATGATGGACTCTCAGTCACAGTGCAATAAATTATTACCGTGATCTTCCATAAATTCCAAGGGGGGGAGGGAAGGTTGGCAGCTATTGATATACCACTCTTCTGGATAAAACACCTTACTACTGGATTATTTTGCATGCAGTCACAAAGCAGTAGATGTATCGGTTAAGTTCTGTTGTTGACTGTCCCAGCAAGGTGGCAAGCAGTATATGAGATATTCAGTTCTTATGGCTATCAACATAATTGAGGAAGATGTGTTGTGAATGTCTTTTTTTTGTTGTTGTTTTGTTTTTGTGAGAGCAAATAAATACTGTTAATGCCAGTGCTATTAGTGCTACGTATCTAGCTGAGATGACCTTTTCTTAATGGAACCTAAGAAAAGCACTGGAGTTCATGTGACTGTTATTCCTAAGATGACATTAAACTGCATCTTCATGTAAATCTAAATGCTTAGAAGTAGACTGATTTTCAAAAATAAAAACCTCACACAAAAAACCCCAGATATCCCACTTTAAAGTGTTTTCTTTTGAATCTGTAGCTTTAAAACAAACAGAAAACTGTGTCGTATTTCCAATTCAATTTATTCAGTGCAATGCAGAAATATGGATTTTAAAAGTTATGTATTTACAGACAAGCTTTATGTGCCAAGCAGATAACACAGCATGATTTATAGGCAATTAGAGCTTGTGGCACAAAAAATGGCTTAAGGGTTTAAGTCCTGCCTGACACTTTTTTTAGTGTCTTACATTTGAAATTATGACCCTCAGAAGGAAATTAAGGCTCTTGCTCAGATGATGCCTCGCTGTGCACAACAGTTTTTGACTAAAAGTTCTCCGGATGACTGAAGTTTTGTGTTGGGGTTTACTGATTCAACCATCAGTCTTCACATGTTGAGACAAGTCTGGATGCAGAAATGGAGTAACCTTCATCCATCTCACTTGACTAGGCTGATCCACCACATTTGCTCAGAACATGCCCAGCAGACCCTGTTCTTCCCCCAGCTGAGCCATCAAGCGGCTGGCAAGGCAAGTGCATGAAGAGTGCCCTTCACCACCCCTTCCTCCCACCTCACTGAGTCTACTCCTTATGCAGGGAGAAGACAACTCACCAGGGTGTGGGTTTAACTGCTTTAATTTTCTTGCTTTTGCCTGAAAAAACCTTCAGCTACCACCTGAATCTGTTTCAGAGAGAGGAGGGAGCTTAGCAGGGGTCTCCTATGTCCTGGGTGAATTTTGTAAGTAAAGCTAGAGTCAAAAAGTTGAGCCTTTCCCTTTGTCATTCTTAGAGGAAATGTATCACCCCTGTTCAGTTTTAAAAGACAAAAACCCAACAAAACCCCCATATATATTTGACTGGAATAAACACGTGAGGACTGTAGATCATTAAAAGAGGAAGGCATTCCAATTAAAAAAAAAAATATATATTTTAAATGTGTTTCTTCTCTCTGGCACTTCTGATCATATATCTGAAGCACCTTTTTATGAATGGTGCATCTGGGAAGTCTCATTCTGAGATGACTAATCTGCACAATGTTGGAAATCTTCACCCATAACTCAAATTGATAAAAGGATCCACAAGTTCGGGGTTGTAATTTTGAGTACTCTGGCTCTAGTTTGTAAGTCTAGTCTGTAAGCATAAATAAGGTTTTTCTGCTTTAAAGAAAAGTCTTGGAAATAGGTGATGTTTAAAACAAAAAAACCCCATTCAGTTGATTTCCATATTACATTTTATAGTGCTGCAAATTTCTTAATCATTCCAGTAGGCTTTTTTGTGATCATAACAATCTCCTGAGCATGTCATTGTGAATTCATAGACATGATATTACAGCATCAGATGAAATGCTCCTCCAAGTCTTTAGAGATCTCAATGATGCAAACCCATCATGGTTCCATCATGTCAAGATGCTGGTGAATTATGTCACTGGGAATCTTTGGAGCGCATTTCACAGTAAAGAACTGAAACAAAAAGATGTCAGAACAATTCCAAAACCAGAACCATCTGATTATCAAGGTGATTATGAAAGACAAATTGTAAGTACTTGTAACTTTGTCCATGTTACCAGATGTTCTGTCTTCTGAACAATGGCTTGATCTTCCTCATGTTAGCCTATAAAAAAGTAAAGATGCCCATTTCATTGAAATGTCATGTCTGTCACGTCTCTAGGTATGTGGTAGCAAACAGGGAACAATGTTATATTGTTTAATTGACAAGGATGTTAATAAAAAAAAATCCTTTTGCTTTAAATGCTTTAAATTTTGATAACTTCATTTTGAATAGCTGTTATTGCTGTGGGGAAAATAACGTGGTTTGGCTACTCTGTGCTATCCAGTTGACTGGCAGAAGAAACCCCCACAGTTTTGAGAGCAAAATTACCAGAATAACTACATATTTTGTTAAACAACTTGAACAAGAGACAGGCAGTAGCCTTAGTTGCTGGAATTTTGAAGGTTTGGAAGGAAGTCTAGGCAGTGAAGGCAGGAATTCTAAAAGGCAAGTAGTGCCTGAGGTTTCCAGTTAGGACTGAATTCTTAGTATGCTTACTACAGTATACACCAGGGAAGAGGCAATCCTTGTCAACAATTCTTCTGTGAAATGGAGGAAAGGAAGAATATTGAAAGAGAGGCAGGAGAATTCATTTTACCAGGTTATAACTAAATGTACATTCAACTCTTGGTGAGTTCTGTGCCTATATGTATGAAAGTACAAATTAACTGAGAGGTTTCTTCTGCAAGTTAGGCAGATGAAAGGAAAAGGTTGCTGTTGATAATGAGATAATTCAGATGATGCAGATGTGTGAATCCTTTTGAATCCAGATAAAAGTTTGCAGAATGTATGTATTTTTCTCATTAGTTCCCAGCCTTGAATAACTTTCTCCTTAATTTGTGAAGAATTCAGTTTTTGCAGGCACGATTTGGTGTGACCATTTTTCTGCCCAGGTGCTTTACTGTTTACAGCATTGTAATTCCAATACAGAAAGATAACAAGAGAATGTTAGTCAGCAAGGGAGCAATATGAGGATTTAGGGTGAAGTTGCAGGTAGATGGGGAATGAAAAGAATAGTGAAAAGTGGACTCTCGTGAGACCCTCAGAATGATGGCATCTTATGTATTCTGCACAGATGCATGATGAAGCCACCCCATCCAAATAGTTACTGAGGAGTTTCCACCAAATGACAGTGTTCCTGTGGGAGACAGATACAATTTATAATGCAAGGATTTACTACATTTTGGGGCTGTGGCAGGACAGGAACATGAAGATTGTGTTACAACATTTGGTTATAGTATCAAACTTAAATAAAAATGTATTTGAAATAGCAAAGGCAAAACAAACCCATAGAATAATTAGGGTTATTAGAGGTAAGACTTTGATTACTAGATTGGACATATTTACCAATGCATAATACTTTCAAATAGTCCCACCAGACATCAGAATTACTGTTCACTCATTATGTACACTCAGTCTGAAACTTTAGTGATACCTTAAAATTGCTGAACATATGGATAAAACTGCATGGTAAGTCTGTTAGATGTTGCTTGAAACAAAGCTGCTGGTTCTTCATTTAATGACAGGCCTAGTGTTTCTTGAATGCTGGTATTTGGTTTCAGAAGAGGGACATTCCCCTTGTATCATTGATCTTGGTAGGTTGGAGACAAGGTT